>NC_134695.1:2432321-2733928 GCF_050947455.1 Rhinoderma darwinii
CAAAGCCAGTGATTCTATACTGGCTGCCAGGCGCTGAAACGAATGCAACCAAGATCGAGCGTCTATGATTTACGGGTCAACAGTTAGCCTCAGAAACAGCCAGAGAAGTCAAAGACAGTGGTTCTGAACTTGCTGCCAGGCGCTGAAACGAAAGCAACCAAGATCGAGCGTCTATGACTTACGGGTCAATAGCTAGCCTCAGAAACATCCAGAGAAGTCAAAGACAGTGCTTCTATACTGGCTGCCAGGCGCTGAAACGAATGCAACCAAGATCGAGCGTCTATGACTTACGGGTCAATAGTTAGCCTCAGAAACAGCCAGATAAGTCAAAGACAGTGGTTCTGAACTTGCTGTCAGGCGCTGAAACGAAAGCAACCAAGATCGAGCGTCTATGACTGACAGCTCAATAGTTAGCCTCAGAAAAAGCCAGAGAAGTCAAAGACAGTGGTTCTGAACTTGCTGCCAGGCGCTGAAACGAAAGCAACCAAGATCGAGCGTCTATGACTTACGGGTCAATAGCTAGCCTCAGAAACATCCAGAGAAGTCAAAGACAGTGCTTCTATACTGGCTGCCAGGCGCTGAAACTAATGCAACCAAGATCGAGCGTCTATGACTTACGGGTCAATAGTTAGCCTCAGAAAGAGCCAGAGAAGTCACAGACAGTGGTTCTGAACGTGCTGCCAGGCGCTGAAACGAAAGCAACCAAGATCGATCGTCTATGATTTACGGGTCAATAGCTAGCCTCAGAAACAACCAGAGAAGTCAAAGACAGTGCTTCTATACTGGCTGCCAAGCGCTGAAACAAATGCAACCAAAATCGAGCGTCTATGACTTACGGGTCAATAGCTAGCCTCAGAAACATCCAGAAAAGTCAAAGCCAGTGATTCTATACTGGCTGCCAGGCGCTGAAACGAATGCAACCAAGATCGAGCGTCTATGACTTACGGGTCAATAGTTAGCTTCAGAAAAAGCCAGAGAAGTCGAAGACAGTGGTTCTGAACTTGCTGCCAGGCGCTGAAACTAAAGCAACCAAGATCGAGCATCTATGACTTACGGGTCAATAGCTAGCCTCAGAAACATCCAGAGAAGTCAAAGACAGTGCTTCTATACTGGCTGCGAGGCGCTGAAACGAATGCAACCAAGATCGAGCGTCTATGACTTACGGGTCAATAGTTAGCCTCAGAAACAGCCAGAGAAGTCGAAGACAGTGGTTCTGAACTTGCTGCCAGGCGCTGAAACTAAAGCAACCAAGATCGAGCATCTATGACTTACGGGTCAATAGCTAGCCTCAGAAACATCCAGAGAAGTCAAAGACAGTGCTTCTATACTGGCTGCGAGGCGCTGAAACGAATGCAACCAAGATCGAGCGTCTATGACTTACGGGTCAATAGTTAGCCTCAGAAACAGCCAGAGAAGTCAAACACAGTGGTTCTGAACTTGCTGCCAGGCGCTGAAACGAAAGCAAACAAGATTGAGCGTCTATGACTTACGGGTCAATAGTTAGCCTCAGAAACAGCCAAGGCTTATCTCTCTTGGCACCTCTCTCTGCTGTCCCCTCATCTCTACACCTCCAATGCTGGCTCCCTCCTCTGTCTCCTGGCATTTCTCTGCATCCTGTCTCTTTCTTCAGCATGTCACATGGCAATCACTGACTTCCACTTACTGTCCGACAATTCTGTCTCCTCAGTCACTGGTCCTGCAGTGACACCTTGTGGCTACTAATAACATGGCAGGCATACACAGGATAACACATATAGTAGGTGCAGATAAAACAGAAGCAGTCATCACTCCAGACAGGAAAGAACACAGAATAAAAGTACCACTAAACATGAAAGATGCACAGGGAAGCAGTTCAATTTAAAAGAGCAGTATCACCCCCTTAGGCTGGGTTCACACGACCTATTTTCAGACGTAAACGAGGCGTATTATGCCTCGTTTTACGTCTGAAAATAGGGCTACAATACGTGGGCAAATATCTGCCCATTCATTTGAATGGGTTTGCCGACGTACTGTGCAGACGACCTGTCATTTACGCGTCGTCGTTTGACAGCTGTCAAACGATGACGCGTAAAATGACTTCCTCGGTAAAGAAGTGCAGGGCACTTCTTTGCAAGTTAATTTGAGCCGTTCTTCATTGAAGTCAATGAAGAGCAGCTCAAGATTTACGAGCGTCAAAGACGCCTCGCATAATGCGAGGAGGAGCTTTTACGTCTGAAACGACGCAGCTGTTTTCTCCTGTATAGTGCATCGACTCTCCAGATTAAGAACACCCTTTTTATATAATTTTTCTTTCGTAGTACACAAAGTAAAAACACGCTGGAATTCTAGTCGGGACCTTTTCTGACTTGAACAGTCCCATGTTGGAAAGAGCGGTGAGGCTCCATCTAAAAAGCAAGCATATATGTTCACAGAGCAGCTCATGTTCCTGAAAGATGTGATGGAACTTCGTCCGCACCTTTTTAAATATTATTGTAATTCTTTTAAAAAAACATTTATCAGTGACTGCAATGAAGGCAATGAAACTATCGTCTTGATGTATTGTGTGAAAATATTTTAATTAGCAAAAGACGTTATGGTCATTACCACCTTTCCTGATCCCCACTATGGGGTTGTCCAGTCATAAGAAATGATTGACCTATCGTCTTCATATTTCCTTTTGTTTTTTTTGTGGCAGCGGCACTTGTACTAGGACTGTTTCCCCTTCATTATTTTTACCTGCTCGTAATGCAATTCATAATACAGGCTTCTGTGAACCGCCACTACAAGTGTGCCAGCGATTCACAGTACAAGCAGGTAAAAACTATAAAGGGGAAGAAGTGGAAGGAGCGTTCGTACGAGCGCAGTGCCACCTTCAATACAGCTGATCATCGTTGGTGCATGTAGTTGCACCCCCAACAATCAGATATAGATGTTAAACAGATTTTTCTTGTGCAAAATATGATTTTACGTTAAATTTTATTTTCTTAACCAGAACAAGGGACAATCTAGAAGAGGCACAAGAAGTGGACTCAGAGTCACACAGTTTGAGCAGCCAGAAGCGGAGAGTAACACCAGTAACGTCTCTCCTCAGGTTACAAGCGAGGACACGTTACAGCCATCCGCTTCCACAATGGTTTCTTCATATGTAGCTCCAAGAAGCACTTCCAGTTGCATGGCTGCAGTACAGGAAAACAGGGCTCTTATCAATTCTAGAGTCCTGGAGTACCTCAACATCAGCACGATGGAGAATCCGGAAGAGACCTTCCTACGGAGCCTCACCCCACATCTGACTCAGCTACCTCCAGAACGTTTCCGTCGTCTTCAGAGAGCAATGATCGTGAGGCTCCAGGCAGCAATGCCACCTAATGATCCGAGGGCCATCTTCCGAGCATTAGACTTGTGGCGTCTCCACAATGAAGAGCCCATAGAAAGGGGAGCACCACTACCTACCCCAATAACTCATGGACCTCCACCTACCAAGACTATACAATACATTATTGCAGTCTGCATGTGAGACAGTTCTGGCTGCCATGCTGTGTCTAGATGCTTCATCATAAGTTCTGCGTCAGCCTTTAATAGAAGAAAAGTCAGCAGGTTCTGAATTAGTCGATCGTTTCCCTCAGGTCCCAGTGTAATAGGAGAGAAGGCGGGAATGGTGATTTCAGGGGACAATGTGTCTAATTGTGATCGATCACAAACAAGAAATGGGGAGAAGGATAGAGACTTAACTCGTTTCTCCCTTTCTTCATATGAAAGTAGTGGAGCTGGTGACATGTCTTCTGAGGAGAGAGAGCCATAGGGCGATTCGACCCACTTGCAATTTTTACTATAAGGAAAGGGGGGAATGTCCATGCTGCGAGTCCACAATTGAGTTGTTGAGATGCAGGGCCTTTCATTCCAGAAGAGATGGTTTGACACTGGAGTGAGGCAGTCTCTTGCAGTGGTGCCGCTGGTACCTGGTTCCAAGATGAATCTTGTGTGACAAGAGACAGCGGGATGTGTTTGGCAGTTTTTGTGCTGGGAACCGTTTTTGAAGATTTTTGCGGTGTGGAGGTAGTGACTGAGAGGGCAGGGTCCGGCAGGGACACCGCGGAGGAGAGCGGGAAGTCATAGGCCTCATCCACGTCTACCGCCAACAAAAAGTCAAAGCTGTTAAGAGGACTTTAGAGGTTCCTCCTGTGCCTCCTGTTTTGTTTTCTTTCTCCTAAAAAAGTGAAAGAATAGGAGCAAAAATGAACCAAATTATTAAGCTCAGTGCACAGAATTTCCAGAAAGCACATCCTGCTCCACCAAGCGCCAGGTGTGTCCCCAGTTTTTTTTTCTGTTTCATTGATGTTATTTTGAATGTTTTTATTTTTTCTTCTTTCTCTTCAGGAATTTGAAGAAACTCTTTTTGAAACCACGTTTCTTCTTCTGAGTTTTTTCTCCCTCCTTCTCTAATTCTTTCTCAGGTATCTCATTGCTGATGTTCTCAATGTCCACTTCCTCTAGGTCATCCTCTACTACTTCTCTTTCTGATGTTTCATAAATGATGTTTTCAATTGCTCTTACTCTCTCCTCTTGATGTTCCACCTCCTCTCCATCTATATCAAGCACATACTCATGATGTTCTTCTGAGTAATGCTCAAACCTTTCCATGATGATAACTCTTCTGACTAACTCTCCTGCTTCTATCCTCTCCTCTTCTATCATGATGGTACTTATCTCCTCTCTTAGTATGCTTCGCTGTTGTTCATGTCCTCTTGGTCCTACATTCATCCTCCAAAATTCCTCGCTATTCATCATTATTTGATGTAATACTTCTGTTGTTGCCCCGCTCTCTCTTTCTTCACATTCTACTGGCTCCATAATGTTATCCATCTGTTCTCCTCTTTGACCTACTTCTTCTTCCTCTAAAACCACATTCTGTTGTTCTGACTCTGTAAAAATGCAAATGATTAGTAATTAACCCTTACTTATGAATGTAATGTATAGTCTTTACTAATTAGGCTGGGTTTACACCTGCATCAGTGTTTTCGTTGGTTTGTTCCGTCAGAGGAGCAGAACAACAGAAATACCAGAAGGGTCGATGCCGTTGTACGATGAACACCACAGGCAGCTGACGGAGCCCATTGACTTTATTGGGTTCCGTCGGTTTTCCATCGGGAAACATGGCTGCTTTCATCTAGGAATAGCGCCACTCTTGTCCATAAATTGAATCTGGAAATGCAGTTCAACTCCATTTAAGTTAATGGCACTGAGCTGCAATACCAGACAGTAAAAAGAATTACCAGTACCGATCCTGAATATGATAAGACCTGGAGTATTTAATCCTGAATATGATAAAATTTGGAGTATTTATATTATGTTGTCAGTAGATACTATGTAAAGATGTAACATAACTAGCAGTACCTGGCTTTTCAACCACTACTTCCTCCAGTTCATGATGGTCCTGATGGTTTTTTTTCTTCATTCTCCACCTAAAATGTGAAACATTAATTCTAATGAGATGTTCCATAACAATCAAAATCATAAATTTAGGGGAGAGCTACCAAAAATTCATCATCTGTAATATACTATGTGGGCTATTCAGAGAATTACAATTGGATTGTGAGGTCAGGTCTTCACCAATTTGTCCAAACCCCTCATGGATTAAATGTCAGTTTACTTGGAATTTTGGAGAATACATGTCACTAAGGTTTTCAAGCAGCACCAAGGAGATCCAGGTAATCTGTAGAGCAAGTCTGTGAGGTTCCAGCCCTAGGGATCACCTGAGAAATAACCTTCTGATATATCTATATGAGTGTATGATGAAAATTATAGGGGAAACTTCCAGCACATGGACCCCAATGTTAAATATAACTAAGTCCCGAACTACTGTGAGCCATTTATGATACTGGTGTATTCTTATGTGGCAGATGGAACTACTTGTTGTCATTGCTACCGCTGCACCCCCTATAGCTACGTCCCTTGTTAACTGGTTCCCGACCGCTGGCTGTGTTTTTTCGGCCAGCGGTCAGGGTCCTTAAAACCCGCGCCATAGAATTTTTATGGCTCAGGTTTTAACTTGCTGCCCGAATGATCGGGCAGCTGAATGTCGGGTCTCTGGCTGTCAGTGACTGCCGGGGACCCTGAGGAGAGGATAGAAGCAGCTTTCCCCTCTTCTGTCTTCTCTGATCACTTGTACACAGCGCTCAATGAACGCTGTGTATAGGAATAAGGGCAGCGGCCGCACCGCGATTGGTCCCGCGTTCATGTGACTGGTCACATGATCGCCGGGTGCCGTTAGTGACAGACTGCTGCTGGGTCTTACTAGACCCAGCACAGCCCTATTAGTGACAATCGTCACTATGAGAGGGCTGATTTCCCCTGTAACTTGGGCTGCTGTGCAGCTCCAGTTACACTGGAAAAGCATGGTGTAAATGAAAGAAAAAATATATATCAAGTTCCTCAAAGGTCTTTTTTGATCTTTGAGGGACAGACCATAGCAATAAAAAAAATAAAAGTAAAGAGCAAAAAAAATTAATAATAAATACACATAGAATACCCACCCCAAAAAAAAACGTTCCCCCCCGCCAATCATTGTTGTAACGCTAGCGCTGACCCAATTACCCTAATATAGACATGTAACATATCAAGATTTCCGATAGACAATGACGATCAGAAATAAAAGGTCTATTTTAGGGTAAAACTATGTTATTACCAAAAAAAAGAGCTGACAACTAAAAAAAAGCTTATTTTTTTACTATTATTTTCAAACTTTAAGAATAAAAATGTTCTGCACTGTCTACAGAAAAAACATTGCAAAAATCACGTCGTTAGCCCAAAAAAATAAAAAAGCTATAGCCATTTAGCTAACACGTGCTAAGAAAGGCTAAACTGAGTCTGGTCCTGAAGGCTCAAAATAGCCCGGTCCTGAACTGGTTAAAATCCTCCAAAATAACACAGGTAAATCCTCATTTATAATGTTACAAATGCATTTTTATATAATTGTCAATATGGAAGCAAGGATAGAAGAACGTCATGACTTGTCTAAATTATGTTTGTAACTTACCAGATATACACAATGCCTCCCACGATCACCCCTATAGTCCATGGCGCACTTATTAATGCAATTTTGTACAACTCTGCGTAAGAAAAGAAAAAAGTTGCAAATGTCTATTATACTTGTTACATATTTATTGGGGCCTAGTGTAATTACCTGGAACCCCAGCAAGTGGTTGCTATGACAAACACAAGCCCACAATTACTTGGAAGCCAGGCTTTATTCTTGTAAACAATTACCTGCTGGGCGCGAGCTTCCACTGCCGCGGACCATCGGGATTACTCACCCCCCGATGGCCTCAGCCATAGATCTGTGAGCAGTGGCCCGCAGGAGACACTAGTGCTCACTTCTGCTCCGTTCTGCTGTCCGGTAGGGTGTGCGTGCACGCTCGTGCCCAGCCTTAAAGGGCCAGCGCGCGCACATGAAAAATATCATCAATTAACCCATGATCACCCTGGACTATAAAAAGGGCTCTGCCCTTTTTCATTGCCTGAGCGTTGTTTTGTTTACCCATGTTAGTCTTACAAATGGTCCCTTAGTGTTATCCTCTTCCCAGTGTTCCCGTACCTCCTACCTGTATCCTGTATCCCATGCTTCCATTGTTCCTGTGCCTTAGAAAGTTGGAGTTGTGTCGTGCCATCGGTCACACCTGCTGTGTTACACCACGCCTGGTGTCTGCTTCCAAGGTCCCATCTGAGCCTAGCCCTTACTACTGTCTGAACTGCTACAGGTACCCTTGTGCTTGGACTATGTAGATATTGCTATCCAGCTACGGCGGTACAGCCTAGTGCGTCCACATACCCACGTATCGTGGCACCTGCAGCCCATCTAAGATATTTGTCCTCCAAGCCAAGTCAACAGCAAGATTTAGGTGTAAAAAAACCTACACCTAAAAAGTTCACATCTTTTTCATTTCTAAACATAAAAGCTGCTGTCTTTCTAATACTTTAATTATTACAATGGTTCATAGAATTGTAATCCTAATAGAATGAAAATATCAATGCAATTTTTGTACTGACCCAACATTCTCTCTCACTCGCCTTCACTGACCCTCAAAGGCTCAGGCGGTCGATCAGAACCTTATATCACCTCTGTGCAGCATTGTGACATCACCTCTTTTTTTATGTAATCCTCCTGTGATGTCATCTTGACCAGTACATCGTTACATCACCCGATAACAGTTTATAGGAACATCATGAGGTTTGAAAAATGGAGGGAAAATTTGAATGTATCTGGAGTGGTATCAGATTGCTGACAGGAAAAAATAAAATTGTTACTTTCATGGATAAGCATAATTGACTTTTAACATGTATCTATAACATGTCAGCAGATCAGTTTGTCTGGATTCTCCTTTATATTAAGATGCCTAATAAATGGCAATATAAAAGTAATCAAGTGGCTACTATGTTACCCTCTATATAGCCAACGTTTCATGTCTTTAAATTGATGCACAAAGTGTGAAAAACATACAAAAAAGGCATATAAATAGTACAAAATAAGAAAAGGTACAACATTTAACCGCAATAGATATAAATACTACGCACACTCTCTATAACGGTTCGGAGCAGGCTGAGTAAAGAGTTGTCCAAAACTCCCTTAAAATTTGCAAACAATAAAATATATATACTTAGCCGCTTAGACAACTAAGTGAGTCCACAAGCACAAGTTCAACGTCCTGAGAATGTAATCCCACTCATTTTCCACTTGGCGGAAAGGTAACAATACGATGTGCAGGCTTGTTAGATGTTGGTTAAATAAATGTTAGTTAACTGGGCTTTGTAGTTCTCCCGCCGTCTCAATCACATCCAGTACTTCGGACGGACCTGATTTAAGAGAACTGACAATAAAGTAGCACCGCCAGCATACTCTAAAAATACAAGTTTTATTGGTACTCACAAAAGGAGGTTCAAAAATAGCATATAGCAAATAATATCAAGGCATGCCAAGTCTCTGCCCAACCCTGGGTCTCGGCTTCTTCCGGGGCAGACTAGGCGTGTGACACAGGTCCTTTTAAACAATTTTAAAATGCTGCCACAAAGCAGACAAACATGACATCATTAATATTACATAAATTACTTTTAGTATCCTACCGATACTTGTAGGCAATGGCGGATTATCATAGGGCGTTTTGGGCGGCTGCCCGGTTTTTGCCGCAACGAAACTCTATTGTGTATGTCCTGCAAAAGGACCTTTAGACATAAGGTCACATGACCTTATCTGTGAAGTTCTTATTACTTCTTAGAGACCTGCTGGTCACATGACCGCAGGACCTTGAGCAGCAGCAAGACGCCACAGAGAAGACAGAGTGAGCTGCTATGTAAGTATAAGGGGATTGATTTGTTTAAGGGGTCTGTATTTAGGGGGTCTGGTGTGGGATCTGTATTTAGGAGATTTGGTGTCTGTATTAGTTTAAGGGGACTGTATTTAGAGGGTCTGGTCTGGGGTCTGTATCAGTTTAAGGGGTTTAGGGTCTGTATATTTAGGGGTTTGTGTTAGTTTAAGGGGTCTGGGGTCAGTATTTAGGGGGTCTGTATTAGTTTGAGGTCTGTATTTAGGGGGTCTGGTCTGGGGTCTGTATTAGTTTATATGGTCTTTTTTGGGGGCCTGGTCTGGGGTCTGTATTAGTTTATAGGGTCTATTTAGGGGGCCTGTTCTTGGGTCTGTATTAGTTTAGGGGTCTGTATTTAGGGATCTGGTCTGGGGTCTGTATTAGTTTAGGGGTCTTTATTTAGAGGTCTGTATTTAGGGGTCTGGTCTGGGGTCTGTATTAGAATAGGGGGTCTGGTCTGGGGTCTGTATTACTTAAGGGAGTCGGGTCTTTTGGTCATTATTAGTGTAGGGGCCAGGTCTGGGGTCTGTATTTAGGGGTTCTGGTCTGGGGTCTGTGTTTAGGGTGTTTGGTCTGGGGTCTGTATTACTTTATGGGGTCTGTATTTAAGGGGTCTGTATTAGCTTTAAGTCTGGTGTCTGTATTTAGGGGGTCTGGTCTTGGGTCTGTATTTAGGGGGTCTGGTCTGGGGTCTGTATTAGTTTATAGGGTCTATATAGGGGGCCTGTTCTTGGGTGTGTATTAGTTTAGGGGTCTTTATTTAGGGGTCTGTATTTATGGGTCTGGTCTGGGGTCTGTATTAGAATAGGGGGTCTGGTCTGGGGTCTGTATTACTTAAGGGAGTCGGGTCTTTTGGTCATTATTAGTGTAGGGGTCCGGTCTGGGAGTCTGTATTTAGGGGGTCTGGTCTGGGGTCTGTATTTAGGGGGTCTGGTCTGGAGTCTGTATTAGTTTATGGGGTCTGTATTAGTTTAGGGGTCTTTATTTAGGGGTCTGTATTAGTTTAGGGGGTCTGGTCTGGGGTCTGTATTAAAGGAGTCATGTCTTGGGTTATTAGTGTAGGGGGTCAGGTCTGAGGTCTGTATTTAGGGGTCCGGTCTGAGGTCTGTATTTGTTCAGGTTGCTTCTTCTGGGGTCTGTATTTGTTGTTTTTTTTTGGGGGGGGGGTCTGGTCTGGGGACTTTAATAGTTTAGAATGTCTGGGTCTGTATGTATTCTATGATCTAGTCTGGGGTCCAAATTTATTATTCTGAGTAAAAGTGGTTGTCCGGGCACATCGATATGTCATCAATATAAAAACGGTGCGTGCCCAGACAACCCCTTTAATGTATGGTCCTGGGCCTTGGTGTCTAAATTTGTGTGTTTCTATAGAGGCTGGAAATGGCTGCAGAAGTGATGGGCAAAGATGTCTCATCAGGAGAAGTCACCATAACGGTTTGCGTCAGATGGAGAAGAAAAGAAAACTGCTCCCATTAGAGAACACGTCACTTGTGAGTCACTGGATCCATAGAGGATCTGTCCCCTCTCCTGACATGTCTGTTGCAGGTAATCATTGTATTCTACATATTTCTCATTACCCAGGTCTAATAGACAAATGCGTGTTACTATTTCCATTGTCAAGAGGAAGTGTGTTAGGTAAGACTAAACGTGGACACCACAACACTACTCAGTTCTTTTCAAATCAACGGTTTACTGAAAATCACAATTTCAAACAGGCCAAATAACTACAATACAGTATTCAAAGCAAGTCTCTCAGTAGCTGAGGCACTCGCCCTCGTGGGAGTCCTACCCGCACTTGGGTGGCTGCGCCTGGCGCTCACTGACCCGGCCCGGCAGGTCTCAAGAAGGAAATGGGCCGCCTCCGCGGATCACTGTGGTGCTACCACTCACACTGCGGAATCCCCAAAGGTGGAAGCTATGCCCCTCGCCCTTTGGCTACGGCGTGAGTCCGGCGGACATATTACCGCGTGCGCCTCCGCGGGTCAGAGCGAGAGCTACTCACTACCACGTGTCATACCACCCTTACCTCTGCTTTCTGCTCCTCTGTTGATGAAGATGACGTCTTTTCCCTTGTGTCTCCTGACACCGCTGAGTTGTAGTGAATGTCCAGCTAGTCCTCCTCCAGGAACGTTGAGCCAAGGATCCTTCTCCTACAAATGGTGGCAGCCTGGTCACTTTCCTGTCCCCACTCAGTCCTGCATCTTCTCTCTCTCCAAGTCCCCTCCCCTGTCCTTCCTCTTCCTGGGGTCCGCCAATTCCCCCTTCCCTCTCTCTCCGTCCGTTCTTTGGTTCCTCCTTTTTCTCTGTCCTAATGGCCTGTCTGTTTTCTCACTCCTGCTGTGTTCCACTGCCCCCCAGTGGTCATTGTTAACTTTACGGTTTCTACACATTGTTTCTAAGACATATGTCTAACTTTTGCTGCAAGCGGCCTGACGTCACACAAACGGGGGAAAACACGAGGCCCAGAAGGGGCTGAGAGCACAAATGGACACCTAAGGCTCGTGGAGATGGTGGGGACTGGAACCTTTATAACTTCCGCGGGAGGCGAGGGGGCTGCGACTCCTATCATGTCATGAGGGTGCAGGAGGCTGGTACCCCCATTGCAAGTGTCCCTACACAATGTTATACTGTCAGCGATGGTTGGAGAATATCAGTATGTAGGGACACAGCCCTTTGACAAGGGGCATCATAACAACCAAATGTCAATGCTCACACCAAAGGGTGGTGTTCACTATAGACACGGCAGAGCGGCGGTGGGGAAGAGGGGCCCAAGTTTGTGGTACAGCCCAGAGCCTATGGTCTACTTAATCCGCCACTGCTTGTAGGAATGAACAGATATATGTTAAGAATTACAAAAACTGTCTAAAAAATATTTAAAAAAAAATATGTATATAAAACCACCAATAGCAAGAGTGTATTGTGAAACAGAAAATGTCTCCAAAAACATATGTACATTCATAAGGAATCAATGCTGTTTATGATGCATCAACAAATAAAACAAAGTCTCCATATATTAATACAATATAGCAATTCAACATGAATAAATTGCAAAAAAGGACCTATCATCCATTTGGTTTGGAATGTCATCACATGATGTGATCTTACCAATGGGAGAGTTATACTGTGCACCCATTTATAAGAATAAACGGCTACACTGCTGGTCACCTGACTCAAAACTACCAATAAGGAAGCTAGTATATTTTCCCGTTCATAATGGGAGCAGTTACAATCCAAGTCATATGACAAATTAACTAAATCTAAAACAGAAGGAAACATTATTACCATAAGGAGGATTATATTTTCTTACAAAGGATATCGGAGAATGGATCGCGAGAATGAGGAAACTGTAAATATACTCAAAGTACCACACTTGTCTATATATTGTAACATGGATATAGATGTGACACAGACCACACATTTTCAAACCATACAGAAGAAAAAAACTTCAAAGCTATCAGAATAGTTTTAATCTACTGTATGAACTCTATAGGGAGCGGTGTATCCATAAAAAAATGAAAAATATAGGGAATATATACAATATGATAATATATACAAAGAGATTCATATATATATATATATATATTTTGCTCTGCAAAAGTTTAGGGTCACTAAGAAATTTTCTTATTTTTGCATTAAAAGCACAGTTTTTTTCAATGAAGATAACATTAAATTAATCAGAAATACACTCTATACATTGTTAATGTGCTAAATGACTATTCTAGCTGCAAACGTCTGGTTTTTAATGCAATATCTATATAGGTGTATAGAGGCCCATTTCCAGCAACCATCACTCCAGTGTTCTAATGGTACATT
Organism: Rhinoderma darwinii; assembly: GCF_050947455.1. Classification (NCBI taxonomy): domain Eukaryota; kingdom Metazoa; phylum Chordata; class Amphibia; order Anura; family Rhinodermatidae; genus Rhinoderma; species Rhinoderma darwinii. Next base: position 2,445,467 of record NC_134695.1, read on the forward strand.
GTGTTTGCTAACTGTGTTAGAAGGCTAATGGATGATTAGAAAACACTTGAAAACCCTTGTGCAATTATGTTAGTGTCATGGACACAGGGTTTGTGGACCCACTAGGCCGCTCCGCCATAGCGGGGAGGCAGCTGACCAGGTCACAGTCTATGCGAAAGTAAAATGGCAGACAGTAATGCTTGGGTACCTGAAATAGTCCGGGCGGTGGCTGTGGCTTCAGCACGGATGGAGGCAGGTGCGGCAAGTGGCGCCAGACGTGGCGGGCAGTATCCGATGAGCGGTAGACACTTGACGTGGCAGATGACACTTGGCGTGGCAGATGGCACTTGGCATGGCAGATAGCACTTGGCGTGGCAGATGGCACTTGACGTGGCAGATGGCACTTGACGTGGCAGAAGACACTTGAAGTGGCAGATGGCACTTGACGTGGCAGATGACACTTGAACGCAGGAACAATACGGAATACAGGAACGGTAACAGGGCACGGGTAACAGCTGGAACGGGAGACACTAAGGGACAATTTGCGAGACAGATTGGGAAAGACTAACAACGCTCAGGCAAGGATTAGAAGGCCAGGGGCCTTCTTATAGACCAGGAAATCGTGGCAGTTGATGATGATTTCCTAATTGCGCGCTGGCCCTTTAAGGCCGGGCGCGAGCATGCCTGCGCGCACCCTACGGGACCCAGCCGGACGGAGCGGAAGTGAGCGCTGGCATCTCCTAGGAGAGAGACGGAGGCCAGCGCTCACAGATCAATGGCTGCGGGCGTCGGGAGGTGAGTAAAACCGACGGCCCGCGGCCAAGGGCGCTACAGTTAGCACCGCTGTAAACAGTTTTGCTGTTTAGAGGAGCTATAAAACTGACCTTCCTTTGAGCTAGTTGAGAATCTGGAGCATTACATTTGTGGGTTCGATTAAACTCTCAAAATGGCTAGAAAAGGAGAGCTTTCATATGAAACTCGAAGTCTATTCTTGTTCTTAGAAATGAAGGCTATTCCATGCGATAAATTGCCAAGAAACTGAAGATTTCCTACAACGGTGTGTACTACTCCCTTCAGAGGACAGCACAAACAGGCTCTAACCAGAGTAGAAAGAGAAGTGGGAGGCCCCGATGCACAACTGAGCAACAAGACAAGAACATTAGAGTCTCTAGTTTGAGAAATAGACGCCTCACAGGGCCTCAACTGGCAGCTTCATTAAATAGTACCCGCAAAACGCCAGTGTCAACGTCTACAGTGGAGAGGCGACTCCGGAATGCTTGCCTTCAGGGCAGAGTGGCAAAGAAAAAGCCATATGAGACTGGCTAATAAAAGGAAAAGATTAATATGGGCAAAAGCACACAGACATTGGACAGAGGAAGATTGGAAAAAAGTGTTACAGACGAATCGAAGTTTGAGGTGTTTGGATCACACAGAAGAACATTTGTGGGATGCAGAACAACTGAAAAGATGCTGGAAGAGTGCCTGACGCCATCTGTCAAGCATGGTGGAGGTAATGTGATGGTCTGGGGTTGCTTTGGTGCTGGTAAAGTGGGAGATTTGTACAAGGTAAAAGGGATTTTGAATAAGGAAGGCTATCACTCCATTTTGCAACGCCATGCCATACCCTGTGGACAGCGCTTGATTGGAGCCAATTTCATCCTACAACAGGACAATGACCCAAAGCACACCTCCAAATTATGCAAGAACTATTTAGGGAAGAAGCAGGCAGCAGGTATTCTATCTGTAATGGAGTGGCCAGCGCAGTCACTAGATCTCAACCCCATAGAGCTGTTGTGGGAGCAGCTTGACCGTATGGTACGCAAGAAGTGCCCATCAAGCCAATACAACTTGTGGGAGGGGCTTCTGGAAGCATGGCGTGAAATTTCTCCCGATTACCTCAGCAAATTAACAGCTAGAATGCCAAAGGTCTGCAATGCTGTAATTGCTGCAAATGGAGCATTCTTTGACTAAAGCAAAGTTTGAAGGAGAAAATTATTATTTGAAATAAAAATCATTATTTCTAACCTTGTCAATGTCTTGACTATATTTTCTAGTCATTTTGCAACTCATTTGATAAATATAAGTGTGAGTTTATGGAAAACACAAAATTGTCTGGGTGACCCCAAACTGTTGAACGGTAGTGTATATGTATGTATGTATGTATATATATCCCCAAGAGCAATTCAAGCATCTCAGGGCACGGCCAAAAATGTGGACTACTTCCCCATAGAGGGGATATTAACATGATATGTGTTATTGATAATCGATTGAGAAGTCTCTTTATAAGTATTATCATATTGCTTCAATTTCATGTTGAACTTTGTCAGCATAACGCATATGACAGAATATGAAGTGACTGGGTACTTGAAGGAAGAATTAGCAGGAGATTAAAATAAAGATAAGAAAGCAAAACAGAATAATGCTCAGTTATTCCTTATTCCTAAACTATCAGAAGAGAGAGCAGTGCAGACGCTGGAGTTATCCTCTATAGTGGCTAATATACTATGGACAGGGCCGCCATGAGGGGGGTATTAGGGGTACTGGTGTGAGGGGCCCGGCCAAACCTAATTGAACTTTGGTAGAAAAAAATGGGCCCCTACAATGGGGCCCGTTTTTTTCACCACAGAATGTCGTGAGCTGCGGGCCCCCCCTCTCGTCATGGGGGCCGTCGAACCGCCCACGCGCGCGACCGATTGCGCGCACAAGGAAACTCCCGCGCGTGCGCACTCGCGAGCACGCACCCACGAACGCCCGCACTAGAGACCGCGCGCACCCGCGGAAGCGCACAGCCGCGGACACACACATGGACACAACTTACCTGGAGCCTGGCTGGAGGTGAAGGACTGGACCGAAGACATCGCCTGAAGAGGACTGGAGTGGGAGCCGGCAGCTCTTCTGACACAGTGAGTAAAGTGTCTGAAAGTGCTGTTTAAGTATGGCCCTGTTCACACAGAGTATTTTGCAGGCAGATTTTGACCTGCCCACACTATCTTGCCGCGTTTTTTTGCTGCGTTTTTTGCCTGCGGCGATTGAGGACAGGAGACAAAAAACGCAGCGAAAAATGCATTTTCTGCCTCCCATTGATTTCGATGGGAGGTCAGAGGCGGAACAGCGGCAAGAAAGGATGTGCTGCTTTTTCTTTTTTCCGCGACTGGCTCCTATTGATTTCAGATTAAATCAATGGGAGGCGGTTTTGGAAGTTGTTTGGTGCTGATTCTGACACAGTGTCCGAGTCAATATCAAGGCCCAAAAACTCTGTGATCTGGGCCTTATTGTTAGGGCTTATTCAGACGAACGTGTAATACGTCCGTGCAACGTGTGTGATTTTCACGCGCCTCGCACGGACCTATGTTACTCTATGGGGCCGTGCAGACTGTCAGTGATTTTCACGTAGCGTGTGTCCGTGTGTCCGCTGCGTAAAACTCACGACATGTCCTATATTTGTGCGTTGTTGGCGCATCATGCACCCATTGAAGTCAATGGGTGCGTGAAAATCACGCCCAGCGCTTCCGCAGCAGTATAAACTAGGAATGAAAACAGGAAAGCACCACAAGCTTTTCTGTTTACAAACATACAAGCAGAGTGTCATAATGATGGCGGCTGCGCGAAAATCACGCAGCCACGCATCATACGCTGCTGACACACAGAGCTGTTATGGACCTTTTGCATGCACAAAACGCCACGTTTTTTGCGCGCGCAAAAAGCACACGCTTGTGTAAATCCGGCCTTAGGGTAGGAACACACTAGGCATGAACGCTGCGGATTTTATGCAACCCATTTTATTGTGGAAAATCTGCAGCGTATTACAGTCGCAGCAGAGTGGATGAGGTTTGAACAAATCTCATCCACACGCTGCAAAAAAAATTGACCTGCAGTGTGGCTTTTTAAGCCGCAGCATGTCAATTTATGCTGCAGAATCGCTGCTCCTCTGTTGCGGAAATGCTGCGGTTCTGCCGCACAAATGAGAAAAAAAAAAGGCACTTTTTTAAATTGATAAAAAAGTTTAGACTTGCCCCGGCCGTAGTCCTGGTGACGCGATCCTCTATTCTTAGCGCAGCCCGGCCTCCTGTCATGACGTTTCATCCCATGTGACTGCTGCAGCGGTCACATGGTCTACAGCGTCATCCCAGGAGGCGGGGCTACGTTCAGAAGAGAGAGATGCGTCACCTAAACTACGGCCGGGGTAAGTCTAAACTTTTTTTTCCCTGCAGGATTCCCGCAGCGGACATGCCTCACGAAACCTGCGCCACTATTTGGTGCGGTTTTGCTGTCAGAATTCCCTGCGGCTACCGGGGCGGATAAGCTGTGTAGTTTTACTCAGCATATCCGCTTAGTGTGTCCCTTATGATGTCGCTCCTGGAGCTGCTGCCGGTCTCTAAATAGGCAGTTGGTCCAGTAGAATTTGGAATTATTTTTTTTTGTGAACCAGCTTAAAAAAATACAAAACTTTTGTGTTAGGGCCTGTTCACATCACCGTTCGCTTCCGTTCCGGGGTTCCGTCTGAGGTTTCCGTCGGGTGAACCCCGCAACGGAAAGTGAAAGTGACAGCACAGCTTCCGTTTCAGTCACCATTGATCTCAATGGTGACGGAAACATCGCTAATGGTTTCCGTTCGTCACCATTCCGGCTGGTTTTCGGACGGAATCAATAGCGTAGTCGACTGCGCTAATGGTGACGGAAACGGAAGCTGTGCTGTCACTTTCACTTTCCGTTGCGGGGTTCACCCGACGGAAACCTCAGACGGAACCCCGGAACGGAAGCGAACGGTGATGTGAACAGGCCCTAACACAAAAGTTTTGTATTTTTTTAAGCTGGTTCACAAAAAAAAATTATTCCAAATTCTACTGGACCAACTGCCTATTTAGAGACAGGCAGCAGCTCCAGGAGCGACATCATAAGGGTAGGAACACACTAGGCGGATATGCTGAGTAAAACTACACAGCTTATCCGCCCCAGTAGCCGCAGGGAATTCCGACAGCAAAACCCCACCAAATAGTGGCGCAGGTTTCGTGAGGCATGTCCGCTGCGGGAATCCTGCAGGGAAAAAAAAGTTTAGACTTGCCCCGGCCGTAGTCCTGGAGACGCATCTCTCTCTTCTGAACGTAGCCCCGCCTCCTGGGATGATGCTGTAGACCATGTGACCGCTGCAGCAGTCACATGGGATGAAACGTCATGCCAGGAGGCCGGGCTGCGCTAATAATAGAGGATCGCGTCACCAGGACTACGGCAGGGGCAAGTCTAAACTTTTTTATCAATTTAAAAAAGTACCTTTTTTTTTTTCTCATTTGTGATTTTTGCGGCAGAACCGCAGCATTTCCGCAACAGAGGAGCAGCGATTCCACAGAATAAATTGACATGCCGCGGCTTAAAAAGCCACACTGCAGGTCAATTTTTTTTGCAGCGTGTGGATGAGATTTGTTAAAATCTCATCCACTCGGCTGCGACTGTTATACGCTGCGGATTTTCCGCAATAAAATGTGTTGCATAAAATCCGCAGTGTTCATGCCTAGTGTGTTCCTACCCTAAGGCCGGATTTACACGAGCGTGTGCTTTTTGCGCGCGTAAAAAACGTGGTATTTTGCGCATGCAAAAGGTCCATAACAGCTCCGTGTGTCAGCAGCGTATGATGCGTGGCTCCGCGATTTTCGCGCAGCCGCCATCATTATTACACTCTGTTTGTATGTTTGTAGCACGTGGTGCTTTTCTGTTTTCATTCATAGTTTATACTGCTGCGGAAGTGCTGGGCGTGATTTTTACGCAGCGGACACACGCTGCATGAAAATCACTAACAGTCTGCACGGCCCCATAGAGTAACATAGGTCCGTACGAGGCGCGTGAAAATCACGCGCATTGCACGGACGTATTACACGTTCGTCTGAATAAGCCCTAACAATAAGGCCCAGTTCACAGAGTTTTTGGGCCTTGATATTGACTCGGACACTGCGTCAGAATCAGCACCAAACAACTTCCAAAACCGCCTCCCATTGATTTAATCTGAAATCAATAGGAGCCAGTCACGGAAAAAATAAAAAGCAGCACGTCCTTTCTTTCCGCTGTTCCGCCTCTGACCTCCCATCGAAATCATTTGGAGGCAGAAAATGCATTTTTCGCTGCATTTTTTGTCTGCTCTCCTCAATCGCCGCGGGCAAAAAACGCGGCAAGATAGTGTGGGCAGGTCAAAATCTGCCTCAAAATTCGGTGCGTGGTTCCAGTCGGTCGCCGGCGGGCGGTCGCGGTTGCGCGCTCCCGGACGCATGCGCTGTCGGTCGTGGGTGCGTGCGGTCGCCGGTGCGCGCTCGCGGACACTCGCGAGGGCACACGCGCAGGAGTTTGCGAGTGCGCACACGTGGGAGTTTGCGGGTGCGCGCGATCGGTCGCGCAGGCGGTGTTTGACGGGCACCATGATGAGAGGGGCGGCCCCGCAGCTCATGACATTCTCTTGGTGAAAAAAACGGGCCCCATTGCAGGGGCCTGTTTTTTTTTCTACCAAAGGCAAGTCGCGGCAGTTGCCGGGCCCCCCTTTCAATTAGGTTTGGCCGGGCCCCTCACATCAGTGCCCCTAACACCCCCCTGATGGCGGCCCTGGGTAGCATGATATAGTGCTGGACGGAGTACCGTTAACAGGCGGTGCCACGGTAGGGGGGCCCAGAAAATTTAGCTGTATGGGGCCCTGAAATTCCTGATGGCGGCCCTGACTATGGACAGGGAAGAGAATCCTGGAAGAGTGGATTATAATGTGCTTGAGATCCAACCATTATAACGGAGGAAGGAAACCTCATGTGTTTGCTGAGAATTTAGGACACAGAGGTATCGGTGACACTGGAGCAATCTGCCCTGAGCTGGACCTTCAACAAGAGATGGGCACGGAGACATAAAAGTAATTGTGAGAGAGTATCTGTGAAAGTGATTAGAATATGTTTAAAAGATAACATTTTGCATGGACTCCATCTTGTATGGTAGGCGTCCATTTTAGATCATTGGAATCCATCTGTTGGCCTGAAGCAGCAATCTTGAGATTAATAAGTAAAAAGTAATATGTCAGCAGATGTCTTGAAGCAATTCTATGTTGTGTTCTTGAATTGAATGTTTTATTACTCTTGTGAGGAGCAGACCAAATAGCCTTGGCCGAATGAACAATGACATTGTTTACCATGAGGGAAGGGGATTCAGCCCTCTGTTTAAATGATTTAATCTTATCTGTAGTCTCCATTCTCTAGTGAGATAAGAAGTAGAGACAATAACTTGTGTCTCTGAAATGTGTGTCCTTCCCATGGGACAAGGTTCAGGCCACCTGGGGCTTGGAGGGTGAAGAATTATTATAATGCATTGAAATATTCTCATTGGCTGAATCAGAGTAATTATCATGTTGTAGATGATTGGCTGAAACCAAAGCCTACACCTTTCCTGTGATTATACTTATATACTTGTTTGTATCAATAAAGACCAGAGGAGCATTTTGGGCATACCAGCAGTGTCTGTGTGTTATTTCTCCTCCGCGATATATCGATAACCAATAACCACTGAGATTATTTGGACCTGAACAGGTGTACTGATAAAGGTGTTGATTGACACACCTACCTAAGGGTATGTTCACACGTAGTCAACAAAAACGTCTGAAAATCCAGAGCTGTTTTCAAGGGAAAACAGACCCTGCTTTTCAGACGTTTTTTTACCAACTCGCATTTTTCGCTGCGTTTTCACGCCGTTTTCGCGGCGTTTTTTACGTCCGTTTTTGGAGCTGTTTTCATTGGAGTCTATGAGAAAACAGCTCCAAAAACGTCCAAAGAAGTGTCCTGCACTTCTTTTGACGAGGCTGTATTTTTACGCGTCGTCGTTTGACAGCTGTCAAACGACGACGCGTAAATAACAGGTCGTCTGCACAGTACGTCGGCAAACCCATTCAAATGAATGGGCAGATGTTTGCCGACGTATTTGAGACGTATTTCCAGACGTAAAACGAGGCAAAATACGCCTCGTATATGTCTGAAATTTGGCCGTGTGAACATACCCTAAATCTTCAGTCTAATATACTTTTGGCCGCCTCTGCGTTGACAGTATCCTATGAGTATCTATGGAGGTTACATAGTTACATAGTTAGTACGGCTGAAAAAAGACACATGTCCATCACGTTCAACCAAGGGAAGGGAAAAGGGAAGGAAAAATTTCTACACATAGGAGCTAATATTTAATACAATAATCTATTTACCACAATCAGTTGCCAAATAATTTGCATGTTTTATAATAATGTAAGTCATGTCATTTAATGCTCATAATGTGGACACCTAGCAATTTTTTACTATACGTCCGTTATGGGAATTGCCCCAATGAGTGGAAGCATTCCTATATTAATCCCTTAACCCCTTAAGGAGGCAGCCTTGTTTTGGCCTTAAGGCTCAGAGCCCATTTTTCAAATCTGACATATTTCACTTTATGTGGTAATAACGTCGGAATGCTTAAACCTATCCAAGCGATTCTGAGACTGTTTTCTCGTGACACATTGGGCTTTATGTTAGAGGTAAAATTTGGACGATATATTCAGTGTTTATTGTTGAAAAATTGCAAAATTTAGGGAAAATGTATAAAAAATTGCATTTTTCAGAATTTAAATGCATCTGCTTGTAAAACAGACGGTTATACCACCCAAAATAGTTACTAGTTCACATTTCCCATATGTCTACTTTATATTGGCATCGTTTTTTGAACATTATTTTATTTTTCTTGGACGTTACAAGGCTTAGAACATAAACAGTAATTTCTTTTTTTTTAAAGAAAATTTCAAAAGCCTTTTTTTTAAGGTACCTCTTCAGTTCTGAAGTGGCTTTGAGGGGCCTATGTATTAGAAACCCTGATAAAACACCCCATTTTAAAACTAGACCCCTCAAAGTATTCAAAACAGCATTTAGAAAGTTTTTTAACCCTTCAGGCATTTCACAGGAATTAAAGCAAAGTGGAGGTGAAATTTGCAAATTTCATTTTTCTTGCTGAATTTCAATTTTATTCATTTTTTTTTCTGTAACACAGAAGGTTTTACCAGAGAAACACTACTAAATATGTATTGTCCAGATTCTGCAGTTTTTAGAAATGTCCCACATGTGGCTCTAGTGCGCTTGTGGACTAAAACACAAGCCCTAGAAGCAAAGAAGCAAAGAAGCACCTAGTGCATTTTGAGGCCCCTTTTTTATTAGAATATATTTTAGGCAGCATGCCAGATTTGAAGAGGTGTTGAGGTGCCAAAACAGTAGGAATCCCCCAATAGTGACCCAATTTTGGAAACTACACCCCTCAAGGAATTAATTTATGGCTGTTGTTATCATTTTGACCACACAGTTTTTTCACAGCACCTATTTTAATTGGGCTGTGAAATTAAAAAAATGAAATTTTTTCCAATAATATGTAGTTTTAGCTCAAAATTTCTTATTTTGACAAGAAATAAAATACTCCATTTTGTTGCCCAATTTGTCCTGAGTGCAGCAATACCCCATTTGTGGTGATAAACTGCCATTTGGGCCCATGGGAGGGCTCAGAAAGAAAGGAGCGCTATTTGTTCTTTGGAGTCCAGATTTTGCTGGATTGGCTTTCGGGTGCCATGTCGCATTTGCAGAGCCCCAGAGGTATCAAAGCAATGGAAACCCACCAGAAGTGACCCCATTTTGGAAACTACACCCCTCAAGGAATTCATTCATGGTTGTGGTTATCATTTCGACCCCACAGTTTTTTTACAGCACCTATTTGAATTGGTCTGTGAAATAAAAAAAATGAAATTTTTTCCAATAAGATGGCATTTTTTATCAAAATGTCTTATTTTCACAGGGAACAAAATACCCCATTTTGTTGCCCAATGTTGCCTTAGTGCGGCAATACCCCATTTGTGGTGATACACTGCCATTTGGGCCCATGGGAGGGCTCAGAAGCAAAGGAGTGCTATGTGTTTGTTGGAGTCCAGATTTTGCTGGATTGGTTTTCGGGTGCCATGTCGCATTTGCAGAGCCCCAGAGGTATCAAAGCAATGGAAACCCACCAAAAGTGACCCCATTTTGGAAACTACACCCCTCAAGGAATTCATTTATGGGTGTTGTGACCATTTTCACCCCACAGTTTTTTTCACAGAACTTATTTGAATTGGGCTGGGAATTAAAACAAAATTATTTTTTCCAATAATATGTAGTTTTGGCTGAAAATTTCTAATTTTCACAAGAAATAAAATACCCAATTCTGTTGCCCAATTTGTCCTGAGTGCGGCAGTACCCCATTTGTGGTGATAAACTGCCGTTTGGGCCCATGGGAGGGCTCAGAAGGAAAGGACCACCATTTGGCCTACTGGGGATTTTTTGGTGCAAAGTCATGTATGCAGTAGCCCCTGAGGTACCCGTACAGTTGAAACCCCCAAGAAGTGACCCCATTTTAAAAACTACACCCTTGAGGCATTCATCTAGAGGTGTAGTGAGCATTTTGACCGGAGACATACACCCCATAAACTGTAATGTGGGTTCTCCTGGGTATGGCAATACCCTACATGTGGCTGTTATCAGCTGCCTGGACACACAGCAGGGCTCAGAGGGGAAAGACGAGGGGGGATAAGCTGTGCGGAGTGCATCAGGGTAAGTAAAACTGGGATAGATTAAAAATCATGGGATGTATGATAAATTTTGAAGCACTCTTTCATACGGAGCCTTAGTTTTTCGGGACATGTGTCACATTGATATATTGTGTCCTTCCTTATCCCCCTCTTATAGCAGACTTTGTACCTCTTTTGACTTTTTTCTTTCTTGCCAGTTTGGGGAACTTCTCCTGGAAAGTGTTGCCCTGGTACGATGCGTGTGGCCTCGCCTCCAGAAGTACTGGGTGCCCCCCCCCTTCTTGGTCCATAAAAATTAGTTTCTTGATAACCACCTCTTGAAATTCCAGGAAAGTTCCCGTCTGGCCTGTACATCGATGTAGCACGTACGAGTTGTACAATGCCATCTGTATGATGTGCCCGGCCAGCTTCTTATACCACACCGCATAGCGCTGTAGGGCTTCAGGGCTTGATCTGACAAGTCCACCACTCTCATGTACATATAGTAGTTCAGGATGCAGTCTGGTTTGGTGGTCTCTGTACTGGTACCTCGTACAGGTACATGGGTACTGGTGTGACATCTCTCTTGTCCTTGTACTTGAAACACAATATGTTGCTGCTAGATTGTGCCCTGCTCTCACCCCTTCTGAGCGTTTGCCCTGCAGAGTCTTAGGGAGGCCTCTCAGATTTCTTCTAGCAGTGCCGCATGCCGCAGGACTTCTGGAAGCGAGGCAGTTGAAGAGTGGGACGCTGGTATAAAAATCATCCAGGTAGAGGTGGTAACCCTGGTCCAGCAGTGGGTGCACCAAATCCCACACAATTTTTGCATTAACTCCCAGTAAGGGGGGGGGGCATTCTGGGGGCTGAATACTGGTGTCCTTCCCTTCATATATCCTAAATTTGTAGGTATACCCTGATGCACTCTCGCACCACAACTTATACATCTTTATGCCATAGCTTGCCCTCTTACCCGGCAGGTACTGGCGGAATTGAACCCTCCCTTTAAAATGTACCAAGGACTCATCAATAGAAATACACTTCTGGGGGGTGTATGCTTGGGAAAACCGGGCACTGAAACGGTCTAATAGGGGTCTCCATTTATACAAACGGTCAAAACTGGGGTCATCGCGGGGTGGGCACGGCTCATTATCAGTATAATGTAAGAAGCGAAGTATTGCCTCATTTATTTATTTTTTTAGGTTCCAGTTCAGTTCTGAAGTTGCTTTGAGGGGCCCATATATTAGAAACCCCAATCAAACACCCCATTTTAGAAACTAGACCCCTCAAAGTATTCACAACAGCATATAGAAAGTTTATGAACCCTTTAGGTGTTTCACAGGAATTTTGAGCAAAGTAGAGGTGAAATCTACTTTTTTTTTTTGTCAGAAAATCCTTTTTATACCACTTTTTTTTATAACACAAATGGTTTTATCAGAGAAACGCAACTCAATATTTATTGCCCAGATTCTGCAGTTTTGAGAAATATCCCATATGTGGCCCTCGGGCGGTAATGGACTGAAGCACCGGCCTCCGAAGCAAAGGAGCACCTAGTGGATTTTGAGCCCTCCTTTTTATTTGGCACCATGTCCGGTTTGAAGAGGTCTTGTGGTGCCAAAACATTGGGAACCCCCCAAAAGTGACCCCAATTTGGAAACTAGACCCCTTGAGGAATCCATTGTAGTTTTCTTGGGGTGCAATGCGGCTTTTTGATCAGTTTTTATTCTATTTTTAAGTGGCGCGGTGACTAAAAAACAGCAATTCTACTATTGTTTCTTTATTCTATTTTTTTTACAGCGTTCACCGTGCGCTATAAATGACATATTCACTTTATTCTGCGGGGCGATACGATTACGGCGATACCAGATGTTTATAGTTTTTTTTTATGTCTTATGGCGTTTGCACAATAAAATACGTTTTGTAAAAAATCATTCACTTTTTGTGTTATATTCTAAGAGCCATAACGTTTTTATTTTTCCATCAATAAAGCCGTGCGAGGACTTATTTTTTGCATAACGAACTGTAGTGTCCATCAATACAATTTTTAGGTACATGCGACTTTTTGATCTCTTTTTATTCCATTTTTTGCGAAGTGAAGTGACCAAAGAATTGTGATTCTGGGACGGTTTATTATTATTTTATTTTACGGCGTTCACCGCGCGGGATAAATAATAAAATTATTTTGTATTTCAGGCCGTTACGGACGCGGCGATACCAATTATGTATAGTTTATTTGTTTGTTTATATATTTTTATTAATAATAAAGGACTGATAAGGGAAAAGGGGGGATTTTTACTTTTATTACTATTAAATCTTTTATTTTCTTATTTTTACACATCTTTTTTTAACTTTTTTTTAACTTTTTTACTTTGTCCCACTAGGGGACATGAGGGCAGGAGGCCCTGATCGCTATTCTAATACACTGCACTACATGCGTAGTGCAGTGTATTAGAACTGTCAGCTACTCACTGACAGCAAGCATAGTGGGTCCTGACTTCGTCAGGACCCACTAGGCTTCCGTCTATGGCATAGCCGAACGCCATTGTTTGGTTTCCGGTTGCCATAGTCACCATCGCCGGCCGCTATCGCGTAGCAGGCCGGCGATGGCAGATTAACCCCTAAAAAACCGTGATCGCTATTGAACACGGCTTTTCAGGGGTTAATCAGCGGGGACACAGCGATCGGTCCCCGCTGTAGGAGCTGTGACAGCTGCTGTACGAGACAGCAGCTGTCACAGCTCCTGTATGTGTCGGGAGGACGGCCGAAACGGCCGTTACTCCCGAGACGTACTATTCCGTCATGGAGCGCGAACAGGGCGCTTACCATGACGTAATAGTACGTCAATGAGTGTTAAGGGGTTAATGACCAGCCTATTTTAAACCTTGATGACCAAGCTACTTTTTAAGTTTTTCCATCGTCTCATTCCAAGAGCTATAACTTTTTTATTTTTGTGTCGACATAGCTGTATAAGGTCTTGTTTTTTTGTGGGACAATTTATATTTTTTAATAGCACCATTTTGGGGTTCATATATTTTATTGATTAACTTTTATTAACGTTTTTTGGGGGAGAATAGAAAAACAAACCGAAATTTTGCCACGCTTTTTTGCGTCCTAAATCTACGCCGTTTACACTGTGGTATAAACACCACAATAACTTTATTCAGTGGGTTGTTGCGATTGCAACGATACCAAATTTGTATTGATTCTTTATGTTTTACTACTTCTACACAGTAAAAACCGTTTTTTTTTTCTAAATTATTTGATTTTGTGTCTTCATATTTGAAGAGCCATAAGTTTTTATTTTTCTGCCTATGCAGCTTTATGATGGCTTTTGTTTTGCAGGACGACTTGTAGTTTTCATTGGTACCATTTTGGAGTAGATGCGACTTTTTGATCACTTTTTATCCCATTTTTTTATGACAGGATTCACAGAAAACAGCAATTTTTGCATTGTTTTTTATTTGATTTTTTACAGCGTCCATCATGCGGGTTAAATAATGCAATAGCTTTATAGTTAGGGTCTTTATGAACATGGCGATACCAAATATGTGTAACTTTATTTACTTTATTTATTTATTTTCAATAATAAAGCATTTTGTAAGGGGAAAAAGTGGGTTTTTCATTTTTTTTTTTTTTCATATTCTAATTTTTTTTTGAGTTTCAATACACACAGATACAGAACACAGTGGAGGGAAGGCCTCCATACACTAAAGGAAGACAACAAATAAGGCCAAAGCCCAAAACAAAAAATGGTGCATCACATCCCAGTACAAAGGACATTATACAGCAGCAGCATTAATGAGCCTAAAAAAAGAGGAGCACCGCATAAGGATGAAAAATAAAAATAACAGCTCAGACTCCTATATAACATGGCCAATGAACGCAATCAGATGAAGTGAGGCACATTGCCCTAGACAGGGGAAGTGAAAGAATAGAAAAATTACAGAGAAGGGGAAGGGAAATGGAAGGGAAGGAGGAAAACATGGGGAGCCTGGACTCTAGTTCCGGATTATCATGAACGAAAACAAAGAAGAGCAAGAACCGCAATACACATAGTAGGGGCATGTTCCGACTAGCAAAATCCCTGGAAACTGCAAGGAACATCTCTTCAAAATAATACACATAGTAAGAAGGGGGGGGGGGGGGGTGGGTGTGACTCAAGTTACTGCAGTGAAATAGGAGGACGAAGAAAGGAACGTAATCCATTGAGACCATGTAGACGTGTATCTTACAGAAGCAGCCGGGGAATGGGCCAACAGGTTGTAAAGGATCTGTTCAGCACAGCTTCTGTATAAACGCCCACCATAGGTAATCAGTCTGCACCTGCTTCTATGTCTGTGAGACTGACTCCATCTTCCACCACTCAGGATGGCAGGCTTAGGAGTGGGAGAGCCTATCACAGCCTGGCCAGAGGCAGCTAGCTCCCGCCCTCTTTCTATTTATACCTGCCTTTCCTGTTCCTCCTTGCTTGTGAATCTTCTCTGTTGGTTTCCTGGCCCTGCTGCAGCTTCTTGAACTATTTGTCCCTGCTTCATATTGACCCTGGCTTACTGACTACTCTCCTGCTCTGCGTTTGGTACCTCGTACACTCCTGGTTTGACTCGGCTCGTTCACTACTCTTGTTGCTCACAACTGCCCCATTTCCCTTAGCTTCTGTGTACCCTTGTCTGTTTGTCTGTCGTGCACTTATTGAGCATAGGGACTGTCGCCCAGTTGTACCCCGTCGCCTAGGGCGGGTCGTTGCAAGTAGGCAGGGACTGAGTGGCGGGTAGATTAGGGCTCGCCTGTCTGTCTCCCTACCCCGACATTACACTAACATTATGTACGCACTGTAAATAAAAGAGGGAGGAAGGCATTGTAAGGTATTTGAAAACAATACTCAAAACAAAAGACAGTGGTTCTGAACTTGCTGCCAGGCGCTGAAACTAATGCAACTAAGATCGAGCGTCTATGACTTACGGGTCAATAGTTAGCCTCAGAAACAGCCAGAGAAGTCAAAGACAGTGGTTCTGAACTTGCTGCCAGGCTCTGAAACGAATGCAACCAAGTCTATGACTTACGGGTCAATTGTTAGCCTCAGAAACAGCCAGAGAAGTCAAATACAGTGGTTCTGAACTTGCTGCCAGGCGCTGAAACTAAAGCAACCGAGATCGAGCGTCTATGACTTACGGGTCAACAGTTAGCCTCAGAAACAGCCAGAGAAGTCAAAGACAGTGCTTCTGAACTTGCTGCCAGACGCTGACACGAATACAACCAAGATCGAGCGTCTATGACTTACGGGTCAACAGTTAGCCTCAGAAACAGCCAGAGAAGTCGAAGACAGTGGTTCTGAACTTGCTGCCAGGCGCTGAAACGAAAGAAACCAAGATTAAGCGTCTATGACTTACGGGTCAATAGCTAGCCTCAGAAACAGCCAGAGAAGTCAAAGACAGTGGTTCTGAACTTGCTGCCAGGCGCTGAAACGAAAGCAACCAAGATCGAGTGTCTATGACTTACGGGTCAATAGCTAGCCTCAGAAACATCCAGCAAAGTCAAAGCCAGTGATTCTATACTGGCTGTCAGGCGCTGAAACGAATGCAACCAAGATCGAGCGTCTATGATTTACGGGTCAACAGTTAGCCTCAGAAACAGCCAGAGAAGTCAAAGACAGTGCTTCTGAACTTGCTGCCAGGCGCTGAAACGAAAGCAACCAAGATCGAGCGTCTATGACTTACGGGTCAATAGCTAGCCTCAGAAACATCCAGAGAAGTCAAAGACAGTGCTTCTATACTGGCTGCCAGGCGCTGAAACGAATGCAACCAAGATCGAGCGTCTATGACTTACGGGTCAATAGTTAGCCTCAGAAACAGCCAGATAAGTCAAAGACAGTGGTTCTGAACTTGCTGTCAGGCGCTGAAACGAAAGCAACCAAGATCGAGCGTCTATGACTGACAGCTCAATAGTTAGCCTCAGAAAAAGCCAGAGAAGTCAAAGACAGTGGTTCTGAACTTGCTGCCAGGCGCTGAAACGAAAGCAACCAAGATCGAGCGTCTATGATTTACGGGTCAACAGTTAGCCTCAGAAACAGCCAGAGAAGTCAAAGACAGTGGTTCTGAACTTGCTGCCAGGCGCTGAAACGAAAGCAACCAAGATCGAGCGTCTATGACTTACGGGTCAATAGCTAGCCTCAGAAACATCCAGAGAAGTCAAAGACAGTGCTTCTATACTGGCTGCCAGGCGCTGAAACGAATGCAACCAAGATCGAGCGTCTATGACTTACGGGTCAATAGTTAGCCTCAGAAACAGCCAGATAAGTCAAAGACAGTGGTTCTGAACTTGCTGTCAGGCGCTGAAAAGAAAGCAACCAAGATCGAGCGTCTATGACTTACGGGTCAATAGTTAGCTTCAGAAATAGCCAGAGAAGTCGAAGACAGTGGTTCTGAACTTGCTGCCAGGCGCTGAAAAGAAAGCAACCAAGATCGAGCGTCTATGACTTACCTGTCAATAGCTAGCCTCAGAAACATCCAGAGAAGTCAAAGACAGTGCTTCTATACTGGCTGCGAGGCGCTGAAACGAATGCAACCAAGATCGAGCGTCTATGACTTACGGGTCAATAGCTAGCCTCAGAAACATCCAGCAAAGTCAAAGCCAGTGATTCTATACTGGCTGCCAGGCGCTGAAACGAATGCAACCAAGATCGAGCGTCTATGATTTACGGGTCAACAGTTAGCCTCAGAAACAGCCAGAGAAGTCAAAGACAGTGGTTCTGAACTTGCTGCCAGGCGCTGAAACGAAAGCAACCAAGATCGAGCGTCTATGACTTACGGGTCAATAGCTAGCCTCAGAAACATCCAGAGAAGTCAAAGACAGTGCTTCTATACTGGCTGCCAGGCGCTGAAACGAATGCAACCAAGATCGAGCGTCTATGACTTACGGGTCAATAGTTAGCCTCAGAAACAGCCAGATAAGTCAAAGACAGTGGTTCTGAACTTGCTGTCAGGCGCTGAAACGAAAGCAACCAAGATCGAGCGTCTATGACTGACAGCTCAATAGTTAGCCTCAGAAAAAGCCAGAGAAGTCAAAGACAGTGGTTCTGAACTTGCTGCCAGGCGCTGAAACGAAAGCAACCAAGATCGAGCGTCTATGACTTACGGGTCAATAGCTAGCCTCAGAAACATCCAGAGAAGTCAAAGACAGTGCTTCTATACTGGCTGCCAGGCGCTGAAACGAATGCAACCAAGATCGAGCGTCTATGACTTACGGGTCAATAGTTAGCCTCAGAAACAGCCAGAGAAGTCAAACACAGTGGTTCTGAACTTGCTGCCAGGCGCTGAAAAGAAAGCAACCAAGATCGAGCGTCTATGACTTACGGGTCAATAGTTAGCTTCAGAAAAAGCCAGAGAAGTCGAAGACAGTGGTTCTGAACTTGCTGCCAGGCGCTGAAACGAAAGCAACCAAGATCGAGCGTCTATGACTTACCTGTCAATAGCTAGCCTCAGAAACATCCAGAGAAGTCAAAGACAGTGCTTCTATACTGGCTGCGAGGCGCTGAAACGAATGCAACCAAGATCGAGCGTCTATGACTTACGGGTCAATAGCTAGCCTCAGAAACATCCAGCAAAGTCAAAGCCAGTGATTCTATACTGGCTGCCAGGCGCTGAAACGAATGCAACCAAGATCGAGCGTCTATGATTTACGGGTCAACAGTTAGCCTCAGAAACAGCCAGAGAAGTCAAAGACAGTGGTTCTGAACTTGCTGCCAGGCGCTGAAACGAAAGCAACCAAGATCGAGCGTCTATGACTTACGGGTCAATAGCTAGCCTCAGAAACATCCAGAGAAGTCAAAGACAGTGCTTCTATACTGGCTGCCAGGCGCTGAAACGAATGCAACCAAGATCGAGCGTCTATGACTTACGGGTCAATAGTTAGCCTCAGAAACAGCCAGATAAGTCAAAGACAGTGGTTCTGAACTTGCTGTCAGGCGCTGAAACGAAAGCAACCAAGATCGAGCGTCTATGACTGACAGCTCAATAGTTAGCCTCAGAAAAAGCCAGAGAAGTCAAAGACAGTGGTTCTGAACTTGCTGCCAGGCGCTGAAACGAAAGCAACCAAGATCGAGCGTCTATGACTTACGGGTCAATAGCTAGCCTCAGAAACATCCAGAGAAGTCAAAGACAGTGCTTCTATACTGGCTGCCAGGCGCTGAAACTAATGCAACCAAGATCGAGCGTCTATGACTTACGGGTCAATAGTTAGCCTCAGAAAGAGCCAGAGAAGTCACAGACAGTGGTTCTGAACGTGCTGCCAGGCGCTGAAACGAAAGCAACCAAGATCGATCGTCTATGATTTACGGGTCAATAGCTAGCCTCAGAAACAACCAGAGAAGTCAAAGACAGTGCTTCTATACTGGCTGCCAAGCGCTGAAACAAATGCAACCAAAATCGAGCGTCTATGACTTACGGGTCAATAGCTAGCCTCAGAAACATCCAGAAAAGTCAAAGCCAGTGATTCTATACTGGCTGCCAGGCGCTGAAACGAATGCAACCAAGATCGAGCGTCTATGACTTACGGGTCAATAGTTAGCTTCAGAAAAAGCCAGAGAAGTCGAAGACAGTGGTTCTGAACTTGCTGCCAGGCGCTGAAACTAAAGCAACCAAGATCGAGCATCTATGACTTACGGGTCAATAGCTAGCCTCAGAAACATCCAGAGAAGTCAAAGACAGTGCTTCTATACTGGCTGCGAGGCGCTGAAACGAATGCAACCAAGATCGAGCGTCTATGACTTACGGGTCAATAGTTAGCCTCAGAAACAGCCAGAGAAGTCGAAGACAGTGGTTCTGAACTTGCTGCCAGGCGCTGAAACTAAAGCAACCAAGATAGAGCATCTATGACTTACGGGTCAATAGCTAGCCTCAGAAACATCCAGAGAAGTCAAAGACAGTGCTTCTATACTGGCTGCGAGGCGCTGAAACGAATGCAACCAAGATCGAGCGTCTATGACTTACGGGTCAATAGTTAGCCTCAGAAACAGCCAGAGAAGTCAAACACAGTGGTTCTGAACTTGCTGCCAGGCGCTGAAACGAAAGCAAACAAGATTGAGCGTCTATGACTTACGGGTCAATAGTTAGCCTCAGAAACAGCCAAGGCTTATCTCTCTTGGCACCTCTCTCTGCTGTCCCCTCATCTCTACACCTCCAATGCTGGCTCCCTCCTCTGTCTCCTGGCATTTCTCTGCATCCTGTCTCTTTCTTCAGCATGTCACATGGCAATCACTGACTTCCACTTACTGTCCGACAATTCTGTCTCCTCAGTCACTGGTCCTGCAGTGACACCTTGTGGCTACTAATAACATGGCAGGCATACACAGGATAACACATATAGTAGGTGCAGATAAAACAGAAGCAGTCATCACTCCAGACAGGAAAGAACACAGAATAAAAGTACCACTAAACATGAAAGATGCACAGGGAAGCAGTTCAATTTAAAAGAGCAGTATCACCCCCTTAGGCTGGGTTCACACGACCTATTTTCAGACGTAAACGAGGCGTATTATGCCTCGTTTTACGTCTGAAAATAGGGCTACAATACGTGGGCAAATATCTGCCCATTCATTTGAATGGGTTTGCCGACGTACTGTGCAGACGACCTGTCATTTACGCGTCGTCGTTTGACAGCTGTCAAACGATGACGCGTAAAATGACTTCCTCGGTAAAGAAGTGCAGGGCACTTCTTTGCAAGTTAATTTGAGCCGTTCTTCATTGAAGTCAATGAAGAGCAGCTCAAGATTTACGAGCGTCAAAGACGCCTCGCATAATGCGAGGAGGAGCTTTTACGTCTGAAACGACGCAGCTGTTTTCTCCTGTATAGTGCATCGACTCTCCAGATTAAGAACACCCTTTTTATATAATTTTTCTTTCGTAGTACACAAAGTAAAAACACGCTGGAATTCTAGTCGGGACCTTTTCTGACTTGAACAGTCCCATGTTGGAAAGAGCGGTGAGGCTCCATCTAAAAAGCAAGCATATATGTTCACAGAGCAGCTCATGTTCCTGAAAGATGTGATGGAACTTCGTCCGCACCTTTTTAAATATTATTGTAATTCTTTTAAAAAAACATTTATCAGTGACTGCAATGAAGGCAATGAAACTATCGTCTTGATGTATTGTGTGAAAATATTTTAATTAGCAAAAGACGTTATGGTCATTACCACCTTTCCTGATCCCCACTATGGGGTTGTCCAGTCATAAGAAATGATTGACCTATCGTCTTCATATTTCCTTTTGTTTTTTTTGTGGCAGCGGCACTTGTACTAGGACTGTTTCCCCTTCATTATTTTTACCTGCTCGTAATGCAATTCATAATACAGGCTTCTGTGAACCGCCACTACAAGTGTGCCAGCGATTCACAGTACAAGCAGGTAAAAACTATAAAGGGGAAGAAGTGGAAGGAGCGTTCGTACGAGCGCAGTGCCACCTTCAATACAGCTGATCATCGTTGGTGCATGTAGTTGCACCCCCAACAATCAGATATAGATGTTAAACAGATTTTTCTTGTGCAAAATATGATTTTACGTTAAATTTTATTTTCTTAACCAGAACAAGGGACAATCTAGAAGAGGCACAAGAAGTGGACTCAGAGTCACACAGTTTGAGCAGCCAGAAGCGGAGAGTAACACCAGTAACGTCTCTCCTCAGGTTACAAGCGAGGACACGTTACAGCCATCCGCTTCCACAATGGTTTCTTCATATGTAGCTCCAAGAAGCACTTCCAGTTGCATGGCTGCAGTACAGGAAAACAGGGCTCTTATCAATTCTAGAGTCCTGGAGTACCTCAACATCATCACGATGGAGAATCCGGAAGAGACCTTCCTACGGAGCCTCACCCCACATCTGACTCAGCTACCTCCAGAACGTTTCCGTCGTCTTCAGAGAGCAATGATCGTGAGGCTCCAGGCAGCAATGCCACCTAATGATCCGAGGGCCATCTTCCGAGCATTAGACTTGTGGCGTCTCCACAATGAAGAGCCCATAGAAAGGGGAGCACCACTACCTACCCCAATAACTCATGGACCTCCACCTACCAAGACTATACAATACATTATTGCAGTCTGCATGTGAGACAGTTCTGGCTGCCATGCTGTGTCTAGATGCTTCATCATAAGTTCTGCGTCAGCCTTTAATAGAAGAAAAGTCAGCAGGTTCTGAATTAGTCGATCGTTTCCCTCAGGTCCCAGTGTAATAGGAGAGAAGGCGGGAATGGTGATTTCAGGGGACAATGTGTCTAATTGTGATCGATCACAAACAAGAAATGGGGAGAAGGATAGAGACTTAACTCGTTTCTCCCTTTCTTCATATGAAAGTAGTGGAGCTGGTGACATGTCTTCTGAGGAGAGAGAGCCATAGGGCGATTCGACCCACTTGCAATTTTTACTATAAGGAAAGGGGGGAATGTCCATGCTGCGAGTCCACAATTGAGTTGTTGAGATGCAGGGCCTTTCATTCCAGAAGAGATGGTTTGACACTGGAGTGAGGCAGTCTCTTGCAGTGGTGCCGCTGGTACCTGGTTCCAAGATGAATCTTGTGTGACAAGAGACAGCGGGATGTGTTTGGCAGTTTTTGTGCTGGGAACCGTTTTTGAAGATTTTTGCGGTGTGGAGGTAGTGACTGAGAGGGCAGGGTCCGGCAGGGACACCGCGGAGGAGAGCGGGAAGTCATAGGCCTCATCCACGTCTACCGCCAACAAAAAGTCAAAGCTGTTAAGAGGACTTTAGAGGTTCCTCCTGTGCCTCCTGTTTTGTTTTCTTTCTCCTAAAAAAGTGAAAGAATAGGAGCAAAAATGAACCAAATTATTAAGCTCAGTGCACAGAATTTCCAGAAAGCACATCCTGCTCCACCAAGCGCCAGGTGTGTCCCCAGTTTTTTTTTCTGTTTCATTGATGTTATTTTGAATGTTTTTATTTTTTCTTCTTTCTCTTCAGGAATTTGAAGAAACTCTTTTTGAAACCACGTTTCTTCTTCTGAGTTTTTTCTCCCTCCTTCTCTAATTCTTTCTCAGGTATCTCATTGCTGATGTTCTCAATGTCCACTTCCTCTAGGTCATCCTCTACTACTTCTCTTTCTGATGTTTCATAAATGATGTTTTCAATTGCTCTTACTCTCTCCTCTTGATGTTCCACCTCCTCTCCATCTATATCAAGCACATACTCA
The DNA here is from genome assembly GCF_050947455.1 of Rhinoderma darwinii. NCBI lineage: Eukaryota > Metazoa > Chordata > Amphibia > Anura > Rhinodermatidae > Rhinoderma > Rhinoderma darwinii. The sequence continues at coordinate 2,468,183 of NC_134695.1, forward strand.
TGATGTTCTTCTGAGTAATGCTCAAACCTTTCCATGATGATAACTCTTCTGACTAACTCTCCTGCTTCTATCCTCTCCTCTTCTATCATGATGGTACTTATCTCCTCTCTTAGTATGCTTCGCTGTTGTTCATGTCCTCTTGGTCCTACATTCATCCTCCAAAATTCCTCGCTATTCATCATTATTTGATGTAATACTTCTGTTGTTGCCCCGCTCTCTCTTTCTTCACATTCTACTGGCTCCATAATGTTATCCATCTGTTCTCCTCTTTGACCTACTTCTTCTTCCTCTAAAACCACATTCTGTTGTTCTGACTCTGTAAAAATGCAAATGATTAGTAATTAACCCTTACTTATGAATGTAATGTATAGTCTTTACTAATTAGGCTGGGTTTACACCTGCATCAGTGTTTTCGTTGGTTTGTTCCGTCAGAGGAGCAGAACAACAGAAATACCAGAAGGGTCGATGCCGTTGTACGATGAACACCACAGGCAGCTGACGGAGCCCATTGACTTTATTGGGTTCCGTCGGTTTTCCATCGGGAAACATGGCTGCTTTCATCTAGGAATAGCGCCACTCTTGTCCATAAATTGAATCTGGAAATGCAGTTCAACTCCATTTAAGTTAATGGCACTGAGCTGCAATACCAGACAGTAAAAAGAATTACCAGTACCGATCCTGAATATGATAAGACCTGGAGTATTTAATCCTAAATATGATAAAATTTGGAGTATTTATATTATGTTGTCAGTAGATACTATGTAAAGATGTAACATAACTAGCAGTACCTGGCTTTTCAACCACTACTTCCTCCAGTTCATGATGGTCCTGATGGTTTTTTTTCTTCATTCTCCACCTAAAATGTGAAACATTAATTCTAATGAGATGTTCCATAACAATCAAAATCATAAATTTAGGGGAGAGCTACCAAAAATTCATCATCTGTAATATACTATGTGGGCTATTCAGAGAATTACAATTGGATTGTGAGGTCAGGTCTTCACCAATTTGCCCAAACCCCTCATGGATTAAATGTCAGTTTACTTGGAATTTTGGAGAATACATGTCACTAAGGTTTTCAAGCAGCACCAAGGAGATCCAGGTAATCTGTAGAGCAAGTCTGTGAGGTTCCAGCCCTAGGGATCACCTGAGAAATAACCTTCTGATATATCTATATGAGTGTATGATGAAAATTATAGGGGAAACTTCCAGCACATGGACCCCAATGTTAAATATAACTAAGTCCCGAACTACTGTGAGCCATTTATGATACTGGTGTATTCTTATGTGGCAGATGGAACTACTTGTTGTCATTGCTACCGCTGCACCCCCTATAGCTACGTCCCTTGTTAACTGGTTCCCGACCGCTGGCTGTGTTTTTTCGGCCAGCGGTCAGGGTCCTTAAAACCCGCGCCATAGAATTTTTATGGCTCAGGTTTTAACTTGCTGCCCGAATGATCGGGCAGCTGAATGTCGGGTCTCTGGCTGTCAGTGACTGCCGGGGACCCTGAGGAGAGGATAGAAGCAGCTTTCCCCTCTTCTGTCTTCTCTGATCACTTGTACACAGCGCTCAATGAACGCTGTGTATAGGAATAAGGGCAGCGGCCGCACCGCGATTGGTCCCGCGTTCATGTGACTGGTCACATGATCGCCGGGTGCCGTTAGTGACAGACTGCTGCTGGGTCTTACTAGACCCAGCACAGCCCTATTAGTGACAATCGTCACTATGAGAGGGCTGATTTCCCCTGTAACTTGGGCTGCTGTGCAGCTCCAGTTACACTGGAAAAGCATGGTGTAAATGAAAGAAAAAATATATATCAAGTTCCTCAAAGGTCTTTTTTGATCTTTGAGGGACAGACCATAGCAATAAAAAAAATAAAAGTAAAGAGCAAAAAAAATTAATAATAAATACACATAGAATACCCACCCCAAAAAAAAACGTTCCCCCCCGCCAATCATTGTTGTAACGCTAGCGCTGACCCAATTACCCTAATATAGACATGTAACATATCAAGATTTCCGATAGACAATGACGATCAGAAATAAAAGGTCTATTTTAGGGTAAAACTATGTTATTACCAAAAAAAAGAGCTGACAACTAAAAAAAAGCTTATTTTTTTACTATTATTTTCAAACTTTAAGAATAAAAATGTTCTGCACTGTCTACAGAAAAAACATTGCAAAAATCACGTCGTTAGCCCAAAAAAATAAAAAAGCTATAGCCATTTAGCTAACACGTGCTAAGAAAGGCTAAACTGAGTCTGGTCCTGAAGGCTCAAAATAGCCCGGTCCTGAACTGGTTAAAATCCTCCAAAATAACACAGGTAAATCCTCATTTATAATGTTACAAATGCATTTTTATATAATTGTCAATATGGAAGCAAGGATAGAAGAACGTCATGACTTGTCTAAATTATGTTTGTAACTTACCAGATATACACAATGCCTCCCACGATCACCCCTATAGTCCATGGCGCACTTATTAATGCAATTTTGTACAACTCTGCGTAAGAAAAGAAAAAAGTTGCAAATGTCTATTATACTTGTTACATATTTATTGGGGCCTAGTGTAATTACCTGGAACCCCAGCAAGTGGTTGCTATGACAAACACAAGCCCACAATTACTTGGAAGCCAGGCTTTATTCTTGTAAACAATTACCTGCTGGGCGCGAGCTTCCACTGCCGCGGACCATCGGGATTACTCACCCCCCGATGGCCTCAGCCATAGATCTGTGAGCAGTGGCCCGCAGGAGACACTAGTGCTCACTTCTGCTCCGTTCTGCTGTCCGGTAGGGTGTGCGTGCACGCTCGTGCCCAGCCTTAAAGGGCCAGCGCGCGCACATGAAAAATATCATCAATTAACCCATGATCACCCTGGACTATAAAAAGGGCTCTGCCCTTTTTTCATTGCCTGAGCGTTGTTTTGTTTACCCATGTTAGTCTTACAAATGGTCCCTTAGTGTTATCCTCTTCCCAGTGTTCCCGTACCTCCTACCTGTATCCTGTATCCCATGCTTCCATTGTTCCTGTGCCTTAGAAAGTTGGAGTTGTGTCGTGCCATCGGTCACACCTGCTGTGTTACACCACGCCTGGTGTCTGCTTCCAAGGTCCCATCTGAGCCTAGCCCTTACTACTGTCTGAACTGCTACAGGTACCCTTGTGCTTGGACTATGTAGATATTGCTATCCAGCTACGGCGGTACAGCCTAGTGCGTCCACATACCCACGTATCGTGGCACCTGCAGCCCATCTAAGATATTTGTCCTCCAAGCCAAGTCAACAGCAAGATTTAGGTGTAAAAAAACCTACACCTAAAAAGTTCACATCTTTTTCATTTCTAAACATAAAAGCTGCTGTCTTTCTAATACTTTAATTATTACAATGGTTCATAGAATTGTAATCCTAATAGAATGAAAATATCAATGCAATTTTTGTACTGACCCAACATTCTCTCTCACTCGCCTTCACTGACCCTCAAAGGCTCAGGCGGTCGATCAGAACCTTATATCACCTCTGTGCAGCATTGTGACATCACCTCTTTTTTTATGTAATCCTCCTGTGATGTCATCTTGACCAGTACATCGTTACATCACCCGATAACAGTTTATAGGAACATCATGAGGTTTGAAAAATGGAGGGAAAATTTGAATGTATCTGGAGTGGTATCAGATTGCTGACAGGAAAAAATAAAATTGTTACTTTCATGGATAAGCATAATTGACTTTTAACATGTATCTATAACATGTCAGCAGATCAGTTTGTCTGGATTCTCCTTTATATTAAGATGCCTAATAAATGGCAATATAAAAGTAATCAAGTGGCTACTATGTTACCCTCTATATAGCCAACGTTTCATGTCTTTAAATTGATGCACAAAGTGTGAAAAACATACAAAAAAGGCATATAAATAGTACAAAATAAGAAAAGGTACAACATTTAACCGCAATAGATATAAATACTACGCACACTCTCTATAACGGTTCGGAGCAGGCTGAGTAAAGAGTTGTCCAAAACTCCCTTAAAATTTGCAAACAATAAAATATATATACTTAGCCGCTTAGACAACTAAGTGAGTCCACAAGCACAAGTTCAACGTCCTGAGAATGTAATCCCACTCATTTTCCACTTGGCGGAAAGGTAACAATACGATGTGCAGGCTTGTTAGATGTTGGTTAAATAAATGTTAGTTAACTGGGCTTTGTAGTTCTCCCGCCGTCTCAATCACATCCAGTACTTCGGACGGACCTGATTTAAGAGAACTGACAATAAAGTAGCACCGCCAGCATACTCTAAAAATACAAGTTTTATTGGTACTCACAAAAGGAGGTTCAAAAATAGCATATAGCAAATAATATCAAGGCATGCCAAGTCTCTGCCCAACCCTGGGTCTCGGCTTCTTCCGGGGCAGACTAGGCGTGTGACACAGGTCCTTTTAAACAATTTTAAAATGCTGCCACAAAGCAGACAAACATGACATCATTAATATTACATAAATTACTTTTAGTATCCTACCGATACTTGTAGGCAATGGCGGATTATCATAGGGCGTTTTGGGCGGCTGCCCGGTTTTTGCCGCAACGAAACTCTATTGTGTATGTCCTGCAAAAGGACCTTTAGACATAAGGTCACATGACCTTATCTGTGAAGTTCTTATTACTTCTTAGAGACCTGCTGGTCACATGACCGCAGGACCTTGAGCAGCAGCAAGACGCCACAGAGAAGACAGAGTGAGCTGCTATGTAAGTATAAGGGGATTGATTTGTTTAAGGGGTCTGTATTTAGGGGGTCTGGTGTGGGATCTGTATTTAGGAGATTTGGTGTCTGTATTAGTTTAAGGGGACTGTATTTAGAGGGTCTGGTCTGGGGTCTGTATCAGTTTAAGGGGTTTAGGGTCTGTATATTTAGGGGTTTGTGTTAGTTTAAGGGGTCTGGGGTCAGTATTTAGGGGGTCTGTATTAGTTTGAGGTCTGTATTTAGGGGGTCTGGTCTGGGGTCTGTATTAGTTTATATGGTCTTTTTTGGGGGCCTGGTCTGGGGTCTGTATTAGTTTATAGGGTCTATTTAGGGGGCCTGTTCTTGGGTCTGTATTAGTTTAGGGGTCTGTATTTAGGGATCTGGTCTGGGGTCTGTATTAGTTTAGGGGTCTTTATTTAGAGGTCTGTATTTAGGGGTCTGGTCTGGGGTCTGTATTAGAATAGGGGGTCTGGTCTGGGGTCTGTATTACTTAAGGGAGTCGGGTCTTTTGGTCATTATTAGTGTAGGGGCCAGGTCTGGGGTCTGTATTTAGGGGTTCTGGTCTGGGGTCTGTGTTTAGGGTGTTTGGTCTGGGGTCTGTATTACTTTATGGGGTCTGTATTTAAGGGGTCTGTATTAGCTTTAAGTCTGGTGTCTGTATTTAGGGGGTCTGGTCTTGGGTCTGTATTTAGGGGGTCTGGTCTGGGGTCTGTATTAGTTTATAGGGTCTATATAGGGGGCCTGTTCTTGGGTGTGTATTAGTTTAGGGGTCTTTATTTAGGGGTCTGTATTTATGGGTCTGGTCTGGGGTCTGTATTAGAATAGGGGGTCTGGTCTGGGGTCTGTATTACTTAAGGGAGTCGGGTCTTTTGGTCATTATTAGTGTAGGGGTCCGGTCTGGGAGTCTGTATTTAGGGGGTCTGGTCTGGGGTCTGTATTTAGGGGGTCTGGTCTGGAGTCTGTATTAGTTTATGGGGTCTGTATTAGTTTAGGGGTCTTTATTTAGGGGTCTGTATTAGTTTAGGGGGTCTGGTCTGGGGTCTGTATTAAAGGAGTCATGTCTTGGGTTATTAGTGTAGGGGGTCAGGTCTGAGGTCTGTATTTAGGGGTCCGGTCTGAGGTCTGTATTTGTTCAGGTTGCTTCTTCTGGGGTCTGTATTTGTTGTTTTTTTTTGGGGGGGGGGTCTGGTCTGGGGACTTTAATAGTTTAGAATGTCTGGGTCTGTATGTATTCTATGATCTAGTCTGGGGTCCAAATTTATTATTCTGAGTAAAAGTGGTTGTCCGGGCACATCGATATGTCATCAATATAAAAACGGTGCGTGCCCAGACAACCCCTTTAATGTATGGTCCTGGGCCTTGGTGTCTAAATTTGTGTGTTTCTATAGAGGCTGGAAATGGCTGCAGAAGTGATGGGCAAAGATGTCTCATCAGGAGAAGTCACCATAACGGTTTGCGTCAGATGGAGAAGAAAAGAAAACTGCTCCCATTAGAGAACACGTCACTTGTGAGTCACTGGATCCATAGAGGATCTGTCCCCTCTCCTGACATGTCTGTTGCAGGTAATCATTGTATTCTACATATTTCTCATTACCCAGGTCTAATAGACAAATGCGTGTTACTATTTCCATTGTCAAGAGGAAGTGTGTTAGGTAAGACTAAACGTGGACACCACAACACTACTCAGTTCTTTTCAAATCAACGGTTTACTGAAAATCACAATTTCAAACAGGCCAAATAACTACAATACAGTATTCAAAGCAAGTCTCTCAGTAGCTGAGGCACTCGCCCTCGTGGGAGTCCTACCCGCACTTGGGTGGCTGCGCCTGGCGCTCACTGACCCGGCCCGGCAGGTCTCAAGAAGGAAATGGGCCGCCTCCGCGGATCACTGTGGTGCTACCACTCACACTGCGGAATCCCCAAAGGTGGAAGCTATGCCCCTCGCCCTTTGGCTACGGCGTGAGTCCGGCGGACATATTACCGCGTGCGCCTCCGCGGGTCAGAGCGAGAGCTACTCACTACCACGTGTCATACCACCCTTACCTCTGCTTTCTGCTCCTCTGTTGATGAAGATGACGTCTTTTCCCTTGTGTCTCCTGACACCGCTGAGTTGTAGTGAATGTCCAGCTAGTCCTCCTCCAGGAACGTTGAGCCAAGGATCCTTCTCCTACAAATGGTGGCAGCCTGGTCACTTTCCTGTCCCCACTCAGTCCTGCATCTTCTCTCTCTCCAAGTCCCCTCCCCTGTCCTTCCTCTTCCTGGGGTCCGCCAATTCCCCCTTCCCTCTCTCTCCGTCCGTTCTTTGGTTCCTCCTTTTTCTCTGTCCTAATGGCCTGTCTGTTTTCTCACTCCTGCTGTGTTCCACTGCCCCCCAGTGGTCATTGTTAACTTTACGGTTTCTACACATTGTTTCTAAGACATATGTCTAACTTTTGCTGCAAGCGGCCTGACGTCACACAAACGGGGGAAAACACGAGGCCCAGAAGGGGCTGAGAGCACAAATGGACACCTAAGGCTCGTGGAGATGGTGGGGACTGGAACCTTTATAACTTCCGCGGGAGGCGAGGGGGCTGCGACTCCTATCATGTCATGAGGGTGCAGGAGGCTGGTACCCCCATTGCAAGTGTCCCTACACAATGTTATACTGTCAGCGATGGTTGGAGAATATCAGTATGTAGGGACACAGCCCTTTGACAAGGGGCATCATAACAACCAAATGTCAATGCTCACACCAAAGGGTGGTGTTCACTATAGACACGGCAGAGCGGCGGTGGGGAAGAGGGGCCCAAGTTTGTGGTACAGCCCAGAGCCTATGGTCTACTTAATCCGCCACTGCTTGTAGGAATGAACAGATATATGTTAAGAATTACAAAAACTGTCTAAAAAATATTTAAAAAAAAATATGTATATAAAACCACCAATAGCAAGAGTGTATTGTGAAACAGAAAATGTCTCCAAAAACATATGTACATTCATAAGGAATCAATGCTGTTTATGATGCATCAACAAATAAAACAAAGTCTCCATATATTAATACAATATAGCAATTCAACATGAATAAATTGCAAAAAAGGACCTATCATCCATTTGGTTTGGAATGTCATCACATGATGTGATCTTACCAATGGGAGAGTTATACTGTGCACCCATTTATAAGAATAAACGGCTACACTGCTGGTCACCTGACTCAAAACTACCAATAAGGAAGCTAGTATATTTTCCCGTTCATAATGGGAGCAGTTACAATCCAAGTCATATGACAAATTAACTAAATCTAAAACAGAAGGAAACATTATTACCATAAGGAGGATTATATTTTCTTACAAAGGATATCGGAGAATGGATCGCGAGAATGAGGAAACTGTAAATATACTCAAAGTACCACACTTGTCTATATATTGTAACATGGATATAGATGTGACACAGACCACACATTTTCAAACCATACAGAAGAAAAAAACTTCAAAGCTATCAGAATAGTTTTAATCTACTGTATGAACTCTATAGGGAGCGGTGTATCCATAAAAAAATGAAAAATATAGGGAATATATACAATATGATAATATATACAAAGAGATTCATATATATATATATATATATTTTGCTCTGCAAAAGTTTAGGGTCACTAAGAAATTTTCTTATTTTTGCATTAAAAGCACAGTTTTTTTCAATGAAGATAACATTAAATTAATCAGAAATACACTCTATACATTGTTAATGTGCTAAATGACTATTCTAGCTGCAAACGTCTGGTTTTTAATGCAATATCTATATAGGTGTATAGAGGCCCATTTCCAGCAACCATCACTCCAGTGTTCTAATGGTACATTGTGTTTGCTAACTGTGTTAGAAGGCTAATGGATGATTAGAAAACACTTGAAAACCCTTGTGCAATTATGTTAGTGTCATGGACACAGGGTTTGTGGACCCACTAGGCCGCTCCGCCATAGCGGGGAGGCAGCTGACCAGGTCACAGTCTATGCGAAAGTAAAATGGCAGACAGTAATGCTTGGGTACCTGAAATAGTCCGGGCGGTGGCTGTGGCTTCAGCACGGATGGAGGCAGGTGCGGCAAGTGGCGCCAGACGTGGCGGGCAGTATCCGATGAGCGGTAGACACTTGACGTGGCAGATGACACTTGGCGTGGCAGATGGCACTTGGCATGGCAGATAGCACTTGGCGTGGCAGATGGCACTTGACGTGGCAGATGGCACTTGACGTGGCAGAAGACACTTGAAGTGGCAGATGGCACTTGACGTGGCAGATGACACTTGAACGCAGGAACAATACGGAATACAGGAACGGTAACAGGGCACGGGTAACAGCTGGAACGGGAGACACTAAGGGACAATTTGCGAGACAGATTGGGAAAGACTAACAACGCTCAGGCAAGGATTAGAAGGCCAGGGGCCTTCTTATAGACCAGGAAATCGTGGCAGTTGATGATGATTTCCTAATTGCGCGCTGGCCCTTTAAGGCCGGGCGCGAGCGTGCCTGCGCGCACCCTACGGGACCCAGCCGGACGGAGCGGAAGTGAGCGCTGGCATCTCCTAGGAGGGAGACGGAGGCCAGCGCTCACAGATCAATGGCTGCGGGCGTCGGGAGGTGAGTAAAACCGACGGCCCGCGGCCAAGGGCGCTACAGTTAGCACCGCTGTAAACAGTTTTGCTGTTTAGAGGAGCTATAAAACTGACCTTCCTTTGAGCTAGTTGAGAATCTGGAGCATTACATTTGTGGGTTCGATTAAACTCTCAAAATGGCTAGAAAAGGAGAGCTTTCATATGAAACTCGAAGTCTATTCTTGTTCTTAGAAATGAAGGCTATTCCATGCGATAAATTGCCAAGAAACTGAAGATTTCCTACAACGGTGTGTACTACTCCCTTCAGAGGACAGCACAAACAGGCTCTAACCAGAGTAGAAAGAGAAGTGGGAGGCCCCGATGCACAACTGAGCAACAAGACAAGAACATTAGAGTCTCTAGTTTGAGAAATAGACGCCTCACAGGGCCTCAACTGGCAGCTTCATTAAATAGTACCCGCAAAACGCCAGTGTCAACGTCTACAGTGGAGAGGCGACTCCGGAATGCTTGCCTTCAGGGCAGAGTGGCAAAGAAAAAGCCATATGAGACTGGCTAATAAAAGGAAAAGATTAATATGGGCAAAAGCACACAGACATTGGACAGAGGAAGATTGGAAAAAAGTGTTACAGACGAATCGAAGTTTGAGGTGTTTGGATCACACAGAAGAACATTTGTGGGATGCAGAACAACTGAAAAGATGCTGGAAGAGTGCCTGACGCCATCTGTCAAGCATGGTGGAGGTAATGTGATGGTCTGGGGTTGCTTTGGTGCTGGTAAAGTGGGAGATTTGTACAAGGTAAAAGGGATTTTGAATAAGGAAGGCTATCACTCCATTTTGCAACGCCATGCCATACCCTGTGGACAGCGCTTGATTGGAGCCAATTTCATCCTACAACAGGACAATGACCCAAAGCACACCTCCAAATTATGCAAGAACTATTTAGGGAAGAAGCAGGCAGCAGGTATTATATCTGTAATGGAGTGGCCAGCGCAGTCACTAGATCTCAACCCCATAGAGCTGTTGTGGGAGCAGCTTGACCGTATGGTACGCAAGAAGTGCCCATCAAGCCAATACAACTTGTGGGAGGGGCTTCTGGAAGCATGGCGTGAAATTTCTCCCGATTACCTCAGCAAATTAACAGCTAGAATGCCAAAGGTCTGCAATGCTGTAATTGCTGCAAATGGAGCATTCTTTGACTAAAGCAAAGTTTGAAGGAGAAAATTATTATTTGAAATAAAAATCATTATTTCTAACCTTGTCAATGTCTTGACTATATTTTCTAGTCATTTTGCAACTCATTTGATAAATATAAGTGTGAGTTTATGGAAAACACAAAATTGTCTGGGTGACCCCAAACTGTTGAACGGTAGTGTATATGTATGTATGTATGTATATATATCCCCAAGAGCAATTCAAGCATCTCAGGGCACGGCCAAAAATGTGGACTACTTCCCCATAGAGGGGATATTAACATGATATGTGTTATTGATAATCGATTGAGAAGTCTCTTTATAAGTATTATCATATTGCTTCAATTTCATGTTGAACTTTGTCAGCATAACGCATATGACAGAATATGAAGTGACTGGGTACTTGAAGGAAGAATTAGCAGGAGATTAAAATAAAGATAAGAAAGCAAAACAGAATAATGCTCAGTTATTCCTTATTCCTAAACTATCAGAAGAGAGAGCAGTGCAGACGCTGGAGTTATCCTCTATAGTGGCTAATATACTATGGACAGGGCCGCCATGAGGGGGGTATTAGGGGTACTGGTGTGAGGGGCCCGGCCAAACCTAATTGAACTTTGGTAGAAAAAAATGGGCCCCTACAATGGGGCCCGTTTTTTTCACCACAGAATGTCGTGAGCTGCGGGCCCCCCCTCTCGTCATGGGGGCCGTCGAACCGCCCACGCGCGCGACCGATTGCGCGCACAAGGAAACTCCCGCGCGTGCGCACTCGCGAGCACGCACCCACGAACGCCCGCACTAGAGACCGCGCGCACCCGCGGAAGCGCACAGCCGCGGACACACACATGGACACAACTTACCTGGAGCCTGGCTGGAGGTGAAGGACTGGACCGAAGACATCGCCTGAAGAGGACTGGAGTGGGAGCCGGCAGCTCTTCTGACACAGTGAGTAAAGTGTCTGAAAGTGCTGTTTAAGTATGGCCCTGTTCACACAGAGTATTTTGCAGGCAGATTTTGACCTGCCCACACTATCTTGCCGCGTTTTTTTGCTGCGTTTTTTGCCTGCGGCGATTGAGGACAGGAGACAAAAAACGCAGCGAAAAATGCATTTTCTGCCTCCCATTGATTTCGATGGGAGGTCAGAGGCGGAACAGCGGCAAGAAAGGATGTGCTGCTTTTTCTTTTTTCCGCGACTGGCTCCTATTGATTTCAGATTAAATCAATGGGAGGCGGTTTTGGAAGTTGTTTGGTGCTGATTCTGACACAGTGTCCGAGTCAATATCAAGGCCCAAAAACTCTGTGATCTGGGCCTTATTGTTAGGGCTTATTCAGACGAACGTGTAATACGTCCGTGCAACGTGTGTGATTTTCACGCGCCTCGCACGGACCTATGTTACTCTATGGGGCCGTGCAGACTGTCAGTGATTTTCACGTAGCGTGTGTCCGTGTGTCCGCTGCGTAAAACTCACGACATGTCCTATATTTGTGCGTTGTTGGCGCATCATGCACCCATTGAAGTCAATGGGTGCGTGAAAATCACGCCCAGCGCTTCCGCAGCAGTATAAACTAGGAATGAAAACAGGAAAGCACCACAAGCTTTTCTGTTTACAAACATACAAGCAGAGTGTCATAATGATGGCGGCTGCGCGAAAATCACGCAGCCACGCATCATACGCTGCTGACACACAGAGCTGTTATGGACCTTTTGCATGCACAAAACGCCACGTTTTTTGCGCGCGCAAAAAGCACACGCTTGTGTAAATCCGGCCTTAGGGTAGGAACACACTAGGCATGAACGCTGCGGATTTTATGCAACACATTTTATTGTGGAAAATCTGCAGCGTATTACAGTCGCAGCAGAGTGGATGAGGTTTGAACAAATCTCATCCACACGCTGCAAAAAAAATTGACCTGCAGTGTGGCTTTTTAAGCCGCAGCATGTCAATTTATGCTGCAGAATCGCTGCTCCTCTGTTGCGGAAATGCTGCGGTTCTGCCGCACAAATGAGAAAAAAAAAAGGCACTTTTTTAAATTGATAAAAAAGTTTAGACTTGCCCCGGCCGTAGTCCTGGTGACGCGATCCTCTATTCTTAGCGCAGCCCGGCCTCCTGTCATGACGTTTCATCCCATGTGACTACTGCAGCGGTCACATGGTCTACAGCGTCATCCCAGGAGGCGGGGCTACGTTCAGAAGAGAGAGATGCGTCACCTAAACTACGGCCGGGGTAAGTCTAAACTTTTTTTTCCCTGCAGGATTCCCGCAGCGGACATGCCTCACGAAACCTGCGCCACTATTTGGTGCGGTTTTGCTGTCAGAATTCCCTGCGGCTACCGGGGCGGATAAGCTGTGTAGTTTTACTCAGCATATCCGCTTAGTGTGTCCCTTATGATGTCGCTCCTGGAGCTGCTGCCGGTCTCTAAATAGGCAGTTGGTCCAGTAGAATTTGGAATTATTTTTTTTTGTGAACCAGCTTAAAAAAATACAAAACTTTTGTGTTAGGGCCTGTTCACATCACCGTTCGCTTCCGTTCCGGGGTTCCGTCTGAGGTTTCCGTCGGGTGAACCCCGCAACGGAAAGTGAAAGTGACAGCACAGCTTCCGTTTCAGTCACCATTGATCTCAATGGTGACGGAAACATCGCTAATGGTTTCCGTTCGTCACCATTCCGGCTGGTTTTCGGACGGAATCAATAGCGTAGTCGACTGCGCTAATGGTGACGGAAACGGAAGCTGTGCTGTCACTTTCACTTTCCGTTGCGGGGTTCACCCGACGGAAACCTCAGACGGAACCCCGGAACGGAAGCGAACGGTGATGTGAACAGGCCCTAACACAAAAGTTTTGTATTTTTTTAAGCTGGTTCACAAAAAAAAATTATTCCAAATTCTACTGGACCAACTGCCTATTTAGAGACAGGCAGCAGCTCCAGGAGCGACATCATAAGGGTAGGAACACACTAGGCGGATATGCTGAGTAAAACTACACAGCTTATCCGCCCCAGTAGCCGCAGGGAATTCCGACAGCAAAACCCCACCAAATAGTGGCGCAGGTTTCGTGAGGCATGTCCGCTGCGGGAATCCTGCAGGGAAAAAAAAGTTTAGACTTGCCCCGGCCGTAGTCCTGGAGACGCATCTCTCTCTTCTGAACGTAGCCCCGCCTCCTGGGATGATGCTGTAGACCATGTGACCGCTGCAGCAGTCACATGGGATGAAACGTCATGCCAGGAGGCCGGGCTGCGCTAATAATAGAGGATCGCGTCACCAGGACTACGGCAGGGGCAAGTCTAAACTTTTTTATCAATTTAAAAAAGTACCTTTTTTTTTTTCTCATTTGTGATTTTTGCGGCAGAACCGCAGCATTTCCGCAACAGAGGAGCAGCGATTCCACAGAATAAATTGACATGCCGCGGCTTAAAAAGCCACACTGCAGGTCAATTTTTTTTGCAGCGTGTGGATGAGATTTGTTAAAATCTCATCCACTCGGCTGCGACTGTTATACGCTGCGGATTTTCCGCAATAAAATGTGTTGCATAAAATCCGCAGTGTTCATGCCTAGTGTGTTCCTACCCTAAGGCCGGATTTACACGAGCGTGTGCTTTTTGCGCGCGTAAAAAACGTGGTATTTTGCGCATGCAAAAGGTCCATAACAGCTCCGTGTGTCAGCAGCGTATGATGCGTGGCTCCGCGATTTTCGCGCAGCCGCCATCATTATTACACTCTGTTTGTATGTTTGTAGCACGTGGTGCTTTTCTGTTTTCATTCATAGTTTATACTGCTGCGGAAGTGCTGGGCGTGATTTTTACGCAGCGGACACACGCTGCATGAAAATCACTAACAGTCTGCACGGCCCCATAGAGTAACATAGGTCCGTACGAGGCGCGTGAAAATCACGCGCATTGCACGGACGTATTACACGTTCGTCTGAATAAGCCCTAACAATAAGGCCCAGTTCACAGAGTTTTTGGGCCTTGATATTGACTCGGACACTGCGTCAGAATCAGCACCAAACAACTTCCAAAACCGCCTCCCATTGATTTAATCTGAAATCAATAGGAGCCAGTCACGGAAAAAATAAAAAGCAGCACGTCCTTTCTTTCCGCTGTTCCGCCTCTGACCTCCCATCGAAATCATTTGGAGGCAGAAAATGCATTTTTCGCTGCATTTTTTGTCTGCTCTCCTCAATCGCCGCGGGCAAAAAACGCGGCAAGATAGTGTGGGCAGGTCAAAATCTGCCTCAAAATTCGGTGCGTGGTTCCAGTCGGTCGCCGGCGGGCGGTCGCGGTTGCGCGCTCCCGGACGCATGCGCTGTTGGTCGTGGGTGCGTGCGGTCGCCGGTGCGCGCTCGCGGACGCTCGCGAGGGCACACGCGCAGGAGTTTGCGAGTGCGCACACGTGGGAGTTTGCGGGTGCGCGCGATCGGTCGCGCAGGCGGTGTTTGACGGCCACCATGACGAGAGGGGCGGCCCCGCAGCTCATGACATTCTCTTGGTGAAAAAAAACGGGCCCCATTGCAGGGGCCTGTTTTTTTTTCTACCAAAGGCAAGTCGCGGCAGTTGCCGGGCCCCCCTTTCAATTAGGTTTGGCTGGGCCCCTCACATCAGTGCCCCTAACACCCCCCTGATGGCAGCCCTGGGTAGCATGATATAGTGCTGGACGGAGTACCGTTAACAGGCGGTGCCACGGTAGGGGGGCCCAGAAAATTTAGCTATATGGGGCCCTGAAATTCCTGATGGCGGCCCTGACTATGGACAGGGAAGAGAATCCTGGAAGAGTGGATTATAATGTGCTTGAGATCCAACCATTATAACGGAGGAAGGAAACCTCATGTGTTTACTGAGAATTTAGGACACAGAGGTATCGGTGACACTGGAGCAATCTGCCCTGAGCTGGACCTTCAACAAGAGATGGGCACGGAGACATAAAAGTAATTGTGAGAGAGTATCTGTGAAAGTGATTAGAATATGTTTAAAAGATAACATTTTGCATGGACTCCATCTTGTATGGTAGGCGTCCATTTTAGATCATTGGAATCCATCTTTTGGCCTGAAGCAGCAATCTTGAGATTAATAAGTAAAAAGTAATATGTCAGCAGATGTCTTGAAGCAATTCTATGTTGTGTTCTTGAATTGAATGTTTTATTACTCTTGTGAGGAGCAGACCAAATAGCCTTGGCCGAATGAACAATGACATTGTTTACCATGAGGGAAGGGGATTCAGCCCTCTGTTTAAATGATTTAATCTTATCTGTAGTCTCCATTCTCTAGTGAGATAAGAAGTAGAGACAATAACTTGTGTCTCTGAAATGTGTGTCCTTCCCATGGGACAAGGTTCAGGCCACCTGGGGCTTGGAGGGTGAAGAATTATTATAATGCATTGAAATATTCTCATTGGCTGAATCAGAGTCATTATCATGTTGTAGATGATTGGCTGAAACCAAAGCCTACACCTTTCCTGTGATTATACTTATATACTTGTTTGTATCAATAAAGACCAGAGGAGCATTTTGGGCATACCAGCAGTGTCTGTGTGTTATTTCTCCTCCGCGATATATCGATAACCAATAACCACTGAGATTATTTGGACCTGAACAGGTGTACTGATAAAGGTGTTGATTGACACACCTACCTAAGGGTATGTTCACACGTAGTCAACAAAAACGTCTGAAAATCCAGAGCTGTTTTCAAGGGAAAACAGACCCTGCTTTTCAGACGTTTTTTTACCAACTCGCATTTTTCGCTGCGTTTTCACGCCGTTTTCGCGGCGTTTTTTACGTCCGTTTTTGGAGCTGTTTTCATTGGAGTCTATGAGAAAACAGCTCCAAAAACGTCCAAAGAAGTGTCCTGCACTTCTTTTGACGAGGCTGTATTTTTACGCGTCGTCGTTTAACAGCTGTCAAACGACGACGCGTAAATAACAGGTCGTCTGCACAGTACGTCGGCAAACCCATTCAAATGAATGGGCAGATGTTTGCCGACGTATTTGAGACGTATTTCCAGACGTAAAACGAGGCAAAATACGCCTCGTATACGTCTGAAATTTGGCCGTGTGAACATACCCTAAATCTTCAGTCACCCCTTCTGAGCGTTTGCCCTGCAGAGTCTTAGGGAGGCCTCTCAGATTTCTTCTAGCAGTGCCGCATGCCGCAGGACTTCTGGAAGCGAGGCAGTTGAAGAGTGGGACGCTGGTATAAAAATTATCCAGGTAGAGGTGGTAACCCTGGTCCAGCAGTGGGTGCACCAAATCCCACACAATTTTTGCATTAACTCCCAGTAAGGGGGGGGGGGCATTCTGGGGGCTGAATACTGCTGTCCTTCCCTTCATATATCCTAAATTTGTAGGTATACCCTGATGCACTCTCGCACAACTTATACATCTTTACGCCATAGCTTGCCCTCTTACCCGGCAGGTACTGGCGGAATTGAACCCTCCCTTTAAAATGTACCAAGGACTCATCAATAGAAATACACTTCTGGGGGGTGTATGCTTGGGAAAACCGGGCACTGAAACGGTCTAATAGGGGTCTCCATTTATACAAACGGTCAAAACTGGGGTCATCGCGGGGTGGGCACGGCTCATTATCAGTATAATGTAAGAAGCGAAGTATTGCCTAATTTATTTATTTTTTTAGGTTCCAGTTCAGTTCTGAAGTTTGGCTGAAGGGGCCCATATATTAGAAACCCCAATCAAACACCCCATTTTAGAAACTAGACCCCTCAAAGTATTCACAACAGCATATAGAAAGTTTATGAACCCTTTAGGTGTCACAGGAATTTTGAGCAAAGTAGAGGTGAAATCTACTTTTTTTTTGTCAGAAAATCCTTTTTATACCACTTTTTTTTATAACACAAAAGGTTTTATCAGAGAAACGCAACTCAATATTTATTGCCCAGATTCTGCAGTTTTGAGAAATATCCCATATGTGGCCCTCGGGCGGTAATGGACTGAAGCACCGGCCTCCGAAGCAAAGGAGCACCTAGTGGATTTTGAGCCCTCCTTTTTATTTGGCACCATGTCCGGTTTGAAGAGGTCTTGTGGTGCCAAAACATTGGGAACCCCCCAAAAGTGACCCCAATTTGGAAACTAGACCCCTTGAGGAATCCATTGTAGTTTTCTTGGGGTGCATGCGGCTTTTTGATCAGTTTTTATTCTATTTTCAAGTGGCGCGGTGACTAAAAAACAGCAATTCTACTATTGTTTCTTTATTCTATTTTTTTTACAGCGTTCACCGTGCGCTATAAATGACATATTCACTTTATTCTGCGGGGCGATACGATTACGGCGATACCAGATGTTTATAGTTTTTTTTTATGTCTTGTAAAAAATCATTAACTTTTTGTGTTATATTCTAAGAGCCATAACGTTTTTATTTTTCCATCAATAAAGCCGTGCGAGGACTTATTTTTTGCGTAACGAACTGTAGTGTCCATCAATACAATTTTTAGGTACATGCGACTTTTTGATCTCTTTTTATTCCATTTTTTGCGAAGTGAAGTGACCAAAGAATTGTGATTCTGGGACGGTTTATTATAATTTTATTTTACGGCGTTCACCGCGCGGGATAAATAATAAAATTA
The DNA here is from genome assembly GCF_050947455.1 of Rhinoderma darwinii. Taxonomy (NCBI): domain Eukaryota; kingdom Metazoa; phylum Chordata; class Amphibia; order Anura; family Rhinodermatidae; genus Rhinoderma; species Rhinoderma darwinii. Next base: position 2,486,254 of record NC_134695.1, read on the forward strand.
TTTTGTATTTCAGGCCGTTACGGACGCGGCGATACCAATTATGCATAGTTTATTTGTTTGTTTATATATTTTTATTAATAATAAAGGACTGTTAAGGGAAAAGGGGGGATTTTTACTTTTATTACTATTAAATCTTTTATTTTCTTATTTTTACACATCTTTTTTTAACTTTTTTTTAACTTTTTTACTTTGTCCCACTAGGGGACATGAGGGCAGGAGGCCCTGATCGCTATTCTAATACACTTCGTCAGGACCCACTAGGCTTCCGTCTATGGCATAGCCGGACGCCATTGTTTGGTGTCCGGTTGCCATAGTCACCATCGCCGGCCCCTATCGCGTAGCAGGCCGGCGATGGCAGCTTAACCCCTTAAAAGCCGTGATCGCTATTGAACACGGCTTTTCAGGGGTTAATCAGCGGGGACACAGCGATCGGTCCCCGCTGTAGGAGCTGTGACAGCTGCTGTACGAGACAGCAGCTGTCACAGCTCCTGTATGTGTCGGGAGGACGGCCGAAACGGCCGTTACTCCCGAGACGTACTATTCCGTCATGGAGCGCGAACAGGGCGCTTACCATGTGACGTAATAGTACGTCAATGAGCGTTAAGGGGTTAATGACCAGCCTATTTTAAACCTTGATGACCAAGCTACTTTTTAAGTTTTTCCATCGTCTCATTCCAAGAGCTATAACTTTTTTATTTTTGTGTCGACATAGCTGTATAAGGTCTTGTTTTTTTGTGGGACAATTTATATTTTTTAATAGCACCATTTTGGGGTTCATATATTTTATTGATTAACTTTTATTAACGTTTTTTGGGGGAGAATAGAAAAACAAACAGAAATTTTGCCACGCTTTTTTGCGTCCTAAATCTACGCCGTTTACACTGTGGTATAAACACCACAATAACTTTATTCAGTGGGTTGTTGCGATTGCAACGATACCAAATTTGTATTGATTCTTTATGTTTTACTACTTCTACACAGTAAAAACCGTTTTTTTTTTCTAAATTATTTGATTTTGTGTCTTCATATTTGAAGAGCCATAAGTTTTTATTTTTCTGCCTATGCAGCTTTATGATGGCTTTTGTTTTGCAGGACGACTTGTAGTTTTCATTGGTACCATTTTGGAGTAGATGCGACTTTTTGATCACTTTTTATCCCATTTTTTTATGACAGGATTCACAGAAAACAGCAATTTTTGCATTGTTTTTTATTTGATTTTTTACAGCGTCCATCATGCGGGTTAAATAATGCAATAGCTTTATAGTTAGGGTCTTTATGAACATGGCGATACCAAATATGTGTAACTTTATTTACTTTATTTATTTATTTTTAATAATAAAGCATTTTGTAAGGGGAAAAAGTGGGTTTTTCATTTTTTATTTTTTTTCATATTCTAATTTTTTTTTGAGTTTCAATACACACAGATACAGAACACAGTGGAGGGAAGGCCTCCATACACTAAAGGAAGACAACAAATAAGGCCAAAGCCCAAAACAAAAAATGGTGCATCACATCCCAGTACAAAGGACATTATACAGCAGCAGCATTAATGAGCCTAAAAAAAGAGGAGCACCGCATAAGGATGAAACATAAAAATAACAGCTCAGACTCCTATATAACATGGCCAATGAACGCAATCAGATGAAGTGAGGCACATTGCCCTAGACAGGGGAAGTGAAAGAATAGAAAAATTACAGAGAAGGGGAAGGGAAATGGAAGGGAAGGAGGAAAACATGGGGAGCCTGGACTCTAGTTCCGGATTATCATGAACGAAAACAAAGAAGAGCAAGAACCGCAGTACACATAGTAGGGGCATGTTCCGACTAGCAAAATCCCTGGAAACTGCAAGGAACATCTCTTCAAAATAATACACATAGTAAGAAGGGGGGGGGGGTGGGTGTGACTCAAGTTACTGCAGTGAAATAGGAGGACGAAGAAAGGAACGTAATCCATTGAGACCATGTAGACGTGTATCTTACAGAAGCAGCCGGGGAATGGGCCAACAGGTTGTAAAGGATCTGTCCAGCACAGCTTCTGTATAAACGCCCACCATAGGTAATCAGTCTGCACCTGCTTCTATGTCTGTGAGACTGACTCCATCTTCCACCACTCAGGATGGCAGGCTTAGGAGTGGGAGAGCCTATCACAGCCTGGCCAGACGCAGCTAGCTCCCGCCCTCTTTCTATTTATACCTGCCTTTCCTGTTCCTCCTTGCTTGTGATTCTTCTCTGTTGGTTTCCTGGCCCTGCTGCAGCTTCTTGAACTATTTGTCCCTGCTTCATATTGACCCTGGCTTACTCACTACTCTCCTGCTCTGCGTTTGGTACCTCGTACACTCCTGGTTTGACTCGGCTCGTTCACTACTCTTGTTGCTCACAACTGCCCCATTTCCCTTAGCTTCTGTGTACCCTTGTCTGTTTGTCTGTCGTGCACTTATTGAGCATAGGGACCGTCGCCCAGTTGTACCCCGTCGCCTAGGGCGGGTCGTTGCAAGTAGGCATGGACTGAGTGGCGGGTAGATTAGGGCTCGCCTGTCTGTCTCCCTACCCCGACATTACACTAACATTATGTACGCACTGTAAATAAAAGAGGGAGGAAGGCATTGTAAGGTATTTGAAAACAATACTCAAAACAAAAGACAGTGGTTCTGAACTTGCTGCCAGGCACTGAAACGAATGCAAGCAAGTCTATGACTTATGGGTCAATTGTTAGCCTCAGAAACAGCCAGAGAAGTCAAATACAGTGGTTCTGAACTTGCTGCCAGGCGCTGAAACGAAAGCAACCGAGATCGAGCGTCTATGACTTACGGGTCAACAGTTAGCCTCAGAAACAGCCAGAGAAGTCAAAGACAGCGCTTCTGAACTTGCTGCCAGGCGCTGACACGAATACAACCAAGATCGAGCGTCTATGACTTACGGGTCAACAGTTAGCCTCAGAAACAGCCAGAGAAGTCGAAGACAGTGGTTCTGAACTTGCTGCCAGGCGCTGAAACGAAAGCAACCAAGATTGAGCGTCTATGACTTACGGGTCAATAGCTAGCCTCAGAAACAGCCAGAGAAGTCAAAGACAGAGGTTCTGAACTTGCTGCCAGGCGCTGAAACAAAAGAAACCAAGATCGAGTGTCTATGACTTACGGGTCAATAGCTAGCCTCAGAAACATCCAGAGAAGTCAAAGACAGTGCTTCTATACTGGCTGCCAGGCGCTGAAACGAATGCAACCAAGATCGAGCGTCTATGACTTACGGGTCAATAGTTAGCCTCAGAAACAGCCAGATAAGTCAAAGACAGTGGTTCTGAACATGCTGTCAGGCGCTGAAACGAAAGCAACCAAGATCGAGCGTCTATGACTGACGGCTCAATAGTTAGCCTCAGAAAAAGCCAGAGAAGTCAAAGACAGTGGTTCTGAACTTGCTGCCAGGCGCTGAAACGAAAGCAACCAAGATCGAGCGTCTATGACTTACGGGTCAATAGCTAGCCTCAGAAACATCCAGAGAAGTCAAAGACAGTGCTTCTATACTGGCTGCCAGGCGCTGAAACTAATGCAACCAAGATCGAGCGTCTATGACTTACGGGTCAATAGTTAGCCTCAGAAACAGCCAGAGAAGTCACAGACAGTGGTTCTGAACTTGATGCCAGGCTCTGAAACGAAAGCAACCAAGATCGAGCGTCTATGACTTACGGGTCAATAGCTAGCCTCAGAAACATCCAGAGAAGTCAAAGACAGTGCTTCTATACTGGCTGCCAGGCGCTGAAACGAATGCAACCAAGATCGAGCGTCTACGACTTACGGGTCAATAGTTAGCCTCAGAAACAGCCAGAGAAGTCACAGACAGTGGTTCTGAACTTGCTGCCAGGCGCTGAAACGAAAAAGCAACCAAGATCGAGCGTCTATGACTTACGGGTCAATAGCTAGTCTCAGAAACATCCAGAGAAGTTAAAGACAGTGCTTCTATACTGGCTGGCAGGCGCTGAAACGAATGCAACCAAGATCGAGCGTCTATGACTTACGGGTCAATAGCTAGCCTCAGAAACATCCAGAAAAGTCAAAGCCAGTGATTCTATACTAGCTGCCAGGCGCTGAAACGAATGCAACCAAGATCGAGCGTCTATGACTTACGGGTCAATAGTTAGCTTCAGAAAAAGCCAGAGAAGTCGAAGACAGTGGTTCTGAACTTGCTGCCAGGCACTGAAACGAAAGCAACAAAGATCGAGCGTCTATGACTTACCTGTCAATAGCTAGCCTCAGAAACATCCAGAGAAGTCAAAGACAGTCCTTCTATACTGGCTGCGAGGCGCTGAAACGAATGCAACCAAGATCGAGCGTCTATGACTTACGGGTCAATAGCTAGCCTCAGAAACATCCAGAAAAGTCAAAGCCAGTGATTCTATACTGGCTGCCAGGCGCTGAAACGAATGCAACCAAGATCGAGCGTCTATGATTTACGGGTCAACAGTTAGCCTCAGAAACAGCCAAAGAAGTCAAAGACAGTGCTTCTGAACTTGCTGCCAGGCGCTGACACGAATGCAACCAAGATCGAGCGTCTATGACTTACGGGTCAATAGTTAGCCTCAGAAACAGCCAGAGAAGTCGAAGACAGTGGTTCTGAACTTGCTGCCAGGCGCTGAAACGAAAGCAACCAAGATTGAGTGTCTATGACTTACGGGTCAATAGCTAGCCTCAGAAACAGCCAGAGAAGTCACAGACAGTGGTTCTGAACTTGCTGCCAGGCGCTGAAACGAAAAAGCAACCAAGATCGAGCGTCTATGACTTACGGGTCAATAGCTAGCCTCAGAAACATCCAGAGAAGTTAAAGACAGTGCTTCTATACTGGCTGGCAGGCGCTGAAACGAATGCAACCAAGATCGAGCGTCTATGACTTACGGGTCAATAGCTAGCCTCAGAAACATCCAGAAAAGTCAAAGCCAGTGATTCTATACTAGCTGCCAGGCGCTGAAACGAATGCAACCAAGATCGAGCGTCTATGACTTACGGGTCAATAGTTAGCTTCAGAAAAAGCCAGAGAAGTCGAAGACAGTGCTTCTGAACTTGCTGCCAGGCGCTGACACGAATGCAACCAAGATCGAGCGTCTATGACTTACGGGTCAATAGTTAGCCTCAGAAACAGCCAGAGAAGTCAAAGACAGTGGTTCTGAACTTGCTGCCAGGCGCTGAAACGAAAGCAACCAAGATTGAGTGTCTATGACTTACGGGTCAATAGCTAGCCTCAGAAACAGCCAGATAAGTCAAAGACAGTGGTTCTGAACTTGCTGCCAGGCGCTGAAACGAAAGCAACCAAGATTGAGTGTCTATGACTTACGGGTCAATAGCTAGCCTCAGAAACAGCCAGAGAAGTCAAAGACAGTGGTTCTGAACTTGCTGCCAGGCGCTGAAACGAAAGCAACCAAGATCGAGCGTCTATGACTTACGCGTCAATAGCTAGCCTCAGAAACATCCAGAGAAGTCAAAGACAGTGCTTCTATACTGGCTGCCAGGCGCTGAAACGAATGCAACCAAGATCGAGCGTCTATGACTTACGGGTCAATAGTTAGCCTCAGAAACAGCCAGATAAGTCAAAGACAGTGGTTCTGAACTTGCTGTCAGGCGCTGAAAAGAAAGCAACCAAGATCGAGCGTCTATGACTTACGGGTCAATAGTTAGCTTCAGAAAAAGCCAGAGAAGTCGAAGACAGTGGTTCTGAACTTGCTGCCAGGCGCTGAAACGAAAGCAACCAAGATCGAGCGTCTATGACTTACCTGTCAATAGCTAGCCTCAGAAACATCCAGAGAAGTCAAAGACAGTGCTTCTATACTGGCTGCGAGGCGCTGAAACGAATGCAACCAAGACCGAGCGTCTATGACTTACGGGTCAATAGCTAGCCTCAGAAACATCCAGCAAAGTCAAAGCCAGTGATTCTATACTGGCTGCCAGGCGCTGAAACGAATGCAACCAAGATCGAGCGTCTATGATTTACGGGTCAACAGTTAGCCTCAGAAACAGCCAGAGAAGTCAAAGACAGTGGTTCTGAACTTGCTGCCAGGCGCTGAAACGAAAGCAACCAAGATCGAGCGTCTATGACTTACAGGTCAATAGCTAGCCTCAGAAACATCCAGAGAAGTCAAAGACAGTGCTTCTATACTGGCTGCCAGGCGCTGAAACGAATGCAACCAAGATCGAGCATCTATGACTTACGGGTCAATAGTTAGCCTCAGAAACAGCCAGATAAGTCAAAGACAGTGGTTCTGAACTTGCTGTCAGGCGCTGAGACGAAAGCAACCAAGATCGAGCGTCTATGACTGACAGCTCAATAGTTAGCCTCAGAAAAAGCCAGAGAAGTCAAAGACAGTGTGTAATGGCAGGAAGGAGGTGAAGGGAAGGTGAGCCCTAATCTACCCACCGCCCTGTCCCTGCCTACTTGCAACGACCCGCCCTAGGCGACGAGGTACAACTGGGCGGCGGTCCCTACGCTGTCTAAGTGCACAGGAAAACAAACAGGGAACACGCAAGGGAAGGGACAGTAGCCACGGAACGCCACGAGGAAATGGAGCGGCGAACGAACAGTCAGGACCAGGACGAAGTGAGTACACCCAAGCGGGCACGGAGACAGAAGCAAGCCAGGGGCAAAGCAAAGCAGGTCAAGCAGAACTGCAGCAAGGCAGAAGCACGGCAGAAGCAGGCTGGAGCAAGCAGCAGTGGGGCCAGGAATCCAAAAGAATTACAAGCACTGAGGGAGAGAACAGGGCAGGTAATAAAGGACAGGGGGCGGAGCTAACTCCGACAGACCAGGCCGCGATAGGCTCTCACACTCCTGAGCCTGCCACCCTGGTTGGTGGGAGATGGTGTCAGTCGAACAGGTCTGGCCTCAGGTGTGGATTGGTTAATCCCAGGAGTATACCTAGATGAAGTACCTGGCAGATCCCTAACACAGTGGTTCTGAACTTGCTGCCAGGCGCCGAAACGAAAGCAACCAAGATCGAGCGTCTATGACTTACGGGTCAATAGCTAGCCTCAGAAACATCCAGAGAAGTCAAAGACAGTGCTTCTATACTGGCTGCCAGGCGCTGAAACTAATGCAACCAAGATCGAGCGTCTATGACTTACGGGTCAATAGTTAGCCTCAGAAAGAGCCAGAGAAGTCACAGACAGTGGTTCTGAACGTGCTGCCAGGCGCTGAAACGAAAGCAACCAAGATCGAGCGTCTATGATTTACGGGTCAATAGCTAGCCTCAGAAACATCCAGAGAAGTCAAAGACAGTGCTTCTATACTGGCTGCCAGGCGCTGAAACAAATGCAACCAAAATCGAGCGTCTATGACTTACGGGTCAATAGCTAGCCTCAGAAACATCCAGAGAAGTCAAAGACAGTGCTTCTATACTGGCTGGCAGGCGCTGAAACTAATGCAACCAAGATCGAGCGTCTATGACTTACGGGTCAATAGCTAGCCTCAGAAACATCCAGAAAAGTCAAAGCCAGTGATTCTATACTGGCTGCCAGGCGCTGAAACGAATGCAACCAAGATCGAGCGTCTATGACTTACGGGTCAATAGTTAGCTTCAGAAAAAGCCAGAGAAGTCGAAGACAGTGGTTCTGAACTTGCTGCCAGGCGCTGAAACGAAAGCAACCAAGATCGAGCATCTATGACTTACGGGTCAATAGCTAGCCTCAGAAACATCCAGAGAAGTCAAAGACAGTGCTTCTATACTGGCTGCGAGACGCTGAAACGAATGCAACCAAGATCGAGCGTCTATGACTTACGGGTCAATAGTTAGCCTCAGAAACAGCCAGAGAAGTCAAAGACAGTGGTTCTGAACTTGCTGCCAGGCGCTGAAACGAATGAAACCAAGATCGAGCGTCTATGACTTACGGGTCAATAGTTAGCCTCAGAAACATCCAGAGAAGTCAAAGACAGTGGTTCTGAACTTGCTGCCAGGCGCTGAAACGAATGAAACCAAGATCGAGCGTCTATGACTTACGGGTCAATAGTTAGCCTCCGAAACAGCCAGAGAAGTCAAAGACAGTGGTTCTGAACTTGCTGCCAGGTGCTGAAACGAATGCAACCAAGATCGAGCGTCTATGACTTACGGGTCAATAGTTAGCCTCAGAAACAGCCAGAGAAGTCAAACACAGTGGTTCTGAACTTGCTGCCAGGCGCTGAAACGAAAGCAAACAAGATTGAGCGTCTATGACTTACGGGTCAATAGTTAGCCTCAGAAACAGCCAAGGCAGAATTATTGTAATTCTTTTAAAAAAACATTTATCAGTGACTGCAATGAAGGCAATGAAACTATCGTCTTGATGTATTGTGTGAAAATATTTTAATTAGCAAAAGACGTTATGGTCATTACCACCTTTCCTGATCCCCACTATGGGGTTGTCCAGTCATAAGAAATGATTGACCCATCGTCTTCATATTTCCTTTTGGCACTTCTCTCTGCTGTCCCCTCATCTCTACACCTCCAATGCTGGCTCCCTCCTCTGTCTCCTGGCATTTCTCTGCATCCTGTCTCTTTCTTCAACATGTCACATGGCAATCACTGACTTCCACTTACTGTCCGACAATTCTGTCTCCTCAGTCACTGGTCCTGCAGTGACACCTTGTGGCTACTAATAACATGGCAGGCATACACAGGATAACACATATAGTAGGTGCAGATAAAACAGAAGCAGTCATCACTCCAGACAGGAAAGAACACAGAATAAAAGTACCACTAAACATGAAAGATGCACAGGGAAGCAGTTCAATTTAAAAGAGCAGTATCACCCCCTTAGGCTGGGTTCACACGACCTATTTTCAGACGTAAACGAGGCGTATTATGCCTCGTTTTACGTCTGAAAATAGGGCTACAATACGTGGGCAAATATCTGCCCATTCATTTGAATGGGTTTGCCGACGTACTGTGCAGACGACCTGTCATTTACGCGTCGTCGTTTGACAGCTGTCAAACGATGACGCGTAAAATGACTTCCTCGGTAAAGAAGTGCAGGGCACTTCTTTGCAACTTAATTTGAGCCGTTCTTCATTGAAGTCAATGAAGAGCAGCTCAAGATTTACGAGCGTCAAAGACGCCTCGCATAATGCGAGGAGGAGCTTTTACGTCTGAAACGACGCAGCTGTTTTCTCCTGTATAGTGCATCGACTCTCCAGATTAAGAACACCCTTTTTATATAATTTTTCTTTCGTAGTACACAAAGTAAAAACACGCTGGAATTCTAGTCGGGACCTTTTCTGACTTGAACAGTCCCATGTTGGAAAGAGCGGTGAGGCTCCATCTAAAAAGCAAGCATATATGTTCACAGAGCAGCTCATGTTCCTGAAAGATGTGATGGAACTTCGTCCGCACCTTTTTAAATATTATTGTAATTCTTTTAAAAAAACATTTATCAGTGACTGCAATGAAGGCAATGAAACTATCGTCTTGATGTATTGTGTGAAAATATTTTAATTAGCAAAAGACGTTATGGTCATTACCACCTTTCCTGATCCCCACTATGGGGTTGTCCAGTCATAAGAAATGATTGACCTATCGTCTTCATATTTCCTTTTGTTTTTTTGTGGCAGCGGCACTTGTACTAGGACTGTTTCCCCTTCATTATTTTACCTACTTGTAATGCAATTCACAGTACACACAATTGTGCCAGCGATTCACAGTACAAGCAGGTAAAAACTATAAAGGGGAAGAAGTGGAAGGAGCGTTCGTACGAGCGCAGTGCCACCTTCAATACAGCTGATCATCGTTGGTGAATGTAGTTGCACCCCCAACAATCAGATATAGATGTTAAACAGATTTTTCTTGTGCAAAATATGATTTTACGTTAAATTTTATTTTCTGAACCAGAACAAGGGACAATCTAGAAGAGGCACAAGAAGTGGACTCAGAGTCACACAGTTTGAGCAGCCAGAAGCGGAGAGTAACACCAGTAACGTCTCTCCTCAGGTTACAAGCGAGGACACGTTACAGCCATCCGCTTCCACAAGGGTTTCTTCATATGTAGCTCCAAGAAGCACTTCCAGTTGCAGCCGCATGGCTGCAGTACAGGAAAACAGGGCTCTTATCAATTCTAGAGTCCTGGAGTACCTCAACATCAGCACGATGGAGAATCCGGAAGAGACCTTCCTACGGAGCCTCACCCCACATCTGACTCGGCTACCTCCAGAACGTTTCCGTCGTCTTCAGAGAGCAATGATCGTGAGGCTCCAGGCAGCAATGCCACCTAATGATCCGAGGGCCATCTTCCGAGCATTAGACTTGTGGCGTCTCCACAATGAAGAGCCCATAGAAAGGGGAGCACCACTACCTACCCCAATAACTCATGGACCTCCACCTACCAAGACTATACAAATACATTATTGCAGTCTGCATGTGAGACAGTTCTGGCTGCCATGCTGTGTCTAGATGCTTCATCATAAGTTCTGCGTCAGCCTTTAATAGAAGAAAAGTCAGCAGGTTCTGAATTAGTCGATCGTTTCCCTCAGGTCCCAGTGTAATAGGAGAGAAGGCGGGAATGGTGATTTCAGGGGACAATGTGTCTAATTGTGATCGATCACAAACAAGAAATGGGGAGAAGGATAGAGACTTAACTCGTTTCTCCCTTTCTTCATATGAAAGTAGTGGAGCTGGTGACATGTCTTCTGAGGAGAGAGAGCCATAGGGCGATTCGACCCACTTGCAATTTTTACTATAAGGAAAGGGGGGAATGTCCATGCTGCGAGTCCACAATTGAGTTGTTGAGATGCAGGGCCTTTCATTCCAGAAGAGATGGTTTGACACTGGAGTGAGGCAGTCTCTTGCAGCGGTGCCACTGGTACCTGGTTCTAAGATGAATCTTGTGTGACAAGAGGCAGCGGGGTGAGTTTGGCAGTTTTTGTGCTGGGAACCGTTTTTGAAGATTTTTGCGGTGTGGAGGTAGTGACTGAGAGGGCAGGGTCCGGCAGGGACACCGCGGAGGAGAGCGGGAAGTCATAGGCCTCATCCACGTCTACCGCCAACAAAAAGTCAAAGCTGTTAAGAGGACTTTAGAGGTTCCTCCTGTGCCTCCTGTTTTGTTTTCTCTCTCCTAAAAAAGTGAAAGAATAGGAGCAAAAATGAACCAAATTATTAAGCTCAGTGCACAGAATTTCCAGAAAGCACGTCCTGCTCCACCAAGCGCCAGGTGTGTCCCCAGTTTTTTTTTTCTGTTTCATTGATGTTATTTTGAATGTTTTTATTTTTTCTTCTTTCTCTTCAGGAATTTGAAGAAACTCTTTTTGAAACCACGTTTCTTCTTCTGAGTTTTTTCTCCCTCCTTCTCTAATTCTTTCTCAGGTATCTCATTGCTGATGTTCTCAATGTCCACTTCCTCTAGGTCATCCTCTACTACTTCTCTTTCTGATGTTTCATAAATGATGTTTTCAATTGCTCTTACTCTCTCCTCTTGATGTTCCACCTCCTCTCCATCTATATCAAGCACATACTCATGATGTTCTTCTGAGTAATGCTCAAACCTTTCCATGATGATAACTCTGCTGACTAACTCTCCTGCTTCTATCCTCTCCTCTTCTATCATGATGGTACTTATCTCCTCTCTTAGTATGCTTCGCTGTTGTTCATGTCCTCTTGGTCCTACATTCATCCTCCAAAATTCCTCTCTATTCATCAATATTTGATGTAATACTTCTGTTGTTGCCCCGCTCTCTCTTTCTTCACATTCTACTGGCTCCATAATGTTATCCATCTGTTCTCCTCTTTGACCTACTTCTTCTTCCTCTAAAACCACATTCTGTTGTTCTGACTCTGTAAAAATGCAAATGATTAGTAATTAACCCTTACTTATGAATATATTGTATATTCTTTACTAATTAGCCTGGGTTTACACCTGCATCAGTGTTTTCGTTTGTCTGTTCCGTCAGAGGAGCAGAACAACAGAAATACCAGAAGGGTCGATGCCGTTGTACGATGAACACCACAGGCAGCTGACGGAGCCCATTGACTTTATTGGGTTCCGTCGGTTTTCCATCGGGAAACATGGCTGCTTTCATCTAGGAATAGCGCCACTCTTGTCCATAAATTGAATCTGGAAATGCAGTTCAACTCCATTTAAGTTAATGGCACTGAGCTGCAATACCAGACAGTAAAAAGAATTACCAGTACCGATCCTGAATATGATAAGACCTGGAGTATTTAATCCTAAATATGATAAAATTTGGAGTATTTATATTATGTTGTCAGTAGATACTATGTAAAGATGTAACATAACTAGCAGTACCTGGCTTTTCAACCACTACTTCCTCCAGTTCATGATGGTCCTGATGGTTTTTTTTCTTCATTCTCCACCTAAAATGTGAAACATTAATTCTAATGAGATGTTCCATAACAATCAAAATCATAAATTTAGGGGAGAGCTACCAAAAATTCATCATCTGTAATATACTATGTGGGCTATTCAGAGAATTACAATTGGATTGTGAGGTCAGGTCTTCACCAATTTGCCCAAACCCCTCATGGATTAAATGTCAGTTTACTTGGAATTTTGGAGAATACATGTCACTAAGGTTTTCAAGCAGCACCAAGGAGATCCAGGTAATCTGTAGAGCAAGTCTGTGAGGTTCCAGCCCTAGGGATCACCTGAGAAATAACCTTCTGATATATCTATATGAGTGTATGATGAAAATTATAGGGGAAACTTCCAGCACATGGACCCCAATGTTAAATATAACTAAGTCCCGAACTACTGTGAGCCATTTATGATACTGGTGTATTCTTATGTGGCAGATGGAACTACTTGTTGTCATTGCTACCGCTGCACCCCCTATAGCTACGTCCCTTGTTAACTGGTTCCCGACCGCTGGCTGTGTTTTTTCGGCCAGCGGTCAGGGTCTTTAAAACCCGCGCCATAGAATTTTTATGGCTCGGGTTTTAACTTGCTGCCCGAATGATCGGGCAGCTGAATGTCGGGTCTCTGGCTGTCAGTGACTGCCGGGGACCCTGAGGAGAGGATAGAAGCAGCTTTCCCCTCTTCTGTCTTCTCTGATCACTTGTACACAGCGCTCAATGAACGCTGAGTATAGGAATAGGGGCAGCGGCCGCACCGCGATTGGTCCCGCGTTCATGTGACTGGTCACATGATCGCCGGGTGCCGTTAGTGACAGACTGCTGCTGGGTCTTACTAGACCCAGCACAGCCCTATTAGTGACAATCGTCACTATGAGAGGGCTGATTTCCCCTGTAACTTGGGCTGCTGTGCAGCTCCAGTTACACTGGAAAAGCATGGTGTAAATGAAAGAAAAAATATATATAAAGTTCCTCAAAGGTCTTTTTTGATCTTTGAGGGACAGACCATAGCAATAAAAAAAATAAAAGTAAAGAGCAAAAAAAATTAATAATAAATACACATAGAATACCCACGCCAAAAAAAAACTTTCCCCCCCGCCAATCATTGTTGTAACGCTAGCGCTGACCCAATTACCCTAATATAGACATGTAACATATCAAGATTTCCGATAGACAATGACGATCAGAAATAAAAGGTCTATTTTAGGGTAAAACTATGTTATTACCAAAAAAAAGAGCTGACAACTAAAAAAAAGCTTATTTTTTTATTATTATTTTCAAACTTTAAGAATAAAAATGTTCTGCACTGTCTACAGAAAAAACATTGCAAAAATCACGTCGTTAGCCCAAAAAAATAAAAAAGCTATAGCCATTTAGCTAACACGTGCTAAGAAAGGCTAAACTGAGTCTGGTCCTGAAGGCTCAAAATAGCCCGGTCCTGAACTGGTTAAAATCCTCCAAAATAACACAGGTAAATCCTCATTTATAATGTTACAAATGCATTTTTATATAATTGTCAATATGGAAGCAAGGATAGAAGAACGTCATGACTTGTCTAAATTCTGTTTGTAACTTACCAGATATACACAATGCCTCCCACGATCACCCCTATAGTCCATGGCGCACTTATTAATGCAATTTTGTACAACTCTGCGTAAGAAAAGAAAAAAGTTGCAAATGTCTATTATACTTGTTACATATTTATTGGGGCCTAGTGTAATTACCTGGAACCCCAGCAAGTGGTTGCTATGACAACCACAAGCCCACAATTACTTGGAAGCAAGGCTTTATTCTTGTAAACAATTACCTGCTGGGCGCGAGCGTCCACTGCCGCGGACCATCGGGATTACTCACCCCCCGATGGCCTCAGCCATAGATCTGTGAGCAGTGGCCCGCAGGAGACACTAGTGCTCACTTCCGCTCCGTTCTGCTGTCCGGTAGGGTGTGCGTGCACGCTCGTGCCCAGCCTTAAAGGGCCAGCGCGCGCACATGAAAAATATCATCAATTAACCCATGATCACCCTGGACTATAAAAAGGGCTCTGCCCTTTTTTCATTGCCTGAGCGTTGTTTTGTTTACCCATGTTAGTCTTACAAATGGTCCCTTAGTGTTATCCTCTTCCCAGTGTTCCCGTACCTCCTACCTGTATCCTGTATCCCATGCTTCCATTGTTCCTGTGCCTTAGAAAGTTGGAGTTGTGTCGTGCCATCGGTCACACCTGCTGTGTTACACCACGCCTGGTGTCTGCTTCCAAGGTCCCATCTGAGCCTAGCCCTTACTACTGTCTGAACTGCTACAGGTACCCTTGTGCTTGGACTATGTAGATATTGCTATCCAGCTACAGCGGTACAGCCTAGTGCGTCCACATACCCACGTATCGTGGCACCTGCAGCCCATCTAAGATATTTGTCCTCCAAGCCAAGTCAACAGCAAGATTTAGGTGTAAAAAAACCTACACCTAAAAAGTTCACATCTTTTTCATTTCTAAACATAAAAGCTGCTGTCTTTCTAATACTTTAATTATTACAATGGTTCATAGAATTGCAATCCTAATAGAATGAAAATATCAATGCAATTTTTGTACTGACCCAACATTCTCTCTCACTCGCCTTCACTGACCCTCAAAGGCTCAGGCGGTCGATCAGAACCTTATATCACCTCTGTGCAGCATTGTGACATCACCTCTTTTTTTATGTAATCCTCCTGTGATGTCATCTTGACCAGTACATCGTTACATCACCCGATAACAGTTTATAGGAACATCATGAGGTTTGAAAAATGGAGGGAAAATTTGAATGTATCTGGAGTGGTATCAGATTGCTGACAGGAAAAAATAAAATTGTTACTTTCATGGATAAGCATAATTGACTTTTAACATGTATCTATAACATGTCAGCAGATCAGTTTGTCTGGATTCTCCTTTATATTAAGATGCCTAATAAATGGCAATATAAAAGTAATCAAGTGGCTACTATGTTACCCTCTATATAGCCAACGTTTCATGTCTTTAAATTGATGCACAAAGTGTGAAAAACATACAAAAAAGGCATATAAATAGTACAAAATAAGAAAAGGTACAACATTTAACCGCAATAGATATAAATACTACGCACACTCTATATAAAGGGTCGGAGCAGGCTGAGTAAAGAGTTGTCCAAAACTCCCTTAAAATTTGCAAACAATAAAATATATATACTTAGCCGCTTAGACAACCAAGTGAGTCCACAAGCACAAGTTCAACGTCCTGAGAATGTAATCCCACTCATTTTCCACTTGGCGGAAAGGTAACAATACGATGTGCAGGCTTGTTAGATGTTGGTTAAATAAATGTTAATTAACTGGGCTTTGTAGTTCTCCCGCCGTCTCAATCACATCCAGTACTTCGGACGGACCTGATTTAAGAGAACTGACAATAAAGTAGCACCGCCAGCATACTCTAAAAATACAAGTTTTATTGGTACTCACAAAAGGAGGTTCAAAAATAGCATATAGCAAATAATATCAAGGCATGCCAAGTCTCTGCCCAACCCTGGGTCTCGGCTTCTTCCGGGGCAGACTAGGCGTGTGACACAGGTCCTTTTAAACAATTTTAAAATGCTGCCACAAAGCAGACAAACATGACATCATTAATATTACATAAATTACTTTTAGTATCCTACCGATACTTGTAGGCAATAGCGGATTATCATAGGGCGTTTTGGGCGGCTGCCCGGTTTTTGCCGCAACGAAACTCTATTGTGTATGTCCTGCAAAAGGACCTTTAGACATAAGGTCACATGACCTTATCTGTGAAGTTCTTATTACTTCTTAGAGACCTGCTGGTCACATGACCGCAGGACCTTGAGCAGCAGCAAGACGCCACAGAGAAGACTGAGGTGAGCTGCTATATAAGTATAAGGGGATTGATTTGTTTAAGGGGTCTGTATTTAGGGGGTCTGGTGTGGGATCTGTATTTAGGAGATTTGGTGTCTGTATTAGTTTAAGGGGACTGTATTTAGAGGGTCTGGTCTGGGGTCTGTATCAGTTTAAGGGGTTTAGGGTCTGTATATTTAGGTGTCTGTGTTAGTTTAAGGGGTCTGGGGTCAGTATTTAGGGGGTCTGTATTAGTTTGAGCTCTGTATTTAGGGGGTCTGGTCTGGGGTCTGTATTAGTTTATATGGTCTTTTTTGGGGGCCTGGTCTGGGGTCTGTATTAGTTTATAGGGTCTATTTAGGGGGCCTGTTCTTGGGTCTGTATTAGTTTAGGGGTCTGTATTTAGGGATCTGGTCTGGGGTCTGAATTAGTTTAGGGGTCTTTATTTAGAGGTCTGTATTTAGGGGTCTGGTCTGGGGTCTGTATTAGAATAGGGGGTCTGGTCTGGGGTCTGTATTACTTAAGGGAGTCGGGTCTTTTGGTCATTATTAGTGTAGGGGCCAGGTCTGGGGTCTGTATTTAGGGGTTCTGGTCTGGGGTCTGTGTTTAGGGTGTTTGGTCTGGGGTCTGTATTACTTTATGGGGTCTGTATTTAAGGGGTCTGTATTAGCTTTAAGTCTGGTGTCTGTATTTAGGGGGTCTGGTCTTGGGTCTGTATTTAGGGGGTCTGGTCTGGGGTCTGTATTAGTTTATAGGGTCTATATAGGGGGCCTGTTCTTGGGTGTGTATTAGTTTAGGGGTCTTTATTTAGGGGTCTGTATTTATGGGTCTGGTCTGGGGTCTGTATTAGAATAGGGGGTCTGGTCTGGGGTCTGTATTACTTAAGGGAGTCGGGTCTTTTGGTCATTATTAGTGTAGGGGTCCGGTCTGGGGGTCTGTATTTAGGGGGTCTGGTCTGGGGTCTGTATTTAGGGGGTCTGGTCTGGAGTCTGTATTAGTTTATGGGGTCTGTATTAGTTTAGGGGTCTTTATTTAGGGGTCTGTATTAGTTTAGGGGGTCTGGTCTGGGGTCTGTATTAAAGGAGTCATGTCTTGGGTTATTAGTGTAGGGGGTCAGGTCTGAGGTCTGTATTTAGGGGTCCGGTCTGAGGTCTGTATTTGTTCAGGTTGCTTCTTCTGGGGTCTGTATTTGTTTTTTGTTTTTGGGGGGGGGGGGTCTGGTCTGGGGACTTTAATAGTTTAGAATGTCTGGGTCTGTATGTATTCTATGATCTAGTCTGGGGTCCAAATTTATTATTCTGAGTAAAAGTGGTTGTCCGGGCACATCGATATGTCATCAATATAAAAACGGTGCGTGCCCAGACAACCCCTTTAATGTATGGTCCTGGGCCTTGGTGTCTAAATTTGTGTGCTTCTATAGAGGCTGGAAATGGCTGCAGAAGTGATGGGCAAAGATGTCTCATCAGGAGAAGTCGCCTTAACGGTCTGCGTCAGATGGAGAAGAAAAGAAAACGGCTCCCATCAGAGAATACGTCACTTGTGAGTCACTGGATCTATAGCGGATCTGTCCCCTCTCCTGACATGTCTGTTGCAGGTAATCATTGTATTCTACATATTTCTCATTACCCAGGTCTAATAGACAAATGCGTGTTACTATTCCTATTGTCAAGAGGAAGTATCCCTAAACAGTGTTATACTGTCAGCGATGGTTGGAGACTATCAGTATGTAGGGACACAGCGCTTTGACAAGGGGAATCATAACAACCATTTGTCAATGCTCACACAAAAGGGTGGTGTTCACTATAGACACGGCAGAGCGGCAGTGGGGAAGGGGGGCCCAAGTTACATATTTACATAGTTAGTACGGCTGAAAAAAGACACATGTCCATCAAGTTCAACCAAGGGACGGGAAAAGGGAAGGAAAACATTTCTACTCATAGGAGCTAATACTTTTTTGTTCTAGGAAAATATCTAACCTTTTTTTAAAGCTATCTACTGTCCCTGCTGTGACCAGCTCCTGCGGTAGGCTATTCCATAAATTCACCGTTCTCACAGTAAAGAAGGCTTGTCGCCTCTGCAGGTTGAACCTTTTTTTCTCCAGACAGAGGGAGTGCCCCCTTGTTTTTTGAGGGGGTGTTACATAGAACAGGATTTCACCATATTTTTTGTATGTGCCAATAATATATTTATATAAATTAATCATGTCCCCCCTTAGTCGTCTTTTTTCAAGGCTAAATAGGTTTAATTCTTTTAATCTTTCCTCATAACTTAGATTCTCCATGCCCCTAATTAGCTTCATTGCTCTTCTTTGTATTTTTTCCAACTCCAGGGCATCCTTTCTATGAACGGGAGCCCAGAACTGAACTGCATATTCTAGATGAGGCCTCACTAATGCTTTGTAGAGTGGCAATATTATATCCCGCGAGTCCATGCCTCTTTTAATACACGACAATATCCTGCTGTCCTTTGAAGCAGCTGATTGACACTGCATGCTGTTATTTAGTTTATGATTTACAATTACACCCAGATCCTTCTCATCAAGTGACTCCCCCAGTGTAGCTCCCCCTAGGACATATGATGCATGCAGGTTGTTCGTACCCAGGTGCATAACTTTACATTTATCTACATTAAACTTCATTTGCCAACTGGATGCCCAAACACTTAGTTTGTTTAACAGGTTCCCGACCGCTGGCCGTAAATATACGGCCAGCGGTCAGGGTCTCTAAAGTCCGCCGTATAGACTATTTACGGCGGCACTTCAGAGACTGTGCACGCGCGATCGCGTGCACACAGCTCTGTGCCCTGGCTGTTGCTAACAGCCATGGGCACTGGGCAGAATGTCAGGGGTCAATCTTTTGGCCCCTGAACATGTGATCGCTGTGACAACCAATCACAGCGATCACATGCATTTCTGCATAGAAAACAGTGTGCACGCGATCGCGTGCACACAGCCCTGTGCCCACGCTGTTACCAACAGCTCTGGGCACTGGGCAGAGTATCAGGGACCAATCTGATGGTCCCTGAACATGTGGTCGCTGTGAAAACCTATCACAGCGACCATATTTGTTTTATTTTGACTTTTCTGGCAGTAAATCTCCTGCCTCTTTTCTTCTCCTCAAACATTGTTTCAGTTTGAGGAGAAGAAGAGACTCGGGAGAATTGCTGCCAGAAGATTACAGTTACAGTTAAACAAAAAATACAGTTACACTCTAAAACATTCTCTGTATAGATAGATTTCTATCTATCTATACAATCTATCTATCCATCTATCTTTTTTTCTATATATCTACCTTTCTATCTTTTATTCTATTAGAATAGGCAGGTAGGGAGTATATAATTATATATATATCCACATATATATAATATATATAGCAATAGCGGTTTATTTTTTTGTTAGCGGTAGTGTAGATATATATAGCAGTTAGTTTGTGTGTTTTATATAAAAAAAAAAAAAAAAAAATTTGTTTAGTTAGTGTTAGTGTTAGTTACGTTATGGCGAGGAAGTTGTTTAGCGCCGAGGAGGCATACGCCATGCTGTGGTCTGAGTCGGAGACCGCATCAGAGATGGCGTCCGAGATGGAACCTGTTTTAGGTAGTGACGATGACAGCGTCACTTCAGGTTCATCTTCAGGGGACGTTGTCCCTGATGCAGTTGAAACTGCAGAACTTGAAAGCGCAGGGCCAAGTAGCGCTGTAGCACGGGACAGCCTGGTCCCTTCAGTCCAGGCTCTTGTATGGGCACCTGCCCCATCTTTTGGGCCTAGAATCCACGGATTTACTGCCACTCCTGGCATAACCGTGGACAATACAAATTTTGTCCAAATGGATTACTTCCATTTATTTATAACGGACGACATCCTAAATCAGATTGTCCACGAAACAAATTTATATGCCACTCAATATATAAGGCAGAAACCTTCATCCACCCATGCCAGAGATTGGACGCCCACCAATTTGCTGGAATTAAAAAAAAATTTGGGGCTCACCCTAAATATGGGTATTGTCAAAAAGACCTCCATTAGTTCTTACTGGTCAACAAGACCCGCCCAAGCCACCCCAGTATATTCTGCAGTAATGCCCAGGTCTCGTTATGAGACAATAATGAGGTTCCTCCACTTCAATGACAACGCACAGGCCCCCCCAAGTACCGATGCAAACCGGGATCGGTTGTTCAAAATAAGACCGCTAATAAATTCCCTGAATAATTTATTTCTGCAACTCTACACCCCTGAGCAGAATGTAAGTGTGGACGAATCCCTCCTCAACTTTCATGGCAGACTTAGCTTTCGCCAATATCTACCTTCAAAAAGGGCAAGATATGGCGTTAAGCTCTACAAATTGTGTGAAAGCGGGTCAGGATATACCACCGCCTTCAGGATTTATGACCGCACAATAAATGTTCCTGGATGCCCCCCTGATCTTTCCACCAGCAGTAAGATCGTGTGGGAGATAATGCAGCCTCTGCTTCACAAGGGGTACCACCTGTACTGTGATAATTTTTATTCCAGTGTGCCCCTGTTTAGGCATTTGCATGCTGCAAGGACTGGGGCATGTGGTACCATGCGCAAAAACAGAATTGGTTTTCCACAGCAATTAGTGGGGAAGCGCATGGTAAAGGGGGACTCCTGTGCTTATGCATCTGAGGAATTGCTGGCGGTCAAGTTCAGGAATCGCAAAGATGTGTATGTGCTAAGCACGATTCATACCGCAGGAACAGTGGCAGTGAGGGAAAGGGGGGCAACATCGGACAAGCACAAACCAGTGATCGTGTCCGAATATAACAAGTACGTGGGGGGGGGGGGGTGGATTTAAGCGACCAGGTTTTACAGCCCTATTTAGTAAAACGCAAAACTAAAACCTGGTACAAAAAAGTGGCCATTTATTTGTTACAGGTGGCCATCCACAACTCATTTGTGCTCTACAAAAAAAACAGAGGCAGAGACACATACCTGGATTTCCAGGAAAAAATTATTGAAGGCCTCATTTTTGATGTTCAGGACACCCGAGAATGCCCCCAGTCTGAGGATGTCACGCAACTGACTGAAAGACACTTCATCAGTTGGATTCCCCCAACACCAACCAGAAGCAACCCTCAGAAAAAGTGCCGCGTCTGCAGAAAAGACGGGCACCGCAAAGATTCCCGATATTTCTGTCCCTCATGTCCCTCACAACCAGGCCTGTGCATTGAGCCATGTTTTAAAAAATACCACACTGTTCTGAATTATTAGATTTTAGTTAATTCGTTGAAAATATATTTGCCCTACATTACGTTTTTATTTTTCCCCTGATTTTACTCCAAGGGTGAGGGAGGGAATGGGTGGGTGGGGGGTGGATGTCATGTTTGCATATTCTCTAAAGTTCATCTGCTGGAGAGCTCCATTTGCATAAACCTGCAATTTCTTATTTTAGAAACCCCAAAAAAATAAATTCCCATTATACCCCTAGATGAATATTTTAGGATTTCTGCTTCAAGAGCAGATATTTTGGAAGTGTTATAGAAACTCTGTTGAGTTTTGTAAAACCAGCTTTGAAAAAAAGCGATTTGTGAAATAAGCTTCTTCTATCGTCCGCCCTCCTACTTCTCTATGTGATAAATAAGACACACATATTTGGTATCCCCATGCTCAGGAGAAGTGGAAGAATGTGAAAGGAGATGAATTTTGGCTGTGGTCTATGCCGTGTGTGAAAAATACTGGTATAAACTGACGCATTTGCTAAAAAATTGCTAATTTTATTTTGATCCATCTTATTCAAGAAACTTTCAGAAGAAAACTGGACTGTCTAAAAATATGATAAACCCCTTGAAGAAAACCTTGTGGGGTCTACTTGCGTGAATGAAGTCATTTATGGGGTGATTCTAATGTTTCAGCAGCATTACGCCCCCCAGAAAACAGTATGCTGCTATAAAATCAAATGCAAAATTCCTGGACCGAAAAGGCCGAAAAGCCTCCTTTTATGCCACCCCTGGCACATGCCCGTGAATAAAGCACACATATTTGGTATCCCCATGCACGGGAGAAGTGGAAGAATGTGAAAGGAGATGAATTTTGTCCGTGGTCTATACCGTGTGTGAAAAATGCTAGCCTACACTTAGTTTGTTTAACAGGTTCCCGACCGCTGGCCGTAAATATACGGCCAGCGGTCAGGGTCTCTAAAGTCCGCCGTATAGACTATTTACGGCGGCACTTCAGAGACTGTGCACGCGCGATCGCGTGCACACAGCTCTGTGCCCTGGCTGTTGCTAACAGCCATGGGCACTGGGCAGAATGTCAGGGGTCAATCTTTTGGCCCCTGAACATGTGATCGCTGTGACAACCAATCACAGCGATCACATGCATTTCTGCATAGAAAACAGTGTGCACGCGATCGCGTGCACACAGCCCTGTGCCCACGCTGTTACCAACAGCTCTGGGCACTGGGCAGAGTATCAGGGACCAATCTGATGGTCCCTGAACATGTGGTCGCTGTGAAAACCTATCACAGCGACCACATTTGTTTTATTTTGACTTTTCTGGCAGTAAATCTCCTGCCTCTTTTCTTCTCCTCAAACATTGTTTCAGTTTGAGGAGAAGAAGAGACTCGGGAGAATTTCTGCCAGAAGATTACAGTTACAGTTACACAAAAAATACAGTTACACTCTAAAACATTCTCTGTATAGATAGATTTCTATCTATCTATACAATCTATCTATCCATCTATCTTTTTTTCTATATATCTACCTTTCTATCTTTTATTCTATTAGAATAGGCAGGTAGGGAGTATATAATTATATATATATCCACATATATATAATATATATAGCAATAGCGGTTTATTTTTTTGTTAGCGGTAGTGTAGATATATATAGCAGTTAGTTTGTGTGTTTTATATAAAAAAAATAAAATAAAAATTTGTTTAGTTAGTGTTAGTGTTAGTTACGTTATGGCGAGGAAGTTGTTTAGCGCCGAGGAGGCATACGCCATGCTGTGGTCTGAGTCGGAGACCGCATCAGAGATGGCGTCCGAGATGGAACCTGTTTTAGGTAGTGACGATGACAGCGTCACTTCAGGTTCATCTTCAGGGGACGTTGTCCCTGATGCAGTTGAAACTGCAGAACTTGAAAGCGCAGGGCCAAGTAGCGCTGTAGCACGGGACAGCCTGGTCCCTTCAGTCCAGGCTCTTGTATGGGCACCTGCCCCATCTTTTGGGCCTAGAATCCACGGATTTACTGCCACTCCTGGCATAACCGTGGACAATACAAATTTTGTCCAAATGGATTACTTCCATTTATTTATAACGGACGACATCCTAAATCAGATTGTCCACGAAACAAATTTATATGCCACTCAATATATAAGGCAGAAACCTTCATCCACCCATGCCAGAGATTGGACGCCCACCAATTTGCTGGAATTAAAAAAAAATTTGGGGCTCACCCTAAATATGGGTATTGTCAAAAAGCCCTCCATTAGGTCTTACTGGTCAACAAGACCCGCCCAAGCCACCCCAGTATATTCTGCAGTAATGCCCAGGTCTCGTTATGAGACAATAATGAGGTTCCTCCACTTCAATGACAACGCACAGGCCCCCCCAAGTACCGATGCAAACCGGGATCGGTTGTTCAAAATAAGACCGCTAATAAATTCCCTGAATAATTTATTTCTGCAACTCTACACCCCTGAGCAGAATGTAAGTGTGGACGAATCCCTCCTCAACTTTCATGGCAGACTTAGCTTTCGCCAATATCTACCTTCAAAAAGGGCAAGATATGGCGTTAAGCTCTACAAATTGTGTATGTAATGTCTGATATTGTTTTCATGTTCCCTCTACATTGTAAAGTGCTGCGTAATATGTTGGCGCTATATAAATAAAGATTATTATTATTATTATTACAGCACAATAAATGTTCATGGATGCCCCCCTGATCTTTCCACCAGCAGTAAGATTGTGTGGGAGATAATGCAGCCTCTGCTTCACAAGGGGTACCACCTGTACTGTGATAATTTTTATTCCAGTGTGCCCCTGTTTAGGCATTTGCATGCTGCAAGGACTGGGGCATGTGGTACCATGCGCAAAAACAGAATTGGTTTTCCACAGCAATTAGTGGGGAAGCGCATGGTAAAGGGGGACTCCTGTGCTTATGCATCTGAGGAATTGCTGGCGGTCAAGTTCAGGGATCGCAAAGATGTGTATGTGCTAAGCACGATTCATACCGCAGGAACAGTGGCAGTGAGGGAAAGGGGGGCAACATCGGACAAGCACAAACCAGTGATCGTGTCCGAATATAACAAGTACATGGGGGGGGGGTTGGATTTAAGCGACCAGGTTTTACAGCCCTATTTAGTAAAACGCAAAACTAAAACCTGGTACAAAAAAGTGGCCATTTATTTGTTACAGGTGGCCATCCACAACTCATTTGTGCTCTACAAAAAAAACAGAGGCAGAGACACATACCTGGATTTCCAGGAAAAAATTATTGAAGGCCTCATTTTTGATGTTCAGGACACCCGAGAATGCCCCCAGTCTGAGGATGTCACGCGACTGACTGAAAGACACTTCATCAGTTGGATTCCCCCAACACCAACCAGAAGCAACCCTCAGAAAAAGTGCCGCGTCTGCAGAAAAGACGGGCACCGCAAAGATTCCCGATATTTCTGTCCCTCATGTCCCTCACAACCAGGCCTGTGCATTGAGCCATGTTTTAAAAAATACCACACTGTTCTGAATTATTAGATTTTAGTTAATTCGTTGAAAATATATTTGCCCTACATTACGTTTTTATTTTTCCCCTGATTTTACTCCAAGGGTGAGGGAGGGAATGGGTGGGTGGGGGGTGGATGTCATGTTTGCATATTCTCTAAAGTTCATCTGCTGGAGAGCTCCATTTGCATAAACCTGCAATTTCTTATTTTAGAAAACCCAAAAAAATAAATTCCCATTATACCCCTAGATGAATATTTTAGGATTTCTGCTTCAAGAGCAGATATTTTGGAAGTGTTATAGAAACTCTGTTGAGTTTTGTAAAACCAGCTTTGAAAAAAAGCGATTTGTGAAATAAGCTTCTTCTATCGTCCGCCCTCCTACTTCTCTATGTGATAAATAAGACACACATATTTGGTATCCCCATGCTCAGGAGAAGTGGAAGAATGTGAAAGGAGATGAATTTTGGCTGTGGTCTATGCCGTGTGTGAAAAATACTGGTATAAACTGACGCATTTGCTAAAAAATTGCTAATTTTATTTTGATCCATCTTATTCAAGAAACTTTCAGAAGAAAACTGGACTGTCTAAAAATATGATAAACCCCTTGAAGAAAACCTTGTGGGGTCTACTTGCGTGAATGAAGTAATTTATGGGGTGATTCTAATCTTTCAGCAGCATTAGGCCCCCCAGAAAACAGTATGCGGCTATAAAATCAAGTGCAGAATTCCTGGACCGAAAAGGCCAAAAAGCCTCCTTTTATGCCAAGCCCTGGCACATGCCCGTGAATAAAGCACACATATTTGGTATCCCCATGCACAGGAGAAGTGGAAGAATGTGAAATGCGATGAATTTTGTCCGTGGTCCATTTTGTGTGTGAAAAAGCTAGCATAAACTGACGCATTTGTTAAAAAAAAAGGTAATTTTATTTTGTTCCATCTTATTCAAGAAACTTTCAGAAGAAAACTGGACTGTCTAAAAATATGATAAACCCCTTGAAGGAAACCTTGTGGGGTCTACTTGTGTGAATGAAGTCATTTATGGGGTGATTCTAATGTTTCAGCAGCATTACGCCCACCAGAAAACAGTATGCGGCTATAAAATCAAGTGCAGAATTCCTGGACCGAAAAGCCTCCTTTTATGCCAAGCCCTGGCACATGCCCGCACAGTGAATAAGGCACACATATTTGGTATCCCCATGCATGGAAGAAGTGTAAGAATGTGAAAGGAGATGAATTTTGTCCGTGGTCTATACCGTGTGTGAAAAATACTAGCCTAAACTGACGCATTTGCTAAAAAATAGCTGATTTTTTTTTGTTCCATCTTATTCAAGAAACTTTCAGAAGAAAACTGGACTTGCTAAAAATATGATAAACCCCTTGAAGGAAACCTTGTGGGGTCTACTTGTGCGAATGAAGTCATTTATGGGGTGATTCTAATGTTTCAGCAGCATTACGCCCCCCAGAAAACAGTATGCTGCTATAAAATCAAATGCAAAATTCCTGGACCGAAAAGGCCGAAAAGCCTCCTTTTATGCCACCCCTGGCACATGCCCGCACAGTGAATAAGGCACACATATTTGGTATCCCCATGCACGGGAGAAGTGGAAGAATGTGAAAGGAGATGAATTTTGTCCGTGGTCTATACCGTGTGTGAAAAATGCTAGCCTAAACTGACGCATTTGCTAAAAAATAGCTGATTTTTTTTTGTTCCATCTTATTCAAGAAACTTTCAGAAGAAAACTGGACTTGCTAAAAATATGATAAACCCCTTGAAGGAAACCTTGTGGGGTCTACTTGTGTGAATGAAGTCATTTATGGGGTGATTCTAATGTTTCAGCAGCATTACACCCAGTGGCGGATTAAGTAGACCATGGGCCCTGGGCTGTTACCCAAACTTGGGCCCCCCTTCCTCACCGCCGCCCTGCCGCGCCGTAACTATTTTTAACACTACCTTTCTGGGCAAGCATTAACAGTGTTACGATTTCCCTTGTCACAGGGCTGTGTCCCTACATACTGAGAGTATCACACTGTGCAGGGACACATCCTCCTGACAAGGGGAATTGTCTATCAGTCCTGGACTACAGAAAGACTTTTTGTGAAATACAAGGATTCCTATAATAAACATGTCAGGAGAGGTGACAGATTCTCTATAAATCTAGTGACTCACAGGTGACGACGTCTCAGATTCTAGTAGTTTTCTTCCTCTTTTCTTCTCCATCCGGTCCAGCGCTCATGACGACTTCTCCCGGCCATGACTCATTTCTGCAGAATTTGCCACTCAGACGTCTCCTCACTTTTCCAACATTTCCACACCTATAAACGAAAATAAAGTTATTATGGTGCCACATACTGTGCCCCTAAATATAATAGCACTAAACACTGCGTGCCTGAATATAATACCACACACTGTAAAACGCCACATACACACACAGCCCCCTGTACATAGTGCCACACACAGCCCCCTGTACATAGTGCCACACACAGCCCCTGTAGATATTACACACCCCCATAGATATCGCCATACACAGCCCCCTCTATATATCACACATTCCCCCCGTAGAGAGCGTTACACACAGCCCCATATAGATAGTGCCATACAGCCCCCTGTAGAGAGCGCCACACAGCCCTCCCCCTCTTGTAAATAGCACCAAAAAGCCCCCCCCCTATAAAGAGCGCCACACACATACCACTGTGGATAGCACTACACAGCCCCCCCTTGTATATAGTGCTACACAGCGCTCCCCCTTGTATATAGTGCCACACAGCGCCCCCCCTTGTATATAGTGCCACACAGCACTCCCCTTGTATATAGTGGCACACAGCGCCCCCCCTTGTATATAGTGGCACACAGCGCTCCCCCTTGTATATAGTGCCTCACAGCGCTCCCCCTTGTATATAGTGCCACACAGCGCTCCCCCTTGTATATAGTGCCACAATGTTATGTACACATTTAAAAACTTTATATCATAATTTTATATATATATATATATATATATATATATATATATTAGTATGTGTGTGATTGATTGATTTTATTAAAAAATATTTTTACTTTTTGAGATACGGCTGCTTTGTATCCTGTATCCGTCAGGTCAGCAGGACTGACAGGATCAGTGACACGCAGGATCCACCTCAAATCTATCACATCTAAGATTATAATTTAGCGCAGGGCCCGTGTCACTGATCCCGTCAGTCCTGCTGACCTGACGGATACAGGATACAAAGCAGCTGTATCTCAAAAAGTGCAAATATTTTTTAATAAAACGTAATTACAAAGTTGCACCAAACACACATTTTTATAAAAAATAAATTAAAACGACGTGATTTTTGCGACGTTTTTTCCGTAGACAATGCAGGTTTCGTTTTTTATCGTTTTTATACACACCTTTTTTGCTATTTTAGAATTTTTATTCATAAAGTTTGAAAATAATAGTAAAAAAAATAAGCTTTTTTACGTTTCAGCTATTTTTTTTGGTAATAACATAGTTTTACCCTAAAATAGACCTTTTATTTGTGATCGCCATTGTCTACCGTAAATTTTAATATATTACATGTCTATATTAGGGTAATTGGGTCAGCGCTAGCGTTACAACAATGATTGGCGGGGGGAATGTTTTTTTTGGGGGTGGGTATTTTATGTGTATTTATTATTAAATTTTTTTTTGCACTTTACTTTATTATTTTTTTATTACTGTGGTCTGATCCTCAAAGGTCAAAAAAGACCTTTGGGGAACTTTATATATACTTTTTCGTTCTTTTACACCATGTTTTTCCACTGTAACTGGAGCTGCACAGCAGCCCCAGTTACAGGGAAAATCAGCCCTCTCATAGTGACGATTGTCACTAATAGGGCTGTGCTGGGTCTAGTTAGACCCAGCAACAGTCTGCCACTAACGGCACCCGGCGATCATGTGACCAGTCACATGATCACCGGGAGGAATAGAGACAGCGCCGCTGCTGCTGTCTCTATTCCTATACACAGCGTTCATTGAACGCTGTGTAAGACATCGGAGAAGACAGAAGCAGAATAGCTGCTTCTGTCTTCTCCTCAGGGTCCCCGGCAGTCACTGACAGCCGGAGACCCGACATTCAGCTGCCCGATCGCGCGGGCAGCATGTTAAAACCCGAGCCGTAGAAAGTCTATGGCTCGGGTTTTAAGGACCCGTCCCTGACCGCTGGCCGTAAAAATACAGCCAGCGGTCGGGAACCAGTTGGGCAGGAGGATAAGCCTGTACTGACCTCAGCGCCGGTGACCGCCCGCCCGGCTCTTCTTGCAGCTTTGGAGTAACAGAACAGCCGTCCGTCGCTGTTCTGTTACTCAATGGCGGCGCCCGCACTTGTCAGGGAGGCGTGTCCTACCCCTGGATCCCGGCCAATTCTCTGCTCCTCCCCTCCTCATCTTCGGCTTGTAGCAGCGCTAGCGCGCTGAATAGGTTTGCAAAATGATGTGCGGTTCGGGCTGCCATGGGCCCCCTGGGAGCCTCGGGCCCCGGGCGGCCGCCCGAATCGCCCATATGATAATCCGCCACTGATTACACCCCCCAGAAAACAGTATGCTGCTATAAAATCAAATGCAGAATTCCTGGACCGAAAAGGCCGAAAAGCCTCCTTTTATGCCAAGCCCTGGCACATGCCCGCACAGTGAATAAGGCACACATATTTGGTATCCCCATGCACGGGAGAAGTGAAAGAATGTGAAAGGAGATGAATTTTGTCCGTGGTCTATGCCGTATGTGAAAAATACTAGCCTAAACTGACGCATTTGCTAAAAAATAGCTGATTTTTTTTTGTTCCATCTTATTCAAGAAACTTTCAGAAGAAAACTGGACTTGCTAAAAATATGATAAACCCCTTGAAGGAAACCTTGTGGGGTCTACTTGTGTGAATGAAGTAATTTATGGGGTAATTCTAATGTTTCAGCAGCATTACGCCCACCAGAAAACAGTATGCGGCTATAAAATCAAATTCAAAATTCCTGGACCGAAAAGCCTCCTTTTATGCCAAGCCCTGGCACATGCCCGCACAGTGAATAAGGCACACATATTTGGTATCCCCATGCACGGGAGAAGTGAAAGAATGTGAAAGGAGATGAATTTTGTCCGTGGTCTATGCCGTATGTGAAAAATACTAGCCTAAACTGACGCATTTGCTAAAAAATAGCTGATTTTTTTTTTGTTCCATCTTATTCAAGAAACTTTCAGAAGAAAACTGGACTTGCTAAAAATATGATAAACCCCTTGAAGGAAACCTTGTGGGGTCTACTTGTGCGAATGAAGTCATTTATGGGGTGATTCTAATGTTTCAGCAGCATTACACCCCCCAGAAAACAAATTCAAAATTCCTGGACCGAAAAGGCCGAAAAGCCTCCTTTTATGCCAAGCCCTGGCACATGCCCGCACAGTGAGTAAGGCACACATATTTGGTATCCCCATGCACGGGAGAAGTGGAAGAATGTGAAAGGAGATTAATTTTGTCCGTGGTCCATACCGTGTGTGAAAAATGCTAGCATAAACTGGCGCAATTGCTAAATTCTTGAATTTTTTTCCAATTTTGCCCACTTTAGAGAAAAAATAAAAATGATATATACTGACAAATGCCACTAAAACAAAGCCCTATCTGTCCTTTAAAAAGAGTGTAAAATTCAAAGATGAACTTTATTCACCTGCTGAGTTATAGTCATCTAAAGAAGCGCATAGCAAAATTGTGAAATTTGCTCTGGTCATTTAGCTGTAAAACAGCCTAGTCCTTAACCGGTTAAATCTGCTTGCAATTCACGAACATCTTCCATAGACTGAACTATATTACATAGCTTGGTGTCATCTGCAAAAATATAAATAGTGCTATTAATCCCATCCTCTATATCATTAATAAATAAGTTGAATAATAGTGGTCCCAGCACTGAACCCTGGGGTACACCACTTATTACCGGGAACCATTCAGAGTAGGAACCATTGACCACAACTCTCTGGATACGGTCCTTGAGCCAATTCTCAATCCAATTACAACTATATTTTCTAAACTTATAGTCCTTAATTTACCCATT
This sequence comes from Rhinoderma darwinii, assembly GCF_050947455.1. NCBI lineage: Eukaryota > Metazoa > Chordata > Amphibia > Anura > Rhinodermatidae > Rhinoderma > Rhinoderma darwinii. The sequence goes on from NC_134695.1 coordinate 2,517,135, forward strand.
AGGCGTCTATGGGGAACAGTGTCAAATGCCTTTGCAAAGTCCAAAAACACTATATCCACAGCGGCCCCTCTGTCTAGGCTTCTGCTCACCTCTTCATAAAAACAGATTAGGTTAGTTTGACAACTTCTGTCCTTAGTCGAACCGTGCTGGCTGTCACTTATAATACTATTTTTTGTCACATAATTCTTTATATAGTCCCTCAATAGCCCCTCAAACATTTTCCCCACGATGAATGTTAAGCTTTCTGGTCTATAATTACCCGGGGAAGACCTAGAACCCTTTTTGAAAATAGGCACCACATTTGCCCTGCGCCAGTCCCTTGGCACTATACCAGTCACTAGAGAATCTCTGAATATTATGAAAATGAGGACAGAAATAACTGAACTAAGCTCTTTAAGAATTTTAGGGTGTAACCCATCTGGTCCCGGGGCCTTGTGCACATTTATTTTATTTAATTTAGCTTGGACCATATCTACATTCATCCAATTCAGTATATCAACTGATATATTAACAGCACTGGCACCGGCTGCATCAGCTGCTCTTTCTTCAGTTGTATATACAGAGCTAAAGAACCCATTTAGTAACTCTGCCTACCCTTGATCCCCTGTGACCAACTCCCCATTACCACTATCTAGAGGTCCTACATGTTCAGACCTTGGCTTTTTAGCATTTATATACTTGAAGAATTTTTGGGGATTTGTTTTACTATCCTTGGCCCCCTGCCTTTCATTTTGTATTTTTGCTAATTTTATTACATTTTTACAGATTTTATTAAGCTCTTTATATTTTACAAAGGCTGCAGATGTACCCTCAGATTTGTATTTTTTAAATGCCCTTTTTTTGTCATGTATTGCCCTTTTTACAGAAGGTGTAAGCCATGTGGGATTTAATTTTAGTCGTTTATACTTGTTACCAATAGGAATAAATTTTGCACTATAATTACCCAAAGTAGATTTGAAAATCTCCCATTTATCATTTGTCCCATTATTTGACATTAGTTCTTCCCAGTCTATATCCTGAATTGCAGCCTGGGGAAATTGGCTTTCTTAAAATTAAATGTTTTTGCCCTCCCAGCCTGCGTTTGGTCTACTTAATCCGCCACTGCTTGTAGGAACTAACAGATATATGTTAAGAATTACAAAAACTGTCTAAAAAATATTTTTTCAAAAATTTGTATATAAAACCACCAATAGTAAGAGTGTATTGTGAAACAGAAAATGTCTCCAAAAACATATGTACATTCATAAGGAATCAATGCTGTTTATGATGTATCAACAAATAAAACAAAGTCTCCATATATTAATACAATATAGCAATTCAACATGAATAAATTGTAAAAAAGGACCTATCATCCATTTGGTTTGGAATGTCATCACATGATGTGATCTTACCAATGGGAGAGTTATACTGTGCACCCATTTATAAGAATAAAGAGCTACACTGCTGGTCACCTGACTCAAAACTACCAATAAGGAAGCTAGTATATTTTCCCGTTCATAATGGGAGCAGTTACAATCCAAGTCATATGACAAATTAACTAAATCTAAAACAGAAGGAAACATTATTACCATAAGGAGGATTATATTTTCTTACAAAGGATATCGGAGAATGGATCGCGAGAATGAGGAAACTGTAAATATACTCAAAGTACCACACTTGTCTATATATTGTAACATGGATATAGATGTGACACAGACCACACATTTTCAAACCATACAGAAGAAAAAACTTCAAAGCTATCAGAATAGTTTTAATCTACAGTATGAACTCTATAGGGAGCGGTGTATCCATAAAAAAACGAAAAATGTAGGGAATATATACAATGAGATTCATATATATATTTTGCTCTGTATATATATATATATATATATATATATATATATATATCCCCAATAGCAATTCAAGCATGTCAAGGCAAGGCCAAAAATGTGGACTACTTCCCCATGGAGGGGATATTAACATGATATGTGTTATTGATAATATATATAAAGAGATTTATCAATCGATTATCATATTGTCTAAATTTCATGTTGAACTTTGTCAGCATAACGCATATGACAGAATATGAAGTGACTGGGTACTTGAAGGAAGAATTAGCAGGAGATTAAAATAAAGATAAGAAAGCAAAACAGAATAATGGTCAGTTACTCCTTATTCCTAAACTTTCAGAAGAGAGAGCAGTGCAGTCGCTGGAGTTATCCTCTATAGTGGCTAATATACTATGGACAGGGAAGAGAATCTTGGAAGAATAGATTATAATGTGCTTGAGATCCAACCATTATAACGGAGGGAGAAAATCTCATGTGTTTGCTGAGAATTTAGGACACAGAGGTATCGGTGACACTGGAGCAATCTGCCCTGAGCTGGACCTTCAACAAGAGATGGGCACGGAGACATAAAATTAATTGTGATAGAGTATCCTTTGAGTATCTATGGAGGTAATACAATAATCTATTTACCACAATCAGTTGCCAAATAATTTGCATGTTTTATAATAATGTACAGTCATGTCATTTAATGCTCATAATGTGGACACCTAGCATTTTTTTACTGTAATTCCGTTATGGGAATTGCCCCAATGAGTGGAAGCATTCCTATATTAACCCCTTAATGACCAGCCTATTTTAAACCTTGATGATCGAGCTATTTTTTACGTTTTTCCATCGTCGCATTCCAAGAGCTATAACTTTTTTATTTTTGCGTCGACATAGCTGTATAAGGTCTTGTTTTTTGTGGGACAATTTATATTTTTTAATAGCACCATTTTGAGGTACATATATTTTATTGATTAACTTTTATTAACGTTTTTTTGGGGGAGAATAGAAAAACAAACCGAAATTTCGCCACTCTTTTTTGCGTCCTAAATCTACGCCGTTTACAGTGTGGTATAAGCACCACAAAAAGTTTATTCAGCGGGTTGTTGCAATTGCAACGATAACAAATTTGTATTGATTCTTTATGTTTTACTACTTTTACACAGTAAAAACCATTTTTTTCAAAATTATTTGATTTTGTGTCTCCATATTTGAAGAGCCATAACTTTTTATTTTTCCGCCGATGCAGCTTTATGAGGGCTTTTGCTTTGCAGGACGACTTGTAGTTTTTATTGGTACCATTTTGGAGTAGATGCGACTTTTTGATCACTTTTTATCACATGATTCACAGAAAATAGCAATTTTTGCATTGTTTTTTTATTTGATTTTTGATTTTTTACGGCGTTCATCGTGCGGGTTAAATAATGCAATAGCTTTATAGTTGGGGTCTTTATGAACGCGATACCAAATATGTGTAACTTTAGTTACTTTATTTTTTTGTTTTTTTAATAATAAAGCATTTTGTAAGGGGAAAAAGTGGGGTTTTCATTTTATTTTTTCATATTATATTTTTTTTATTGATTTTCAATACTCACAGATACAGAACACAGTGGAGGGAGGGCCTCCATACACTAAAGGAACACAACAAATAAGGCCAAAGCCCAAAACAAAAAAATGGTGCATCACATCCCAGTACAGCAGCAGGATTGATGAGCCTAAAAAAAGAGGAGCACTGCATAAGGATGAAACATAAAAATAACAGCTCCGACTCCTATATAACATAAGGTACAATGAGGCCAATGAATGCAATCAGAGGAAGTGAGGCACATTACCCTAGACAGGGGAAGTGAAAGAATAGAAAAATTACAAAGAAGGGGAAGGGAAAGGTAAGGGAAGGAGGAAAACATGGGGAACCTGGACTCCAGTTCCAGATTATCATGAACGAAAACAAAGAAGAGCAAGAACCGCAATACACATAGTAGGGGCATATTCGGACTAGCAAAATCCCAGGAAACTGCAAGGTAGTAAGAAGGGGTGGGGGTGTGACTCAAGTTACTGCAGTGAAATAGGAGGAAGAAGAAAGGAACGTAATCCATTGAGACCATGTAGACCTGTATCTTACAGAAGCAGCCAGGGAATTGGCCACCAGGTGTTCCATTCTCTGTATCAAGGCAACCTCTTAAAACCACTCATCTAACGTTAGGGGAACCGCCGTTTTCCACCTAAGCGGGATTACCGACTTTGCCGCTTGAAGAAGATGCCTAGTTAGGGAACTTTTATAAATGTGTAATGGCATAGGGAACATAAATAAAAGAGCCGCCTCAGACGAATTGGGAACAGAGACTCCAGTAACTTCTAATATTGTTTTAAGTACCGCATCCCAAAAACTCCTCAACGAGGGGCAACTCCACCAAACATGAGACATGGAACCTCCCATAGCTCCACAATGGCAACAATTGTAAGGCACGGACGGATACTATTTATGAAGAGCAGCAGGAACCCGGTACCATCTAGAAACAATTTTGTAACTAGTTTCCTGGGCTCTGATGGGTATAGAGGCTTTTTGTGAAAGGGAGAAACACTGCTTCCATTGTGTATCAGTGAATGTCGTATGTAATTCTTTCTCCCAAGCCCTGCAGAAGGAAGGGAGGCGCTGGGATTGTGAAAGGAGTAGTTTATATAATGTGGAGATGGCATGGGTAGAGGACAGGGTGGAAACACAAAAGCATTCGAAGTCAGTAAGCGGCCGGTGAAGATGGGCGCGGCGATTAATAGCACCATAAAAATGCTTTAACTGGGAATATTCAAACATGTGGCGAGTGGAGGGAGTATCAGCTGGGTAGACGGAGGCTAAAGGGAATAGAGAGGAATCGTAAAGGACCTGAGTAAAATACATAGGATTGGTGGACGCCCTGCCTAGGAAGGAGAGACGAGCTCTAAAAGCAGGAAAGGCTGGATTGTCAGTAGTAGGGGTTAAAGGACCCAATGGGTCTATGAGCGAACCCCCCACTCCTGAAGACCGCAATGCCAAGAGAGTGTGGTAAACAACAAATGAGGCTTGAGTCGGTCAGTTCCCAGACAGGGTCCACGGCAGGGTAGATATGTACTAGGGCAGAGTTGTTGGGCTAAACAAACCCAAATTTTGGAGTCACGATTGCTAAAAAAATCCAGAACACGAGCGTGAGTCGATGCCAAGTAATAGAGACGAGAGCCCGGCAGACCAACCCCACCCTCATCTCTGAATCGAGTAAGAATAGTTCCTTTCAGACGTGGATGACCCATTGGCCATATGAAGGATCCAAAGCATTGCTGGATACGCAACCAGTAAGACGATGGGATGGAGATGGGGATCGTCTGGAGGAGAAATAGTAATCTGGGAAGGAGAGACATTTTGATAATATTAATACGGCCAAACCAGGAGAATTCCGTCTTATGCCAGGAATTGAGATCTGTGCGAAACTTAGGTAGTTGGGGAATTAAATTATTTGTAAACAGTTGTGTAAGGTCACTACTTATATGTGCACCAAAGTATGTTATACCCCTAGAGGGCCAAGAAAAGGGGAAATTACTTTTGAGAAGCGACACTACCGGGGCCGGGAGAGAGACATTCAAAGCCTCAGACTTGGAGGAGTTGGTCTTGAAGTTAGACCATGTTCCAAAACAGGACAGCTCAGACATCGAGGGGGGAGAGACATGTGGGTGTAATGTCCGTGGCTGCGGGCTGTCAGCTCCAACCTGCCCCTGACAGCCGCAGCCACGAGTCAGCAAGCGCTGGCCCCAGCCTCCTCCTCAGGAGACGCCAGCGCTCGCGTCCACTCACCTCTGCCGGATCCCGTAGGGTGCGCGCGCATGCTTGTGCCCGCTCTAAAAGGGACCTCATGGACGAACTTTGACCCGTGAGTACCCTGGATTATAAAAGGGATCCAACCCCCTAGTTTTATGCCTGAGCGTTGTTGTGTTCCCTATAGTTTGTCTATGCAAATGGTCCCCTAGTGTTTCCTGCTCCCAGTGTTTCCTGTTCCTGTAACCTGTATCTTGATCTAGTGCCGTGCTTGCTATAGTCGTGCTATGATGGATATCACACCTGTCTGCTTCTCCACGCCTGACGTCCACCAGCTGCCTAGTTCCTGCCAAGCTACTGTCCATGCTGCCACAGGTACCCTATATACTGTAGACTCTGACCTGCGCCCTGTTGGCCAGCTGCCTTACTGCCAAGGCGGTATGGCCCAGTGGGTCCACAGACCCTTCGTGACAGTGGGTCTGTGAGGTAAACCAATTAGTCATGAGCAAATGCAGAGCACTTATATTCCGTCCTTCCTATGGTAATGCCTTTAATATCCGGGCTGTTCCGAATGGAGGCCATGAGATGCTCCATGACCAGGACATACATCAATGGGGATAGGCGGCAGCCCTGCCTGGTGCCATTATGAATAGTGAAAGGCGCAGAGTGGGAGCCATTTATTTTTAATTGGGTGGAGGGAGAGCGATAAAGTGCCATAATTTTAGCCAGGTGGGAAGGTCCTAGTCCTACATGTTGAAAGGTTTGGCAGGGGGGGGGGGGGCATGATATTCTGTCAAACACCTTTTTGGCATCTAGGGATAGGATCATGAGTGGGATGTGCTGAGTCTGGGCATGATGAATTATGGCACTACGCGGGGTGTGGACCTACTGGGCCGTACCACGTAGCGGGATGGAAGCTGGCCAAACAGGTATGGTACAGAGTCTATAGTTTAGAAAAGGGTACCTGAGGCAATGTAGACAGTAGCAAGGCAGGCTCGGTTGGGACCAGGCAGCAGGTAGACGTCATGCGTGGAGATGCAGCAAAACACGACAACAGCTCAGCACAGCAGTAGACCAGGATGATACTGATAGCACGGGAAACAGGATACAGGTACAGGGAACACTGGGAAGCTGGAAGACACTTAGGAGACAATTTGCAAGACAGACTAAGGGAAACAACAACAGCGCTCATGGGGCTGAATAAGAAGGGCGGTGACCGTCTTATAGTCCAGGAATTCATGAGTTGATGATGATTTTCAGGTGCGCGCTCCGGCCCTCCGGGAGACAGGATCGATACCCGGAAGTGAGTGACGGCGCCTCACAGGGGGACGACGCAGCACAGCAGCAGTACGTCCTTGGCCGCGGTCATCGAGGGGTAAGTTAGAACGACAGACCGTGGCCATAGACGTTACAAATAATATCTAAAGTTTTAAGGGTGTTGTCACGGGCCTCCCGACCGGGCACGGACCCCACTTGGTCCAGGTGAACCAGTGTAGGAAGGTATTTATTCAATCTATTGGCAAGGAATTTGGCATATATTTTGAGGTCAGCGTTGAGTAATGAGATGGGACAATAACTGGAGCAAAGTTGAGGGTCTTTGCCCGGTTTAGGGATAACAGCGAAGTGGAGCTAGGAGGAAACAGGACCTCAGAGGAAATAGAATTAAAAGCTTGGAGCAGAAGTAACAGCAAATGGTCAACTAATGTTTTGTAATACTTGGCAGTATATCCATCCGGACCAGGACTCTTCCTCCCGGGAAGGTCTGTTATAACTGCAAGGATCTCTGTTGAGGCGAATGCCATATCCAGTTCCTCAGCTATTTCCCTGGACAAAGGTGTGAAGGGAGAGGAGAAAGAGTCCCGACCCAGTGGGGGTGAGTGGGTGGGAGGACGAAGGTTGTAGAGATCAGAATAAAATTTATGAAAGCAATCCGCTATCTCTGGGGTCGTGTGAACAACATGCCCAGAAGGAGATTTAGTGTTTGGTATATGCGACTGGGCTATCCGAGCCTTTAAAGCTCTGGCCAACATACGTCCGCTTTTGTTGCCAAATTCATAAAACTTACTACCACAGACTTGAAGGGCACGCTTTTGGGACGAGAGACGTCGGGCGTCCTGTCAGGCAACCTGTAACTCCTGCAAAATCGGAAGAGAAAGTGCATGCTTGTGAGCCAGTTGAAGAGAGCTAATAATTTGGAGAGCAGTTTTAAGGGAGTGAGCCCTCTCTCGTTTAAGGTGCGCTCCGTGTTTTATGAGGACACCCCTGAGTACACACTTAAGGGCCTTCCACTGTACCATGGGAAACGTGTCATCATGGGCGTGATCAGATGTGAAATGCTCAACTGCTCGTAGCAGTTCAGCATGGCATACCCAATCCAGGAGCAGGGACTCATTAAGTCTTCAAGTCCAGGGGCCCTTAGTGAGGAAAGGAAGATGTAAGGTACAATACACAGGGGCATGGTCGGACCAAAGGATACTGCCGATGGACGTAGAGACAACCCAGGGAAGGGCATGATGTTGAAGAAGGATGTAATCCAAGCGACTGTAGGTGCCATGCGGATGGGAATAATAAATATAATCCTTATCAGAGGGATGTTAAAGGCGCCAAGTATCACAAAGTTGAAGCTGTAAGAGAGCGTGCCTCACCCGCTTAATAGCACCATATGCAACACTAGAGCGACCAGTAGAGTTATCTACCATCGGATCCAAAGTAAGGTTAAAGTCTCCGCACAGCACAACAGTCCCCCGTACCACCGGAAGGGCAGCATCTATGAGTTGAAGAAGGAAAGGTTCCTGGCCCTGGTTAGGAACATAAGCATTAATCACAGTGAACTCACGCCCACCGATATTAAGTACTAGGATGATGTATCTAGCTTCGGAGTCTACAACAGAATTTACAACCTGATGGGGGAGAGATTTGTGGAGAGCTATGGCAACTCCACACGATCTGGAAAGGGGATTGTTATTGAAATGCTAATTTGTGTAAAATTTATGTTTAATGGTAGGGGAATGTCCTTCCTTAAAGTGTGTTTCCTGGAAGCATGCTATGTGTACCTTACGCATGTGAAGATGGTGTAGGATTTGCACCCTCTTTTCAGGAGTGTTCAGCCCCTTCGCATTGAAGGAGGCTATAGTAAGGTCAGCCATGGATGCAGACTAAACGGCTCACTGAGGTGTTCCGGAAGAAACAATAAAGGCAGGAGTCCAGGGTCACCATGAGGAGAAAAGGGGAAGGAGACAAGCTAGAAATAGAAAGCACAGCATGAGAGAGAAACGAAAACAAAGACAAAAATTCAAACAAAAAAGGAAGTAAGAAAACAACTGCCGCGCAAGCTAAGCGCAAAAATGCGGAGGACCAAAGGCTCGGTCCAATACCTACAGGGGGTAGGTGACAGTACGCATGGCTAGCCTTAGATATGTACGACCAAAGCGGTCGCACAGGGTGCCAGCTGCCATACTGCAAGAGGGGCGCCAGCTGGTGTGTGTATGCCCGCGCCATTGCAACTACCAGCAGGTCAGGTGCCACTCGCTAACTGGACCCAGGGCCGGGCTTAAGCAGTTGCTTTTCCGCCCGGGCGCTTCTTCACTTAGTGGCCGTCGCTACCGCTGTAGCAGCCATAGCGGCTGCTAGCGGCGACACCGGGCATGAGGGCGGTGGTGCCGCTAACAGCCGCCGCGGCTGCTTTAGCGGTAGCGACGGCACTATAGCAGAGCAGGGAGGTATCTCCCTGCTCTGCTATCTACAAGCGCTAATGTAGCTCCCTGAAGGAGCGGAATCCCCATGTGGCCGGGGATTCCGCTCCTGGAGCGCTCCTTGATGTCTCTGTCCATATATGGACAGTGACATCAGGGGTAACTCCTGAAGCGGAATCCCCATCCACAGCGTTGCAGACGCTGTGATCGGGGATTCCACTCCAGGAGAAGCTCCTATCGTCTGTGTCCATTTATGGACAGTGACGTCATTGGCTTGTCCTGGAGTGGAATCCCCGGTCACAGCATCTGAAACGTTGGGGACAGGGATTCCGCTTCATATGAAAATATATAACCTCAGCACACACAGAGGTACACAAGAGATCCAGATGCAAACAAATTTAAGTTTTATTGCAACAAAAGTTGGTAAAGTTGAGGTAGTAAGCGACTTGGTAAAGACGTTTCGGCCGAACTTCGGCCTTTGTCACTGTCGCTAAAATGGTAAAGAATAAAATGCTTTTACAAAGGTGGCAATAAAATTTACAAAAATACAGTATGAACAAATGTAAAATAATAATATGAAAATAACATATATAGAGGAGTTCTCTCTGTTTACATAAAATTATATAGAGCTGTCACCTCAGATATACACAGAGAACAATTATTATACATCATAAGGAAAAAAAAATTTTTTAATACTGAACCGAATAAAGAAAATTGTGTGATCAATTAGTGGAACCCGTAACACAGGATGATACAGGAATTAAGGAAATCATAATCATCTATGAAAGAATAAGTCATAATGATCTATAAAAACAAGACTAGGGGCTGAATAGCCAGAACAAAATGAAATTAAATATGCTCAAGGAGGATATAGCAGTATATACAGTGAAGGAAATAAGTATTTGATCCCTTGCTGATTTTGTAAGTTTGCCCACTGTCAAAGACATGAACAGTCTAGACTTTTTAGGCTAGGTTAATTTTACAAGTGAGAGATAGATTATATTTTTAAAAAAAACTGAAAATCACATAGTCAAAATTATATATATTTATTTGCATTGTGCACAGAGAAATAAGTATTTGATCCCTTTGGCAAACAAGACTTAATACTTGGTGGCAAAACCCTTGTTGGCAAGCACAGCAGTCAGACATTTTTTGTAGTTGATGATGAGGTTTGCACACATGTTAGATGGAATTTTGGCCCACTCCTCTTTGCAGATCATCTGTAAATCATTAAGATTTCGAGGCTGTCACTTGGCAACTCGGATCTTCAGCTCCCGCCATAAGTTTTCGATGGGATTAAGGTCTGGAGACTGGCTAGGCCACTCCATGACCTTAATGTGCTTCTTTTTCAGCCACTCCTTTGTTGCCTTGGCTGTATGTTTCGGGTCATTGTCGTGCTGGAAGACCCAGCCACGAGCCATTTTTAATGTCCTTGTGGAGGGAAGGAGGTTGTCACTCAGGATTTGACGGTACATGGCTCCATCCATTCTCCCATTGATGCGGTGAAGTAGTCCTGTGCCCTTAGCAGAGAAACACCCCCAAAACATAATGTTTCCACCTCCATGCTTGACAGTGGGGAAGGTGTTCTTTGGGTCATAGGCAGCATTTCTCTTCCTCCAAACATGGCGAGTTTGGAGCACCTTCTCCCAATCACTCTCAGAATCATCCAGATGTTCATTTGCAAACTTCAGATGGGCCTGCACATGTGCCTTCTTGAGCAGGGGGACCTTGCGGGCACTGCAGGATTTTAATCCATTACGGTGTAATGTGTTACCAATGGTTTTCTTGGTGACTGTGGTCCCAGCTGCCTTTAGATCATTAACAAGTTCCCCCCGTGTAGTTTTCGGCTGAGCTCTCACCTTCTTCAGGATCAAGGATACCCCACGAGGTGAGATTTTGCATGGAGCCCCAGATCGATGTCGATTGACAGTCATTTTGTATGTCTTCCATTTTCTTACTATTGCACCAACAGTTGTCTCCTTCTCACCCAGCGTCTTACTTATGGTTTTGTAGCCCATTCCAGCCTTGTGCAGGTCTATGATCTTGTCCCTGACATCCTTAGAAAGCTCTTTGGTCTTGCCCATGTTGTGGAGGTTAGAGTCAGACTGATTAATTGAGTCTGTGGACAGGAGTCTTTTATACAGGTGACCATATAAGACAGCTGTCTTTAATGCAGGCACCAAGTTGATTTGGAGCGTGTAACTGGTCTGGAGGAGGCTGAACTCTTAATGGTTGGTGGGGATCGAATACTTATTTCTCTGTGCACAATGCAAATAAATATATATAACCGGCTGTCATATCTCATCTTTATTCCTTCATTTTTATACATATATATTTTTTCTATTTTTATTTTTTCTAATTTTCCCTTCTCTCTATATGTTGCCATGACTACTATCATCTTCTATACCGTTCCTACATCTATCCTTACATTGACATCCCATACACATGGGTTGAGATCATCTATACCTTCAGACATACGGTCCCTTTCCTTCTCTGGACCGTTGTCATGGCAACTAGATAGCGTCCGATCAGTTTCTGTCAATATACTTCTCTATATAGTTACATTCCTTCATTACATGCCACTCACATATATACACACACTAACACACATTCTTACTATAATAACCTCAGGAATATTCACTGCACTCACATCAGCTGCTAGGTCCCTTTGCTCTCTTTCTCCAGGTCCCTTACTATAATTACCTCATGAATATTCACTGCACTCACATATCAGCAGCTAGACAGCTCTGTCTATACTCCCAGACAGTTTCTTCTCCACAGTCCCTTACTATAATAACCTCATGAATATTCACTGCACTCACATATCTGCCCTGGCTGTACCACTGACCTCAGTTCCGGTTGGTTTTGTCAAAACGTCTTTACCAAGTGCTTACTACCTCAACTTTACCAACTTTTGTTGCAATAAAACTTAAATTTGTTTGAATCTGGATCTCTTATGTACCTCTGTGTGTGCTGGGGTTATATATTTTCAATATTGTGGGATTCTCGTCCCTACCTTACTAGCACCACGCTAATAGATTGAGGAGTGCATCCCAATATCTATTTTTGATTACTGTCCATATATGGACAGCGACATCAAGGAGCGCTCCAAGAGCGGAATCCCTGGCCACATGGGGATTCCGCTCCTTCATGGAGCTACAGTGGCGCTAGATATACTGGAAGGGGGGCTTTGCTATCTACAAGGGGGCTGTGGACTGTGAGGCGCTACCTACAAAAAATGACAAATGTGCAGGAGCACACAAAATACCCAGCTTTTCCGGCTATCAAACAAATGTGTGGAAATAAACTAAGATATTCATTTTATTTAATCTAGCTAAAAGGATTAATCCTTTTAGCTAGACTAAATAAAAGTTATATTTTAGTTTATTTCCCCCTTTTTTTTGATAGCTGGGAAAGCTGGGTATTTTGTGTGCTCCTGCACATTTGTCATTTTTTGAATGTCTATTGCCCGCCAGCTATCAGGGTTATTTCGTAGTCCTTGCACTACCAACCAGGAGACTGTGGGCTGTGTAGCACTACCAACCAGGGGGCTGTGTGGCACTAGCAACCAGGAGGCTGTGTGGCACTACCAACCAGGGGGCTGTGGGCTGTGTGGCACTACCAACCAGGGAGCTGTGGGCTGTGTGGCACTACCAACCAGGGGGCTGTGTGGCACTACAAACCAGGGGGCTTTGTGGCACTCCCTACAGGGGGCTGTGTGGCACACTCTACAGGGGGCTGTGTGGCGCTATCTACAAGGGGGCTGTGTGGCGCTATCTACAAGGGGGCTGTGTGGCGCTATCTACAAGGGGACTGTGTGGCGCTATCTACAAGGGGACTGTGGGGCGCTATCTACAAGGGGGCTGTGTGGCGCTATCTACAAGGGGCCTGTGTGGCGCTATCTACAAGGGGGCTGTGTGGCGCTATCTACTAGGGGGCTGTGTGGCGCTACCAACAAGGGGGCTGTCTGGCGCTACCAACAAGGGGGCTGTCTGGCGCTACCAACAAGGGGGCTGTCTGGCGCTGCCTACAAGGGGGCTGTCTGGCGCTGCCTACAAGGGGTCTGTGTGGCGCTACCTACAAGGGGCTGTGTGGTGCTATCCTACAGGGGGAATCTGTGAGTGGTAGGCCGATGGTCATTTTACTGTGAGTGGGGGGCTGATGGTCATTTTACTGTGAGTGGGGGGCTGATGGTCTTCAAGTGGTTTATGCCTCTGACCTCCAATTGAAATTAACAGGAGGCAGAAAATACCTGCGGCTCCCGTTTGGTGCTTTTTTTCCTGCGTCTTTTGCATTTGCTTCAATGGCTTAATAAAAAACACAAAAAAAAAAAGGTCAAACAACGCTGTCAGTTCTCGAAGGAATTTTGAGACACATTTTTTTTGCCTTACAAAAAAACGTGTGTGAACATACCCTATGAGTGTAGTGCTTGTTCTTAGCCGTTTTCTGTCTTTCTCAAAACAATTTTGGAAGGGGTATACTGAGAAAATTTTATGTTTTCAGTGCTGCCTCGAGTCCGAAAAGGTTGGGAAACTCTGTACTAGGCTACAGGATCACGCAGTGGTGCAGCTCAGTTCATCATGGGAACGGGGCCTAGGTGAGTACAATTTTTGTTTTTGTTTAGGGGCACTGTCTACAAGGGGGAAGTGGGGGGGCTGTATGGCACGATCTACAAAAAGGAGGTGGGGGATTATGGCACTGTCTTCAGGGAGGCTGTATGGCAAAATCTACAGGGGGGCACTATACTGTGTGGGGGCCACTAAGCGGACATTATACTGTGTAGGGGTACTACAGGTGGCATAATACTGTGGGCACAATTACAGGACAAAATACTGTGTCCTTGAAGGGGTTGTAATATGTTATTAAATATTATTATTATACTGTATGGGGGCACTAAAGGGACATTATAATTTTTTTATGGGCCATTTTATTTTAATGATGGGGTGGGGCGCCGAAAGATAATTTCGCACAGAGCGCCATCTATCCTAGGGCCGGCCCTGCAGCTACGCATAAGATCTATCTGCACTCCCCAGCTCACAGAAGTATGAGTATGAACAGCTAACATTATGTACACACTGTAAATAAAAGAGGGAGGAAGGCATTATAAGGTATTTGAAAACAATACTCAAAAGAAAAAGGCAAGCTAGATATCTAACAGCAATTAAGAAAAAATGATAAATTCCAGGAGCTGATAAAACAATTACAGCTAACAAAATAACATAAGACCCAGAGTATACATGTCGGCGACAGGGCAACTCAGATTATCACACTGAACGGGCATTCTCCACAGGCGGTGTAGGGTCACGTTCCTGCCTGCGTCTAGACCATCTGCTGGGCTCGCATGGGGGGCGACCCCCCCAGTGGTGGTAGGCAAATGCACAGAGAGCGGGCGTCCCGCCACTCTGGTAGTGAAACATGAGGAAGGTCTAAGTCCCGCAAAAAAACAGGCAAGTCAGTCGGGGATCGTATAGTATAGGTGCGACCAGGGCCGCCATCAGGGGGGGACTGGGGGTACTGCAGTGAGGGGCCCGGGCATAAATTTTAAAAAAAGGGGCCCGCACTCTGCCGCTGGAATCAATATACTCACGGCAGTGTGACGATTACGATTTCATTTCGGTGAAAGGAACAGGTCCCATCACGAAGGAGGGGCCGTTCATTACATCAGAATAAAATCGTAAGGGCCCGCTGGAGAGTGAGATGTGCCCGCCCCTCCTCCTCCGCAACAGTGTGACAGCGTGTGGGGAGGAGACAAGGGGTGGAGTTATGAGCTCAGCCTCAGAGGATACGTCCAGCAGCAGCAGCAGTCGTCGTCGTCGTCTTCTTCTTCAGACACAGTGAGTACTAAGTTATGTCTGTGTCCGGCTGCTGCTGCCCGGAGCCTCCTGAAAAAATCTCCTCCTGCCCCCATAGAAAGTAAATATCTTCCCCACCTCTGTATTATGTTAACACTGCAGCATAGGATTGTATCAGCTCTACGGCTCTTATCTCCCGTCCTGTGTAACATGTGACAATAAACCTGTCTTCTCCCTCTGTTTACACAGGACAGGAGAAAAGAGCCGTCGTGGAGCTGATAGTGATACAATCCTATGCTGCAGTGTGAACCAATACAGACGTGGGGAAGATTTATGCTTTCTATGGGGAGGGGGTAGAGTTAGATGATAATGGGGGCAGGGAGATGATAATGGGGGCAGGGAGATGATAATGGGGGCAGGGAGATGATAATGGGGGCAGGGAGATGATAATGTGGCAGGGAGAAGATAATGGGGGCAGGGAGATGATAATGGGGCAGGGAGATGATAATGGGGCAGGGAGATGATAATGGGGGCAGGGAGATGATAATGGGGGCAGGGAGATGATAATGGGGGCAGGGAGATGATAATGGGGCAGGGAGATGATAATGGGGGCAGGGAGATGATAATGGGGGCAGGGAGATGATAATGGGGGCAGGGAGATGATAATGGGGGCAGGGAGATGATAATGGGGCAGGGAGATGATAATGGGGGCAGGGAGATGATAATGGGGGCAGGGAGATGATAATGGGGCAGGGAGATGATAATGGGGGCAGGGAGATGATAATGGGGGCAGGGAGATGATAATGGGGGCAGGGAGATGATAATGGGGGCAGGGAGATGATAATGGGGCAGGGAGATGATAATGGGGGCAGGGAGATGATAATGGGGCAGGGAGATGATAATGGGGGCAGGGAGATGATAATGGGGCAGGGAGATGATAATGGGGGCAGGGAGATGATAATGGGGGCAGGGAAATGATAATGGGGGCAGGGAAATGATAATGGGGGCAGGGAGATGATAATGGGGCAGGGAGATGATAATGGGGGCAGGGAGATGATAATGGGGGCAGGGAGATGATAATGGGGGCAGGGAGATGATAATGGGGGCAGGGAGATGATAATGGGGGCAGGGAGATGATAATGGGGGCAGGGAGATGATAAGGGGGGCAGGGAGATGATAATGGGGCAGGGAGATGATAATGGGGGCAGGGAGATGATAATGGGGCAGGGAGATGATAATGGGGGCAGGGAGATGATAATGGGGCAGGGAGATGATAATGGGGCAGGGAGATGATAATGGGGGCAGGGAGATGATAATGGGGCAGGGAGATGATAATGGGGGCACTGAGATGATAATGGGGCAGGGAGATGATAATGGGGGCAGGGAGATGATAATGGGGCAGGGAGATGATAATGGGGGCAGGGAGATGATAATGGGGCAGGGAGATGATAATGGGGGCAGGGAGATGATAATGGGGCAGGGAGATGATAATGGGGGCAGGGAAATGATAATGGGGGCAGGGAGATGATAATGGGGGCAGGGAGATGATAATTGGGGCAGGGAGATGATAATGGGGGCAGGGAGATGATAATGGGGGCAGGGAGATGATAATGGGGGCAGGGAGATGATAATGGGGGCAGGGAGATGATAATGGGGGCAGGGAGATGATAATGGGGCAGGGAGATGATAATGGGGGCAGGGAGATGATAATGGGGGCAGGGAGATGATAATGGGGGCAGGGAGATGATAATGGGGGCAGGGAGATGATAATGGGGGCAGGGAGATGATAATGGGGGCAGGGAGATGATAATGGGGGCAGGGAGATGATAATGGGGGCAGGGAGATGATAATGGGGCAGGGAGATGGTAATGGGGGCAGGGAGATGATAATGGGGGCAGGGAGATGATAATGGGGCAGGGAGATGATAATGGGGGCAGGGAGATGATAATGGGGCAGGGAGATGATAATGGGGGCAGGGAGATGATAATGGGGGCAGGGAGATGATAATGGGGCAGGGAGATGATAATGGGGGCAGGGAGATGATAATGGGGGCAGGGAGATGATAATGGGGCAGGGAGATGATAATGGGGGCAGGGAGATGATAATGGGGGCAGGGAGATGATAATGGGGCAGTGAGATGGCATTGGGTAGGGAGGGAAATGATGCTAGAGTGGGAAGGAGATAATAATGGAGGGAGGATGGCACTTGAGTAGGGATGCACGATGCATCAAAACTTCGATACGGTTTCGATACCGTGCACCCCCAAACGGTTCAATACCGTTATTTCATGTATTTCGATACTAAGCTGTGCGGCCGCACAGCTCAATATTGTAATACATGAATGTATGAGAGCGGAGCTGCGGCTGTGTAACACAGTCACGGCCCTGCTCCGGAGTCCTGACATGTGCGCGCCGCCAGGATTATGTGATGCGGCCAGCGCTGCACTAACGAGCGGCGGCACTGAAAACAGAACATGGCGGGCGCACTACAAAACACCCCAGTGTTCTGTCTTCAGTGCCTGAACCGCCGCTCATTAGTGCAGCGCCGCCCGCATCACCTCGTGCTGACCGCGTGCGGGGCGGGGCAATGGTTGTATTACACAGCCGCAGTCCCACTCTATAAAGGCAGAGATCAAAGAAACCTCTCATCTCCGCCGCTATTCCCCTGAATGCTGCGATCAAAGCTGACTGCAGCATTCAGGGGAAAATAAGAAGGGGGGATGCCCCTTGGATCACGTCACAGGAATCCCTGTGACGCGATTGAGGGACATACCATATATGGGCAGACAGCCCAAGGTCCAATGAAGGACCCCAGGGCTGTCTTACCATATTTCCTGTTAGGGCATACTCAGGTCTGTCCTAACAACTGCCTGTGTACTATCCGTATATAGATATATACCAGTACATTAAAGTTTCAAAAAGAAAGTAAAAACATAAAGTAATATTAAATTTAAAAAAAAATACACATACACCTTTTTTACAAAACACATTAAAATTAGTCTCAATACATAAAATATACACACATTCATTATTGGCGCGGCTGTAATAACCTGCACAACAATTTTTTTGCATCATTTATGATGTGTACGTTGTAAAAAATTAAATAAAAACTTCTTTCACTTATTAATGTGAGGCACGAGGTGTTATGAATTTTGAACCTCCATGTGCCTCACATTAATAGTAATTAACCCCATCATGTACCTTACACATTAACCCTTTATAATTGAGGAACATGATGGGGTTAATTACTATTAATGTGAGGCACATGGAGGTTAAATTTACCATCACACCTCGCGCCTCACATAAGAAATGGAAGAACTGTTTTTTTTTTTTATTACTGTTGGCAAAGTATCGCTTTGTTATCGAAATCGCAATACTACACAAAGCATCGGTACCGAAGTCTAAATTCTGGTATCGTGACATCCCTCCACTGGAGGAGGCATTATACAATGGGGGGGGGGGGTAATAATTGGGTCAAAAGTGATGATATCTGAAGGGAGGGGAGAAATTATACATGGGGAGGGGTAGAGGAAGGAGAGAGTATACCTGGGTAGGGGGAGAAAGCTTATACCGGAGGCATAGTTAGCAACAGTCCTGAATTTGCAGGGACTGTCCTGAATCTAAAGAGGCAGTCCCGGCAAATTACTGTCCCAGACGTGTCTCAGCCACTGCCATATTCAATTGTATCTGCGTCCACAGGATGCAGATACAATTGCATACTATGGCAGAGCAGGAAAGTATCAGCTTCCTGCTCTGCCATTCACCCATCCAGGAGCGAAATCCCCGGCCAGAGAGTTGCCGACACTCTGGTCGGGGATTTCTCTCCTAGAGGTAGCCCCTGAGGTCACTGTCCACATATGGACAGTGAGGTCAGGGTCTCCTCCTGGACTGGAATCCCCTGTAGAGAGTGCCACACACTCCCCTGTAGTCAGCGCCGAACATACCCCCTGTAGATAGCGCCACACACACACTCCACTGTAGATAGTGTCACACACTGCCCCCTGTAGATAGCACCACACAATCCCATGTAGATAGCGCCACACAATCCCATGTAGATAGCGCCACACCCACCCTGTAGATAGCGCCACACACCCCCCCTGTAGATAGCGCCTCACCCACCCCTGCAGATAGCGCCACACACAGCCCCCTGTAGATAGCGCTACACACAGATAACGTGTGTGCAGCGTGTGAAGAGAATGCAAAAGCATCATCCAGACATGCCCGTGGCGGTGGGAGATCTTAGGGACTACATTTTGGTGAGTGACTCTGCTGTGTATAGGGCTTCAGTGCAATGATTTTTGTTTATATTGCCCTCCTACACCCTGACAGATTCTACATACACACACACACACACACACACACACACACACACACACACATACACACACACTCACTTTCCCTTTTTGCCCCCCACAGAGCCGCTGTCTCTTGTCTCTTCCTTGTCACTCCACAGAGCCCCTGTGAGGTTGCGTCTCCCCCCTGGCTACCACTGCTACCTTCAGTTCTCCCAGCCCTGGCACTTAGTTTCTCCCCTTTGCCCTCCGACACCCACCTCCTGTCTCTGCCCTGCTCCTCCAAAGAGTTTTCTTTTTAATGTGCCCTACCTCCCGCCCCTTTACATTTCACCCCCCCTCCTAATAACGAGGGGGGCGGGGGCCCAGACTCATTGGCAGTATGGGGCCCAGAAATTCCTGATGGCAGCCCTGGGTGCGACCATCTTGTCTGACCATCAGGGCAAAAGGGAAGCCCCATCTGTAGATGATACCTTGGCTCCGGAGTACCTCCACAAGGGGTTTGAGAGCAGATCTTTACGCAAGGGTATGTCTAGACAGATCTGGTAAGATACGTATCTGCGTACCTTGATGAAGAATGATGGGCTGTTGTCGGATTTTTTGTAGAATAGAGTCCTTGATGGTGCAAAACTGTATTCGGCAAATTACATCCCTTGGCCGCTGATCATCAATACTCAGTGGACGGAGGGCCCGATGTGCCCGATCAATTTCTGTATGAGTATTCGGCGGACGGCCCAATAAATTATTGAAGATGGTAGACAGAGTAGAGAACAGATCAGACACAGGAATGGATTCGGGTGATCCCCGAATACGTAAGTTGTTCCTCCGGTTACGATTCTCAATATCATCGAGATGTTGTTGCAAAATGAAAAATTGAGCCGAGTGCTGTTGTATAGTAGATTGGATATTTGCAATAGTGGCAGTGTCAGCGACACGGTCTTGAGTAAGTGTGTCCACCCTTGTTGAAAGTGAGGAAAGTTGAGGGGCTTTGGCATGGCGGTGTGAAGACGTGTGTCCCTGGAGCTCCGGACCCATGCTTCAGAAAATCGCCCACACCGGGCACACTTACCTGTTACAGGCGAGCGATGACAAAGGGGAGGCACCGCAAGAGCCTCTAGGTTACTCCCGGCACCCCGTCCATCGACCGGTTCCTCCGTTCCCTAGTTGACGGAGCTTCTCTGTGGCCTTCCTCCACTTCCGCTGTAGGCCGCAGTCGGACCCCGCCAGCACGTGAGTGCTCACCTGTCTCCAGCTCCTCTGCCCCGGTGAACCTCGGCTGCCGCTCCCAGGTCTGCTCTCATGTCCTCTCACCGTCGGAGGTAGGTCAGGGCACAGCAGTCATGTCTGGGGCGTCCCCTCCCCTGATGATGGATGTCCTTCTCCCCCTCCAGCCTGGGTCAGGACAGGAAGATGGCCGCACGGCCTTGCAGGGTGGAGTGGTCCCGGCGCCATTTTCCCTTGCCACACAGCGGCACTCGCCCCCAGTGGATTGGCTGCACCTCAGTCAGGGGACGCCAGCCATTTTGAGGGGACCACTTACCCCATCAGTTGTGTCCGGGCAACACCATGCTGCCTCATCCCCGAGACACCCCCTCGATGGAGCGGACATTAGCGGAGTTATTGAAAATGGTGCGGGTATTGCCCACCAAATCTGATCTGGATGTACGCCTCTCCCGGCTGGAAGAGAAGCACGATAGGGCCACTGGGGCGGTTTCAGAAGAGGTATGCTTATTGGCGGCACGGGTGGACACTTTTGAACGCCAGAACTCTGTCCACACCTTGGACATCTCGGTTCTTTCTCAGACCGTGGAAACCCAATCTACCCAAATGCGGGATTTTTCATTACACCTGGATGATGTGGAAAATCGGGGGAGGCGGAACAATCTCAAATTGAGAGGCATCCCAGAATCTGTGCCCCCGGAATGATTATATGGTGCAGTTACTCATATCTTCAATTAAGCTCCTGGACAGACCGCGTGATTTGGCCATTGAGATGGACAGGGTGCATATATTGGCGGGCCCCCAGTCCAGGGAAGGTAATCGTCCGCGGGATGTCATATGCAGAGTGCACTTTTACAAGCAGAAGGAGGATATAGCCCAGAAGGGCATGGGAGAAGAGGGCCGTTCCCTTCAATGGTTTGGAAGTTACTGTCTTGCCGGACGTCTCCAGATTGACTCTCCACATGCGCAGGGTTGTCCGCCCCTTGCTGGAGGCAACTAAAGAGGCGGGCGCTACCTATCGCTGGGGCCATCCCTTCTACACCATACTTCGCCGTCAGGGACACTTGTTTGCTGTCCGCTCCCCGGATGACCTGGAATAAGCCTTCCGTTTTCTGTAGAGCTCCCCAGTGCGGCTCCCGGATTGGACAGAGCCCCCCATCGCTCTTTCCCAGAGGCGGTTCCTATCCGGATCCTGCGCGCCCGAATCCGCCTCGTTCCAGGGACGGGTCTGTCGGGCTGAGGTCACGTGGACGGCAATCCCATCGCAGAGACTGAACTACCTGATTTTGATGGCCTAGTTTTATTCACACCACAGGGGCCTTGATTATGGTTTGCATATTTTCTGTGTTTAATTTTTTCTTTGCAGCGTTCTTCATGAGAGGCAGCTGTTGGAACTGGTGGTGTCCGTGAACGGGACATTATGTTCAGTATGTTGGGTAGAGATGAGCGAACCGGGACAACCGAACCCGGTTTCGGTCCCAACTTCCGGAAAAGTTCGGTTCGCAGCGAATCCGAACTTCACCGGGTTCGGCCGAACCCGTTTTGACCGGACCTGGTCAAAAATATTATACAAATCGGCAGCCACTTGTCTCTATCAATCACTGATAGAGAAAAGAGGCTGCTGATTAAAAATAAAATAAAAAGCATTTCATACGTACCTGGTCGTTGTCTTGGTGACGAGTCCCTCTTCTTCCTCCAGTCCGACCTTCTTTTCTGACGCGGCAGCCTGTGATTGGCTGCAGAGGCCTCTGCAGCCTGTGATTGGCTGCAGCGCTCACATGGGCTGCATCGTCATCAAGGAATGTCGGGCCGGATGTCGAGAGGGACGCATCACCAAGGCAACGGCCAGGAGACCGGACTGGAGGAAGCAGGGAGTTCCCGGTAAGTATGAACGTCTGTTTTTTTTACAGGTTACTCTATATTGTGATCGGTAGTCACTGTCCAGGGTGCTGAAACAGTTACTGCCGATCAGTTAACTCTTTCAGCACCCTGGACAGTGACTATTTACTGACGTCGCCTAGCAACGCTGCTGTAATGACGGGTGCACACATGTAGCCACCCGTCATTACGGGGCCTCATGCACACGACCGTAAAAACACCCGTTATCACGGGTCGTAATTACGACCTGAAATAGCGGGCCCATAGACTTCTGTTAGCCACGGGTACCTTCCCGTTTTCTCACGGGAAGGTGCCCGTGCCGTTAAAAAGATAGAACATGTTCTATTTTTTTATTTTATGGGCCGTGCTCGTAATTACGACTCGTAATTACGAGCACGGCCGGCCACGGGCAGCCAGCCGCTTTTGTGAGCCGTGTTGTCATTATAAGGGTATGTTCACACAACAGCGTCCGTAACGGCTGAAATTACGGGGATGTTTCCGCCTGAAAACATCCCCGTATTTTCAGCTGTAACGGCATGTGTAGGCGCTTGAGCGCCGCGTCCATTACGGACGTAATTGGCGCTGCTATTCATTGGAGTCAATGAATTACGGCTCCAATTACGGCCAAAGAAGTGACAGGTCACTTCTTTGACGCGGGCGTCTATTTACGCGCCGTCATTTGACAGTGGCGCGTAAATATACGCCTCGTGTGAACAGACAAACGTCTGCCCATTGCTTTCAATGGGCAGATGTTTGTCAACGCTATTGAGGCGCTATTTTCGGACGTAATTCGGAGCAAAAATGCCCGAATTATGTCCGTAATTAGTGCGTGTGAACATACCCTAATTATAGCAGCACTGCCCGTAAAATAGAACATGTTCTATTTTTTTAACGGCACGGGCACCTTCCCGTGAGAAAACGGGAAGGTACCCGTGGGTAACAGAAGTCTATGAGCCCGTTATTGCGGGTCGTAATTACGACCCGCAATAACGGGTGTTTTTACGGTCTTGTGCATAATGGGAGCACGGCTCGGAAAAATGTCCGGCCGTGCTCATCTCCTGAAATACTCTGTGCTGCCTTAAACTCTGTGGACAGGTCAGGATCCTGTTTCTTTTAAATGCTGCTAGGGAACCCGCTCGATCCACTATATAAGGCTGCGCTACAGTGCAGCATTTAAAAGAAACAGGATCCTGACCTGTCCACAGAGTTTAAGGCAGCACAGAGTATTTCAGGAGATGAGCGTGCAGATTCAGTGCTGCTGTGAATTCTGCTCTTACCATTACGTAGCTCTCAGTCTGTTACCTCTCCTCCACTACTGTCCTCAATAACACCTTCATGATTGGCAAGTCACCACGTAACGGTAAGAGCAGAGTTCACAGCAGCACAGAGTATTTCAGGAGATGAGCGTGCGGATCTTGTGCGGGGTGGTGACTTGCCAATCATGTGAAGGTGTTCTTGAGGACAGGAGTGGAGGAGAGGTAACAGACTGAGAGCTACGTAATGGTAAGAGCAGAGTTCACAGCAGCACAGAATATTTCAGGAGAGGAGCGTGCAGATTCAGTGCTGCTGTGAACTCTGCTCTTACCATTACGTAGCTCTCAGTCTGTTACCTCTCCTCCACTCCTGTCCTCAATAACACCTTCACATGATTGGCAAGTCACCACCCCGCACAAGATCCGCACACTCATCTCCTGAAATACTCTGTGCTGCTGTGAACTCTGCTCTTACCATTACGTGGTGACTTGCCAATCATGTGAAGGTGTTCTTGAGGACAGGAGTGGAGGAGAGGTAACAGACTGAGATCTACGTAATGGTAAGAGCAGAGTTCATAGCAGCACTGAATCTGCACGCTCATCTCCTGAAATACTCTGTGCTCCCTTAAACTCTATGGACAGGTCAGGATCCTGTTTCTTTTAAATGCTGCACTGTAGTGCAGCCTTATATAGTGGATCGAGCGGGTTCCCCAGCAGCATTTAAAAGAAACAGTGTGTGTGTTTGTGTATGTGTGTGCTTGTGTATATATGTGTGCTTGGGTATGTGTCTTTGTCTGTTTTTGTTTTTATATGTGTGTTTGTGTATATGTGTGTTTGTGTATATATGGTTGTGTTTGTGTATATGTGTGTGTATATATGGGTGTATTTGTGTATATGTTTGTGTCTAGATGTTTGTGTGTGTGTGTTTATGTGTGTGTTTGTGTATATATGGGTGTGTTTGTGTATATGTGTTTGTGTATATGTGTGTGTTTGTGTATATGTGTGTGTTTGGGTATGTGTGTTTTTGTTTGTATATGTGTGAGTTCGTGTATATGTGTGTGTGTTTGTCTGTTTATGTGTGTGTCTGTGTGTGTGTCTGTGTCTGTATATTTTGTTGTGTTTGTGTATATATGTGTGTGTTTGTGTATGGTTGTTTGTGTGTGCGTGTATATATGTGTGTAGGTGAGTAGAAGTATTGGTATTGTTCACATTGATAACTGTTTTTTTATGTTGTTGCAGATTTTGATATACCGATTGGACTACATCTTCGATTCGTTGGACTACTGCGTAGATCTACGTTTTTTCAAATTTTAATAAAATGGTTAACGAGGGTTTTGTTGGGGATTTCTTATTTCAATAAAAAAGAATTGTCTTTGTGTTTTTTTTTAAACTTTATTAGTGCCTAGATAATGGCAGTTGGCTGATTGACAGCGTCCATTATTAAGGCGGTACTTAGTGTTAGCCGGTGCAGAGGCTAGCACTAACCACCCATTATTACCCCGGTACCCACCACCACCAGAGGTGCCGGGAAGAGCTTGGTACGATCCAGTACCCGACCATCTGTTGTGATGGTCGGGTACTGGGGCGGCCGTAGGCTGGTATTATGAGGCTGGGAAGGGCCAAAAACAGTGGACCTTCCCACCCTTGTAATGCTAGGCTGCTGCTGCTGTGTTGTATCGGGCTGGTTATAAAAATGGGGGGCACCCCCACGTCGTTTTTTTTTTTTTTAATTTAACAAATTTAACAATAGACGGGTCCCCCACATTTTTAATAACCAGCCATATACAAGGCCGCAGCAGTCTGGCATTACATGGGTGGGAAGGGCCACTGGTTTTGTCCATTCCCAGGCTAATAACACTGTGTTGTATGTGGCTGGTTATGATAAATTGGGTGGAACCCCATGTCTTTTTAAAAAAAATATTAAAAATAAATAAATAATTTTAAAAAATGACGTGGGGTCCCCCCCGGTTTTATAACCAGCCAGATACAACACAGCAGCAGCAGCCTAGCATTACAAGGGTGGGAAGGTCCACTGTTTTTGGCCCTTCCCAGCCTCATAATACCAGCCTGCGGCCGCCCCAGAGCCCGACCATCACAACAGATGGTCGGGTACTGGAACGTACCTGGCTCTTCCCGGCACCCCTGGTGGTGGTGGGTACCGGGGTAATAATGGTGGTTAGTGTTAGCCTCTGCACCGGCTAACACTAAGCCTCGCCTTAGTAATGGATGTTGTCACTCAGACAGCGGCCATTACTAAAGTGGTAGTAATAAAATTTGAAAAGAAAAAGACAAAGATATAGATAAAATATTTTATTGAAATAAAGCACCCCCAACAAAACCCTCATTAACCATTTTATTGTAGAAAAAAAAAGTCCTCTAAGTAGTCCTCGAAACCGACGTAGTCCAAACACCAAACCTGTAAAAAAAAATAAAAAAAAAATTTTTTATAAAACATTTCGTAGGCTTAGATTCAGTTTAATGTGTGATACTGACTGTTATACCATGTATAGAAGCCTGCCGCGAAGTTGACTTAGATACAGGGCGCCAGCAGACAGTATCATACATGGCCATACAGACATATATACAAACAAACATACCTGCAAACATACATACATACATGCAAACATACACACATACATACATGCAAATATATACATGCAAATATACATACACACATGCACATATATACATACATGCACATATATACATACATACATGACAACATACATACATACATACATACACACATGCAAACATACATACATGCAAACACACACACATGCAAACATACATACATACATATATATATATACATGCAAATATACAAACAAACATGCACATATATACATACATGCCAACATACATTCAAACATACATGCACATATATACATACATACATGACAACATACATGCAAACAAACATACATACATACATACATACATGCAAACATACATTCATGCAAACACACATACATGCAAACATACATGCACATATATACATACATACATGCAAACATACACACATGCAAACATACATACATACATACATGCAAATATATACATGCAAATATACATACACACATGCACATATATACATACATGCCAATATACATACATACATGACAACATACATACAAAAATCCATAAATGCAAACATACATACATGCAAACATACACACATGCAAACATACATACATATATATACATGCAAATATACATACAAACATGCACATATATACATACATGCCAACATACATTCAAACATACATGCACATATATACATACATACTTGACAACATACATGCATACATACATACATGCAAACATACATTCATGCAAACATACATACATGCAAACATACATGCACATATATACATACATACATGCAAACATACATACATGCAAACATACACACATGCAAACATACATACATACATGCAAATATATACATGCAAATATATACATGCAAATATACATACACACATGCACATATATACATACATGCCAACATACATGCACATACATACATACATACATACATACATGACAACATACATACATACATACATACATGACAACATACATAAATGAAAACATACATACATGCAAACATACACACATGCAAACATACATACATACATATATATACATGCAAATATACATACAAACATGCACATATATACATACATGCCAACATACATTCAAACATGCATGCACATATATACATACATACATGACAACATACATGCAAACATACATGCAAACATACATTCATGTGAACATACATACATGCAAACATACATGCACATATATACATACATACATGACAACATACATACATGCAAACATACATACATACATGCAAATATATACATGCAAATATACATACACACATGCACATATATACATACATGACAACATACATACATACATGACAACATACATACAAACATACATAAATGCAAACATACATACATGCAAACATACATACATGCAAACATACACACATGCAAACATACATACAATCATATATATACATGCAAATATACATACAAACATGCACATATATACATACATGCCAACATACATTCAAACATACATGCACATATATACATACATACATACATGACAACATACATGCATACATACATGCAAACATACAGTCATGCAAAGATACATACATGCAAACATACATACATACATACATACATACAAACATACATTCATGCAAACATACATACATGCACACATATACATGCAAATATACATACACACACATGCACATATATACATACATGCCAACATACATGCACATATATACATACATGACAACATACATACATGCAAACATACATACATACATGCAAACATACATGCAAACATACATACATACATGCATGCAAATATACATACAAACATGCACATATATACATACATGCCAACATACATGCACGCATACATGCACATATATACATACATACATACATGACAACATACATACATACATGACAACATACATTCATGCCAACATACATACATACATACATACATGACAACATACATACATGACAACATACATACATGTAAAAAAATAATAATAATACGTTCATACTTACTTTCCTCCTGTCCGGCCTCCAGCGATGACGTTTCATCCATGTCGCCGCTGCAGCCTGTGATTGGCTGCAGAGGCGGTCACGTGGGATGAAGCGTCATCCTGACGTGCGTGACCGCCACTACAGCCTGTGATTGGCTGCAGCGGCGAAAGGGATGAAACGTCATCGCTGGAGGCCGGACAGGAGGAAAGTAAGGACGAATGTATTATTTTTATTTTTTTATTACATTAAAATTGTATTTTCCGCGCGCCGAGCATGTACTGTCAAGGTTGCTGAAAGAGTTAGTGCAGCCCATTAACTCTATCAGCACCCTGGACAGTAGCATGCTCGGCGCACGGAAGTGACAGGTTCGGTCCGAACTAGTTCGGTCCGAATCAAACTTTTTTGTGAAATTCGGCGAACTAGCCGAACCGAACTTTTGATAAGTTCGCTCATCTCTAATGTTGGGTCTGGGGTTATTGTTTCGGGGGATTTACAGCTGTCAGGGGCCGGGAGGTCCACACTGTCCACAATAGTTTGGCGGTTGGGTCCGGGGTTCTGTCTAGCTCATTTTGATCTTATTAGTTTAATTTGTATTTCATTGAGGGATTGCTTATTTTTCTCCGCTGTCTTTCTTCGTTCCCCATTAGGGTTCCGTGTTGTTGTGTCATAGTCAGAAGGTATTTTTCCTCCTGAGGACAACATAACACGCGACGAGTTGGTGAGGGGTTTTGTACTCCGCTTCTAGTAGGGCAGTATTTTTCTAATTTCTTGATACTTTTGTCCTGTCTCAGGGGGTCTTTCTCTTTCTCTCCCCTCTTGCCTTCTCATCTGTTTTTCCTTTTCTACCAATATGTCTAACATCATCGTTGTCTCCCTGAATGCACAGGGCCTGAACATCCCGGAAAAGCGATCCTCCATTCTCCGTCTCCTCTGGAAGAAGAAAGTGCGGGTGGCGTTTCTTCAGGAAACCCACTTCCGGGCGGATTGTATACCAAAATTGACGGACTCCCAATATACGTAGGGGTATCATACTGCGTCACCTGATTCCAAGACCAAAGGGGTCTCCATTCTGATCTTGCGGTCCCTTCCTTGGGAGCATGTGGAGACTCGGGTGGATGGAGTGGGAAGATATCTCTTCGTGAAAGGTAGGTTAGCTAACACACTGTTCACACTGGCTTCATATTATCTCCCTAACACTGGTCAGGTTGCCTTCTTGGAGAGGGTTTTGGTTGAGTTGGATGGCTTCCTGGAAGGCACTCTAATACTGGGGGGGATTTGAATGTCACTTTAGATCCTACATTAGACTCCTCGCGCGGGCACTCATCTTTTCCCAGGTCAGCTCACCGTCTTATACGTCGGTTGGTGCCCGAGCACCAATTGGTCGATGCGTGGCAGCTTCTGCACTCATCGACAAAAGACTATACTTTCTTTTCGGCCCCTCACAACACATACTCCAGATTGGACTATTTCTTCCTACGTCACTCCCACCTCTCCTCAGCCTCCATTGATAATATTACCTTCTCGGATGATGCGCTCATCACTCTTTCCCTCTCACTCCCAGCGGCCCACCCTCGCTCCTGGCAGTGGCGGTTGAACGACTCGCTCCTGCAGGACCCGACGGTGGTATCGGACATTCGTAGGGATCTCCGGGAGTATTTTGACACAAATGTTTCCCCGGAGGTTGACCCGCTTTGTATTTGGGAGGCACATAAGTGTGTGATCCGCCATTCCTTCATCCGCATAGGTTCTAAACTTAAAAAGGGGAGGTCGGCACACTTGTTGGATCTTTTGTCCCGCATACATCTCCTGGAACAGTCCCATAAAGCCTCCTTGGATGGGGTTGTGGGGGCGGAGCTGGGGCAGCTGTGAGTTCAGGTTCGTTCCCTCTGTCTTGCTAAAGCTAGGGCCTCCCTGGTTAAATGTAGACGTCATTTCTATGAATTCAGTAACAAACCTAGTAAGACCCTGGCGCGGGCACTTAGGTACTTGCAAAAAATAGAACATGGGGAGAGAACCTCCAGCTCACCTGACACACTCCAGTGTGTCGTAGATAGCGCCCGGATCCTCGTGTCGGCACACGGACAGCAATGAGAGAAAAGGAAGGTAGGTAGGATCCAGCGCTGGGTAGCGTTAAAATGGAAAGTTATTTTCCAAGTTTAATTGTTTAGATTAAAAGGAAAGTCCAGTTGTGTTAGGTCCTGGGTGTGTAAGAAGTGGAGGGGTGGTATCCTCTAGGCCTACGCGTTTCGGACGACTGCCGTGTCCTTAAACTTGGCTGTGGCGGAGCTGGGGCAGCTGTGAGTTCAGGTTCGTTCCCTCTGTCTTGCTAAAGCTAGGGCCTCCCTGGTTAAATGTAGACGTCATTTCTATGAATTCAGTAACAAACCTAGTAAGACCCTGGCGCGGGCACTTAGGTACTTGATCGGGGTTTCCTATGTTCCCCATATCCTGGCTTCCAGCGATAGGCATATGCACCTTCCCCATGACATTTCTGAGGCCTTCCGGGCCTATTACCACTCCCTTTATAATCTACCTCGGCCCTCTCCATCTGCGGATGGGGGGAGCCGATTGGAGCTGATAGAGGCATACCTCAGGTCCTCAGGGATGAAATGTATCCCCCAGGAGGCTATCGCTGTCCTGGAGGAGCCTATTTCCCCAGAGGAGTGGTCTTGGACTTTGAAGGACTCGCCGACAGGGAAAGCGCCGGGTCCTGATGGCTTGCCCATACAATACTATAAGGCCTGCTCGGACATGCTCTCTCCCCATTTCCTGCATGCCTTCAACTCACTTACTGAGGGGCGCTCCCTTCCTCCGGACAAGTTGTGGGCCTACATTACGGTGATACCCAAGGAGGGGAAGGATCCATCTATTTGTCAAAACTATCGCCCCATCTGTTTGCTAAATGTGGATCTGAAGCTTTGCTAAGATCCTGGCTCATAGGATTAACCCCTCCTTCATAATGTGATCCATTACGATCAGGTAGGCTTCATGCCTCTTAGGGAAGCTCGAGATAATACCACTAGGGCCATTAACAAGATACACCACGCGGCTGCCACGGCCCTGCCCACGCTCTTGCTGTCCACGGATGCGGAGAAGGCCTTCGACAGGGTCGACAGGGATGTTATGCTGGCCACCTTGCGGCATATTGGGTTGGGCACTCACATGATGTAATGGATTTCGAGCCTCTACTCCTCTCTCTCAGCCCGGGTTAAGGTCAAAGGTACTTTTTCGTCCCCGCTCGCTATCTCTAATGGCACGAGGCAAGGTTATCCCTTGTCTCCCTTAATTTTCATTTTGTGCCTGGAGCCCTTCATGTGTCAGGTTCGCTCCAACTCAGACATAGCGGGTGTATCGCTGGGAGGACGGTCCCATAAGGTCGCTGCATAAGCGGATGACCTGCTTTTCTTTCCCACCGCACCCAGGATCTCATTGCCCAATGTCATGGCGGAGATGAGTAGATACTCTAAATTGTCCAACTTCAAAATTAATTATCAGAAGTCGGAGGCTCTCAATGTCTCGTTGCCGCAGTCTTTGGTGGAAGATCTGTCGGGGTCTTTCTCTTTTAAATGGGCGAGAGACTTGCTCAAGTATTTGGGGGTTCAGCTCCCCAGGGATCTATCTCGCCTTTACGCAGTTAACTACCCTCTCCTTCTCCAACGTGTAAAGAGCGACCTGGATTCCTGGATGATGGGCACCTTTACTTGGTTCGGCAGGTGTGCAATTTTTAAAATGAATATCCTGCCGTGGATCTTGTACCTCTTTCAGGCCCAGCCGATTCATATCCCGCGCACCTTTTTTCAAGCCCCGTTGTCCTTACTCCACAGATTCATATGGGTGGGGAAGCCAGCCCCTATAGCCCGCTCCATGCTTTTCCGTTCCAGGTGTGAGCATGGGGTGGGTCTTCCGGACTTTGTCTCTTATCACCAGGCCTCACACCTGTCACGGATTTTGGATTGGTTCAGGCACACGGAGGTTAAACAGTGGGTCTCGATGGAGCAGTCCATGCTAGCAGTTCCTCTGCAGGCTCTGCCCTGGTTGGGCAGGGATACTCCCCTATCAGCTCGGACGCACCCGACGATTGGACCCACATTGGCCGTTGCGTCCCGGCTCTTTCCCAGGAAAGAGATTGCTCCGTCTCCCTCCCCCTCTTCCCAGTCCTGAGCAATCCCGCATTCCCTCCGGGGTGAGAAAGGGGTCCATTCCGGCATTGGTTGTGGGCAGGTAAGGGGCATGCTGCACATTTCTTACAAGGGTAGGCGTGGATGCCTGGCCCACAGTTTGCGGCTCTGACTGACTCTCTTCCTTTTACCGCTTGGCAGATCACTCAATTGAGACATTTTCTCGTGTCCTTGCCTAACCCTTCGGAACATGTGTGGGATAATTCCCCTTTTGAGCTCCTTTGTACAGGTACGGGCACGTTGCGTAACTCTCTGTGCAGGCTATATACCCTACTGATTTCCCCATCTAATGTTCCCACACCTTCCTACCTGCGCAGCTGGGAGAGGGACTTGGGCCTAACATTTTCCACAGAACATAAAGACCGTTTGTTCACAATGACAAATAAATCTTCCATGGCTAGCAGGTTTCAGGAGGCGGGTTTTAAGATCTTATCGCGTTGGTATAGAGGCCTTTCAGGTTGCATGCAATGATTCCTGCGGTTTCACCGTTGCGTTGGAGATGTGGAGACCAGGTGGGCACGATCTTACATATCTTCTGGGAGTGCCCGCTGCTGACAGATGTTTGGTCAGAGGTGTGGCGTATCTCCTCCAAATTCACGGATTTCCATTTTCCACGTACGCCGGCCTTCTTCCTGCTCGATCTGTAAAAGGCGCCATTATCTATGTATCGTCGCTCTGTGGTTCGCCATCTAGTGAATGCAGCTAGAGCATGTATCCCAGCGCTGTGGAGACAAACTAGCCCTCCATCGATTGGTATGTAGTTCGGTAAGATCCAGGAGATCATGTGAATGGAGGATCTCACGGCATCCATGAGAGGGACCCATGCTAAATTTCTCAAAACTTATTATCATTGGGTCAGATTACAATCTTCTGTCGAGTTAAGGAACATTATGGATTCTTGAATATATATGCCCGTGGCATAGGGGGCATTGTGTCTTTTCTTCCCTTCTTGGTCTTCTTTTCTTTTTGCTTTACTATCTATATCTGTTATGCCTACTCATGGTCCTTTGTGCATGGCTGCGGGTTCAGGGTGCATAAGGCGACTGTGTCCATTATTGTTTCAGATGGGCGTTATTCTTAGGTTTGCACGTCATACTGGAATTGTTTTGGCCTGCGAGCCGATGTTTGTGCTGCTGATGTTTGTACGTTATGCACATTAAGTTCTGGCTCTCAGAATATGGCGATGCAAAATGTGCAGTGTGTTCCAAAATCGGATAAGATCGGGCGCCATTTATCAGTGCGACACCGGCCACACATCAATGAATTATTTATTTACTGCATTATTATACCCTCTTATTATGCCCTGATGTTCTCCACACAGATTACATACGCCCCCACATTATAAACTGAAATACCAGCAAAACCCAAAACAGAACTACTACCAAGCAAAATCTGCGCTCCAAAAGCAAAATGGCGCTCCCTCCCTTCTGAGCCCTGCAGCGTGCCCAATCAGCAGTTTGCGCCCACATATATGGCATCGCCATACCCGAGGGAACCCGCTTAACGTTTTATGAGGTATTTGTCTTCAGTGACACAAACTGGGCACAACATATTATGCACTAAAATGGCATACCAGTGGAAAATTGCAATATTCACACCATCCGCTGTGCATTAACCCCTTTGTGCACTATGACTTAATAGCAAGTCATGGTGTGTGGGTTGATGTATGGAGAGGGCTCACGTGCTGAGCCCGCTCCATACGCTGCGGGTGTCAGCTGTGTATTACAGCAGACACCCAGGACTAACGAACAGGAACAGCGATTGTGCGGTTACAGAAGCCTGTAAAAATAACAATATACTGCAATACATTAGTATTGCAGTATATTGTACCAGTGATCAAATGATCGCTGGTTCAAGTCCCCTAAGGGGACTAATAAAATGTGTAGAAGAATTAAAGTTATTAGTAGTGAGAAAGAAAAAAGTTTAAAGTTAAAAAAAAAAAGCTTTTCCCATATTTCTTCAAAAGTAATGTAAAAAAAATAAACAAAATTGGTATCCCTACGTCCGTAAAAGGCCGAACGATTACAATATACCATCTTTTAACTTGCCAAAATCGCTGTTTTTTTTGTCACCTTAGCTCTCAAAATAAAAATGTAATACAACCTTTTGATCACTTTTTATGTACCAAAAAATGGTACCAATAAAAACTACAGCTCGTCCAGCAAAAAATAAGACCTCCCACCGCTCAATCAACCGAAAAATAAAAAAGTTACGCAATCTGGTGAAACAAAACAATTTTTATTTTAACAAATAGATTTTTCTTTGTAAAAGTAGTATACTATAAAAAAAAAACTATATAAATTTGGTATCACCATAATTGTATTGAGCCGCAGAATAAAGTAAAGTTTTCTTTTTTACCGCACGGCGAAAGCTGTAAAAACGAAAGCCCCAAAAAATAGAATCAGATTTGTTTCCTATATCAGCCCGCAAATAATTTTTTTTCGTTTTCCCAGTACATTTTATGGCACTTTAAATGGTGTCAGTAGAAACTACAATTCTTCCCGCAAGAAATAAGCCCTCACACCACTCTATTGACAAAGAAAAATAAAACAGTTATGGCTCTTGGAAGGCGGGGAGTGAAAAACAAAAATAAGAAAGCAAAAAATGGATCAGTCCTGAAAGGGTTAATTCATTTCTAATGAAAAAAATGTATGACCCCATGTGGGGTATTTCCGTACTCGGGAGAAATTGCTTTACAAAAATGTTTTTTTTTCTCCTTTATCCCTTGTGAAAATGAGAAAATTCAACATTTTAGTGGAAAAAAATTGTGATATTCATTTTTGCGGCCTAATTCTAATAAATTCTGCAAAAGAATGCGGGGGTCTAAATGCTCGCTATACCCCTGGAAAAATTCCTAGAGGGGTGTTTCCAAAATGTGGTAACTTGGGGGGTTTCCACTGTTTTGGTCCCTCCAGGGCGTTGCAAACGCGACATGGCACCGAAAACCAATCCAGCAAAATCCGTGCTCCAAAATCCAAATAGCGCATTTTCCCTTCTGAGCGCTGCCATGGGTCCAATCAGCAGTTTATTACCACATGTGGGGTATTGCCATGATCAGGAGAAAATGCTTTACAAATGTTGTGGTACTTTTTTTCCTTTATTCCTTGTAAAAATTTAAAATTTCTATGCTTTTTCAGAAAAAAAGTAGATTTTCATTTTCACGGCCTAATTCCACTAAATTCTGCAAAACACCTGTGTGGTCAAAATGCTAGCTAAACCCCTAGATAAATTCCTTGAGAGGTTTAGTTTCCTAAATGGGGTCACTTTTGAGGGGTTTCCCCTGTTTTGGTCCCTTCAGGGCGTTGCAAACGCGACATGGCACCGAAAACCAATCTGCCGAAATCGGGAGACATTGCTTTACAAATGTTGGGGTGTGATTTCTTCATTATTCCTTGTATATATTAAAAATTTCTATGTTTTTTCGGAAAAAAAGTAGATTTTAATTTTTACAGACTAATTCCAATATATTTAGCGAAAAACCTGTGTGGTCAAAATGCTAACTATACCCCTAGATAAATTCCTTGAGAGGTGTAGTTTCCAAAATGGGGTAACTTTTGGGGTGTTTCCACTGTTTTGGCACCACAAGACCTCTTCAAATCTGACAGGGTGCCTAAAATATATTCTAAGAAAAAGAGGCCCAAAATCCATTGGGTGCTCCTTTTCTTCGGAGGCCGGTGTTTCAGTCCATTAGCGCACTAGGGCCACATGTGGGATATTTCTAAAAACTGCAGAATCTTAGCAATAAATATTGAGTTGCATTTCTCAGGTAAAATTTTGTGTTCCAAAAATAATTTTATTAGAAATGAATTTCGCCCCCAAAAAATTTTTGGCAAAATTTCACCTTTACTTTGCTTTAAAGGGAATGTGTCGCAAATTAAACCTTTCTTTTTAAGTGTCGTTACTTATTTCTATTATATTTTTTAAGTTTTTTGCTGTATTTATTATTTTTTTTTCCGTATGGTGGAAAGTATTAAAAATTAAATAATAATTTGACATGTTTTCCTATGTTGGCCACCAGGGGGAGCACTTCCCAGAATTACAGCAAGGTGAATAAGGCAAAGCAACCTGACTCACAGCTGCTGTAAATGTGGGAGGGAACCTCACCCCCCCCCTCTCACAAGCCAGGTAAAGGTGTCTTCATATTGCTAAGCAGTGTCCGGCAGCCATATTGGGTGTGATTCTGCAGCTGGAAGAAGTTATAGGACACACCAAAAGGCTAAGTGTATGTTCACACGCTTACTAAACAAAGGGAAAACCGCTCCTGATTTTCAGCCATTTTTTTATCAAACTCGCGTTTTTTAACGGCCGTTTTTGGAGCTGTTTTTCTATAAAGTCAATGAAAAACGGCTCCAAAAACGTCCAAAGAAGTGATGTGCACTTCATTTTGGTCGGGCGTCTTTTTACGTGCCGTTTTTGGAAAACTACCACGTAAAAAACGCCCTGTTGGAACAGAACGCCGTATTTCCCATTGAAACCAATGGGCAGATGCTTGTAGGCGTTCTGCTTCCGATTTTTCAGCTGAAAACATTGTGTGTGAACATACCCTTAGGGTATGTGCACACACTAACTGCATTTACGTCTGAAATGACGGAGCTGTTTTCAGGAGAAAACAGCTCCGTCATTTCAGATGTAATTGCTCGTACTCGCGTTTTGCGAGGCGTCAATTACGGCCGTAATTTGGAGCTGTTCTTCATTGAATTCAATTAAAAACGGCTCAAATTACGTCCCAAGAAGTGTCCTGCACTTCTTTGCCGAGGCTGTTATTTTACGCGCCGTCTTTTGACAGCGTCGCGTAAAATTACAGGTCGTCGGCAAACCCATTCAAATGAATGGGCAGATGTTTGCCGACGTATTGGAGCTGTCTTTTCAGGCGTAAATCTAGGCGTGAAAAAACGCCTCGTTTACGCCTGAAAATAGGTCGTGTGAACCCAGCCTTAGAATGATGAAAGTGAAGTGAATGACTTTTCAGTTGACCGGTTCACACGCCGTGTATTTGACATGGTTTTTTTTTGCACATTTTACATGCAAAAAAACACATAAAAAACGCTTGATTACACGTGTGTGTGTGTGTGTGTGGTGCTCGCCGCTGATTCTTCAAAACAGCTGATAAGCGGCTATGAAGTATCAGCGGCGCCCGTGCACACTCCGCTCTGCCACACACACACGGGAAAAGTCTTAAAGGGGTCGTCCAGGAAAACATGGCGCCGCACCTGTCCTCAGGTCATGTGTGGTATTACAGCTCTGTCCTATTCACTTCAATGGAGGTGAACTGCAATACCAGACACAACCTGAGGACAGGTGCGGCGCTGTGTCTCCAATCCGGACACCCCTTCTGTCCTGAGATGACCCGACGGGGGAGGCGGGTGTCAGAGCCACCCACCGCCATCACTGCAGACAGAACCACACAACTACGGCATGAGGGCAGGGCTTGTCCTGAGTGCACTGTCTCTTGTTATGGACAGATTTATAGTCACATGAAGCCCGTCTGATGAACCGGTAACCTAGGTCCGATCACATGACAGAGGGGGATCACCAAAAACCTTGTGCACCCTCAGCCCGCCCATCCAGCCCTTTCCTGGTTATATCTGCGTCTGGGAAAGCTGTCGGCGGGGGGGGGGGGGGGGGGGCCCGTCGGGGGTCACGAGAGTGGGGATCTGTGAGATAGAGAGTGGGACATGCAGAGACACACATCTTACCTGCAGTGCAGCTGGTCTTCAAGATGGCGCCTGCTCTCTCCCTGCACACAGCTGCTCTGCTCTGTGTGACTCTGACCTGCGTCTGCGCAGTACAGAGCCATAGAGCAAAGTCAATGGAACGGCTCCCGTTCATTGACTCCTATGCACTGTAGCTGCCGTATTCCATCTCAGTATGTGTCGTTAATCGACACATACAGAGATGAAAAACAAAATGGCAGCCCCCATAGTGAAGTAAAAGTTAGAAAAAAGTAAGACACAAACACACACATAAATAAAAGATTTTATAATAAAACACTAAATGCAAATTGATATAAAAAATTTTTTTTTCGTGACACTGGTCCTTTAATTCCTGTGAAACGCCTAAAGGGTTAAAACACTTTGTGAATGCTGATTCAAATAGCTTGAGGGGTGCAGTTTTCAAAATGTGGTGACTTCTGGGGATTTTCTAATATATAAGGCCCTCAAAGCCACTTCAGATCTGAGCAGTTCCCTGAAAAAATGGCCTTTTGAAATTTTCTTTAAAATATGAGAAATTGCTGCTAAAGTTCCAAGCCTTGTAACGTCCTAGAAAAATAAAAGGATGTTCAAAAAATGATGCAAACATAAAGTAGACATATCGGAAATGTTATTAACCAATATGGAGGACAACCTAAATACCTCTCTATAAAGAAACGAAATAGATATCCGTAGGTCATATATAATATATTATATGGGGGGAGGGCACATATTAGAAAACGCCCATGACTACAGGTGACGTCAGCGGTGATTCATAATATAATCAGAATAAAAACCTAAAAATAGAGTCAAAACCATGCTTATACTGATAAAATATATAATTATATTGGTACAAAATATAAAAAATACACACATTAAAATCAAAGATGATTACCACAGTGTGAAGCAGATGAGGCCAGACAGTTGTCAACAGTTGGATAATAAGGGTATGTGCACACGAGAACTGTCTTTTACGTCTGAAAAGACAGACTGTTTTCAGGAGAAAACAGCTGCGTCGTTTCGGATGTAAAAGCTCCTCCTCGCATTTTGCGAGGCGTCTTTGACGCCCGTAATCTAGAGCTGCTCTTCATTGAATTCAATGAAGAACGGCTCAAATTACGTTGCAAACAAGTGTCCTGCACTTCTTTGCCGAGGCAGTCAATTTACGCGTCGTCGTTTGACAGCTGTCAAACGACGACACGTAAATGACAGGTCGTCTGCACAGTACATCGGCAAACCCATTCAAATGAATGGGCAGATGTTTGCCGACCTATTGGAGCCCTATTTTCAAACGTAAAACGAGGCATAATACGCCTCGTTTACGTCTGAAAATAGGTCGTGTGAACCCAGCCTAATAAACATATGTGTTTTGGAAGTATCAGGAGTAAGGCTTGGAGTAACTGCAACCATGAAAGCACATTCAGTGCTCTACATAGTGTATGAGATATATAAACCCAGGAGACATGTAATGTGTTCTAGGAGCGGCCGCACTGCCGACTGCAGGACATAAGGGGAGGCCGCCATGACAGGATACGAGGTAGGGGGAAGTAAAGGGTTAATAGGTATAACGGTAGTTAAGGGAGGGATGCATAAGCGTAGTTAGGGGAGTGAGAGTAACGGCTTCCCGCTGTTTTCCTCAGTGCGAGGGAGACAGCGAGAAGAACAACAGCAGAAGCAGTGCGCTGTTCCTTTGTATTTTACTTACCTGGTGATGGCGTCTTTCGAGGGTCTGGTGGAGCGGCTCCGGGTGGCAGCGGAGTCACATGAGGACGGCTGGTTCGAGACACAGGTGACAAGGCTGGTGGGGCTGCCGGCGCCCCAGGCAGCAGGGCCCCGGCGCTCGCATCGCGCGGTGTCCAGAGAGGGGGGAGGGACGGATCCCCTGCACTCGTCTCCCTCGTTGTCAGCTGCTGCAGTGCTGGACTTAGATGTGGGCAGCCCTCTGCTGTTCACGACTCCGGTTAGTGGGGGAAGTGATCCGGTTTCTACAGAGGGGGTGACTGCTCGCAGGTCTAGGCGTACCCGCCCGCCGGCGAGACTTAGCCCGGAGGAAATCCCGCGGGCACGGCGCCGCCGGGGAAGCCCCTCCAGGGTCGCTGTAGTCCGGTCTCCAGGGAGAGCGGCATCCCCTAGGAGGTCCCGGCCTGGCAGAAATCCCCAGCCGCGGCGGTGCTTGGCGGTGAGGGGGGGGGCTGCTCCCAGTTTTCCAAATACCCCCCCTCCGTCGGGGGTGATACAGGTGATGGGCACGTCGGCAGCTCCGCATGATGAAGAGCCAATCAGGGGGCTGGCTGCTGCGAGGTTGTCTGCAGGGAGGATGGAGAGTCCTGTGGGAGGTGGAGTGTGGTCAGAGGTCTGGGTTCCGCGGATCGGGCAACAGGCGGTTGGCCCTCTCAGCATCAGGGCTCCAATGGAGGCCGGCCCTGCGGGACAATCGGGAAGAGGATCTCCGTGCCCTCACTGTGTGTGTGGGCAGCGGTCGCAGTTGACGAGGGATTTGGAAGAGGGAGAAGTCAGAGAGCATCAGCGCGGTCAAGTTAGTCCGGCTGGCGGGATCACAGCGCCTGAGCAGCCAGGTGGGTGTTAATCTTCTATCTCTGTTCATAATGCTGGTTTGTCGGGGGGTGCGAGGGTCGTGTCGAGCAGCGCAGCCGATGGCGAGCCTTCTGGGGGGAATGTTAGTGGTTTCGCGGATTTGGTAGGTTGTTTGCGCGAGCTGGTGAATAAGTTAGATAAGTCACAGGCGTCGGTATCGGCGGGAGTGGCTCCGGTGGCGGTTTGGGGGACGGCAGCGCTGGGGGCAGGGCAGCCACTGGTGGGGTTGCAAGCTGGGGGCTCCGGGGGGGCCGTAGCGGTGTCGGTACAGACGGAGGGGGCGCAAGAAGGCGATAGAGTACGGTTGGATGATAGAGCGCGGGGTGAAGTCTATGTGTGTTTCGAGGGTCCGTTGGGGGCGCATTTAAAACAGGAGGTTCGCGAGCGCATTTGGAAGGACGAATATGTGGAAATATTTTCTCTCCTTCCTTTGGCGAAATTTAATTTGGATAAAGGAAAAAGGGACGAGAGTAAAAAGGAGGAGGAGGAACGGCGGCGTTATCGTCTTATTCCACAAACGTTTGTGAACTGGCTTCAGGCGTTTGCAATATTGGCTAGTGTGGTGGGGGAAAAAGCTCCAGAACATTGCTCTGCCCTTTTCTATTACATGGACGCTATTGGGGAGGCGCATCGGGTTTATGGCGGTATGGCATGGTTGCGTTACGATGAGCAGTTTCGGCAGCGGAAGGCGGTGCAACCCAGCATTAGATGGGATCAGAAAGACATCGCGTTGTGGTTGCGGGTGACTGCTCCGGTTAAGCCGGGACAGTCCTTTCCAGGGAGCGGGGGATCTGCAGGGCAGGTCGGACAGTCTGGTCAGAGTTCCGGTTCGAAACTTGGTTTCTGTTGGCAATTTAACGACGGCCAATGTAAATTTGGGGCCACGTGCAAGTTCAAGCACGTGTGTTCCCATTGCAGCGGGACGTCTCATGGTGCGTCAAAATGCTTACGAAAAGGTAAAAGGGGAGGGGTTTCGGGAGGGCAGCTGGTCAAGGGAGTGACACCGGTGAGTTTAGCAAGGATGGCCCCCTTTCTAAGTAATTATCCGGATAGGGCTGGGGCAAAGTTGCTTGAGGACGGTTTTAGTTGTGGTTTTGTGATTCCTGCTCCCCCGTATGATATTCCGGTCACTTGTAGGAATCTTAGGTCCGCGTATCAACACGCAGGGGTGGTCACCGAGAAATTGCGGAAAGAGGTTAGTTTGGGCCGCATGGCGGGTCCTTTTGTAGAACCCCCGGTGGATGACTTGGTGGTGTCTCCTTTGGGGGTTGTGCCTAAGCGTGAGCCTAACAAGTTTCGTTTGATACACCATTTGTCTTTTCCCCGGGGTGCATCGGTGAACGATGGAATTGATCCAGAGTTGTGTTCAGTGGTGTACGCGTCTTTTGATAAGGCAGTGGTTTTGGTTAGGGAAGCGGGGGAAGGTGCCTTGATGGCAAAAACGGATATTGAAGCGGCGTTTCGGTTACTGCCAGTTCATCCAATGAGCCAACGGTTGTTGGGTTGTTTTTGGGAATGGGAATTTTTTGTGGATCGTTGTTTGCCGATGGGTTGTTCTTTGTCGTGCGCGTATTTTGAATGGGTAATACGGGAGGTCGCATGTGTGAAGTCTGTCATTCATTACCTGGATGATTTTTTGTGTGTTGGCCCGGGTGGTTCAACAGTGTGCGCAAATATTTTGTATGCCTTACAGGGGGTCATGAGGGACTTTGGAGTCCCGTTGGCTCCGGACAAGACGGAGGGTCCGGTTACTGTTATTCGTTTTCTAGGTATAGAAATTGATTCGGTCTTGATGGAATGTAGACTACCTGAAGACAAATTGACAGGGCTTCGGTCGGAAGTTCAGGCATTGGCTCGGCTTAAAAAGGTTACGTTGCGTAGTTTGCAATCAGTATTGGGGAAGTTAAACTTCGCGTGTCGGATCATGCCCATGGGCAGAGTGTTTAGTAGGCGTCTGGCGGCGGCGACAGCCGGGGTGTTGGCACCGCATCATTTTGTGAGATTGAGTGGTGAGCACCGGGCGGATTTGGGCGTGTGGCATCAGTTTTTGGGCCAATATAACGGGT
The DNA here is from genome assembly GCF_050947455.1 of Rhinoderma darwinii. Lineage (NCBI taxonomy): Eukaryota > Metazoa > Chordata > Amphibia > Anura > Rhinodermatidae > Rhinoderma > Rhinoderma darwinii. Next base: position 2,559,981 of record NC_134695.1, read on the forward strand.
GGTCACTTTGGATGGACGGGGCTATGGATTCAGTGGATTTAGATTTGTTTACAGATGCGGCTGGAGGGGGCGGATTTGGAGCTTATTGTGGTGGCCAGTGGTGCGCCGGAGGGTGGCCAGATACCTGGGTTGACAACGGTTTGATGAAAAACTTGGCCTTACTCGAGCTGTTCCCTATTGTGGTCGCGGTGACCATTTGGGGGGACAGGCTCAGGAACAAGAAGATTCGTTTTCACTGTGATAACTTAGGGGTGGTATTGGCTATCAATAATATCTCGGCGTCATCGCCTCCAGTGGTGCAACTGTTACGGCACTTGGTGCTAGTATGTTTGTCCTTAAATGCTTGGGTGGTGGCGGTGCATGTTCCAGGGATTGAAAATTGTGTTGCTGATGCCCTTTCTCGCTCGCAGTGGGACCGTTTTCGTCAGCTGGCGCCGGGAGCGGATCGGATCGGCATGGTTTGTCCGGATCATCTCTGGGAGTTGGTTTCGCTGCGGCAGAAGCATTGATCGAGCGATCTCTGGCGAGCTCTACGTGGGCATCATACAGGGCTGGCTGGGCTCAATGGGAGCTTTGGCTGAGATCCCTAGGTGACGTCCGGTCTGACCGGGACAGACTGGTGGCTTTGTTGTACTGGTTGGGGGACGCGTATGAGTCAGGTGTGTCTGTATCCAAAGTGAACAAGTTTGTGTCCGCAGTGGCGTTTGGTTTGAAACTGCATGGATTGGTGGATGTGACTAAAGAGTTTTTAGCGGTACAAGCTTTGAAAGGGGTTCGCAGGGGGAGAGTGTCGGTGGATCGGCGGCGGCCGGTTTCTTTTCAGATTCTTTGCCTGCTGGGATCGGCGGTGGAAGGGGTTTGTAGTTCGGGTTTTGAAGTCCGATTGTTCCGCCTGGCTTTTTCGTTAGCCTTTTTCGGGGCGTTTAGAATTGGCGAACTGGTGTCGCCAAGTGTTTCACGGGCGGGCGGTATAGCTTTGGATGATGTGGAATTGTTCGGTGACAGGGTGGAGATTGTGCTGCGTAGGTCAAAAACTGACATAACGGGCAAGGGTAGGCGGATAGTGTTGTTCGCGTTAGAGGGTTCGGTGATGTGCCCGGTACATTGTGTGGCTGCGTTTGGGGGGAAAAGGGGGTTAACGGGGGTTCCGTTGTTACGACATGAGGACGGGTCATTTCTATCTAGATTCCAGTTTAGTGCGGTGTTCAAGCGCTGTTTGATTACAATCGGGGTTCAGGAGACTGAGTATTCCTCACATTCATTTCGAATTGGCGCGGCGACGGAGGCTGTGACATGGGGGTTGGATGAGGCGGGGGTGAGGCGCATCGGGAGGTGGGAGTCTAACCGTTTTCGTACCTACGTGCGTCCTCATCTGCTTTAACAGGGCTCAATTATTACTGGAGTGGAGGTGTGAGTCAGAAAATGGAGTGCGGATGGGATTGTAAGATGTGTGTTTTTCTCTTTTTTCAGGTTTACGCCCTTGTCTGGTCTGGATCTTGGGGCATTCTTTTGTTTACTGGGGCGCTCTGAGGGCAGATGTTCGTCCTGATGGCCGCCAACTGAGGATTCCGCGGGAAGAGGCTGTCCTGCACTGGTTGGGTTTTAGGGGAATGGTCTGGGCTAGGGTGGTACAGGAAGTACAAATATATACCCAGTTAGACCGGGTTCCCGACATTTTAGTGTTGCATGTGGGGGGAAATGATTTAGGGGTGCGCCCTTTTCGTGATCTGATTAGGGACATTAAGCACGACTTGTTGTGCTTATGGGCATTGCACCCGAGATTATTGATAGTCTGGTCGGACATTGTGCCGAGAAAGTCGTGGCGTTTGGCTCGATCGGTTGAAAGGTTGAATAAGGCCAGAATAAAAGTTAATAGGGCGGTGTCAGCTTTTGTGGCAAAGCATGGTGGAGTAGTGGTCAGGCACAGGGACCTGGAAGCCGGTGTGGGGTGTTACTGGAGACATGATGGGGTGCACCTGAATGAGGTTGGGATGGATATATGGAGTTTGGCCCTGGCAGAAGGAATCGAAAGGGGGGTGTTGGTGTGGAGGAGCTCATGGGCTTGAGGTGGTCAAGGCACATTTCGCAGTGGCGTGGGGAGTCCTTGAGGTTGGTCAGTAAAACTGGTGGGGGAGGTCGCATCAGGGGTATGCGTCCCCCAAAATATGTGGAAGGCTTCTTAGGGTGTTACCCCTTTGAAGTGCTTTATGGAAAAAGCCATCTGCAAGTGAGCGGTGCTTTCGAGCCGGGTTACGGCTGGAGCTAAAAACAAGTGGTGGTGACAGATGGCTAATTGGTTTCGATTTGGCGGTAACCTCAAGGGCTTCCCTGGTCATGTTGTTATTTATGTTGACCCTGTTAAGGGTTTTTTGTGATGTGTTTTTTGGAAGAATTCCAATTCTGGGGAATTCTTGGGTGTTTTTTAATATTTGGGTTATAACATTTTATTTGCATAAAATTTATAATAAACGGCTGCTGTGGCCATTAAAATCCAACCTCGGTGTCATGTGTGTTATTCTGGAGGCTAAAGAAGGTACGGTTCACTCTACTCTACTTATCCAAGTCAAGATAATATGCAGAGTCCCAGGTCTGAGTAATCATTTGAAGGCAAAGATGCAGTCAGCACCAAACAAATGGTTACATAAAAAGTATATGTGGATATATAGTATAAGCAACTTACCCATAGATTTGTGCTGTCTGGCGTCACACCCAACGTACGTTTCGGCTGAGAGCCTTCGTCTGGGGGTGGTGCCAGAGAGTCTGAGGGAGGTATTTATGTGATCAGCTACCAATCACAAGTGTGATCAGCTAACCAATTTCATCAGTCACAGCTGATGAAAGGGATGTGACACATCCGGATCAAAACAAAAAGTAAGAGACCGACAAAGAAACGCCCCAAGCGTCATGCATATAACACACCACATTGCTCAAAAGCGTTCCTGTGGTGTGCGCATGCGCGAACACCACTCCGATACACGTGACCCGCAAATATGTATATAGTTGATTCGTGGGAGTGGTATAATATATTATATCACACCAATAGTTGATTCAAAAATATACAAACAGAGACAAGTATCGTAACACATTATGGAATATATATGCATCAGTACAATAATATCAAATGATAAGAGTAATCTTTCCCTATCCTTTCCCTATTCAATTACAATATATCGTTACATAAATTGCATAGAACATGTATTAGACATGTATTTTTTTAAATTATTTTTTTACATGAAAAACGCACATAAAAAACACACATGAAAAAACGCACATGAAACTAATAAAACATTTTTTAAAAATATAAAAAAATAATAATAATTATATAATATATATAGAAATAAATAATGAAGGTAATTATAAATATATATATAAACCAAAAAATGACATATAACAAATATAAAAAATACACATATATATATATATATATATATATATGAGAGAACCATAAGGCTCTATAAAAGAAAGAGAGGAGAACATATAATGTCCTTGCCCTTCTTTCATGATTATGTGTGCATATAAGAGCGTGTAACAGTAATAATAATGTGAACCAAATGTGACAAAAATTGTGAAAAAGTGTATATAAACAAATGCAAATATAAATGTGAAAAAAGAAATATAAAAAATATAAAGAATGTGTCCACACAAATGGTACATAAAATCAATAAAATAATAGTGATCTAACATGACACATAACAATAAAGTGTAAGTGCATATAATTAATATGCCATACACATATATACCCATTTAAACACATAAATGATGGAAAATATTGTGTAAATAAAATGATAAATAATGAATAAATACTACCAGATAATAAATATGAAAAAAATACAACAAATATATATGTGTATATGTGTGTGAAAAAAAAAATAATATATATATATATATATATATATATATATATACACATACACGTATCTAAACATGTAAATAGACTAAAAAATATAAATATAGAATAAAAATGTGAAGGGTATGTGGACCTACAAAGTGATAAATAAACAAAAGTTAGAGAAATATATGTGAATTTATAAATATTCAGTGAATAAATGATTATAAATATAAAATAAAAATGATGAAAAATAAATAAAAAATGATTACAAAGGAGGAAAAGGGTTGTGGTAGCCGCCAAGTATGAGGTTCATCTATCTATCTGAAATAAAGTACTGGAGCAAATATTCATACTGGACACACGAAAACCTCTAGACAGACTCATGGATCATCAGATGGACCTACAAATACTGTGTAAAAAGAAGAAAAATAATCTATATAATTAAAACCATCATGTCATCATAGGACACCTAAAAATACCACACGGGAGATCCGGACACCAGTTATAGAAATGCCGCAAAACCCGTATTCTCATTAAGGCCCATTGGATGTATAGTTTTTAGTTTCCAAATCCAGTGGGCCTCTAACCGTAACAATCTTTTCATCAAAGATCCACCCCTTATGCCCATTTCTACATCATCAATACCCATAATGTGTAGACCCTTTGAATCACATCCATGGTGTAGGAAAAAGTGTCTGGGTAAAGTTTTAAGTAGCTCTACCATTTCAGGTTTGGTTCCTCTAGCGGCCTCGATACTGTTTACGTGTTCTCTTGTTCTCACCTTGAGTTCCCTTGTGGTCAATCCAATGTAAATTCTATCACTGTGCATGATAGAACACCCCTTTGGTGTTGCATGTGATCGGCCATGTAATTCTGTATTTGATCTTTCTTGTTGAGTCCCAGACTTCTTCACTTTCAGTAATATTCGGACAAGCTATATACCGTCCACATGGACGACAGCCCCAGCGTGGTTTGCCTGCACCAAAAATAGGTTTTGGGTGGGTTGTCATGGCTGTGAAAAAAAGTGTCGCGGAGGTTCCTTGCTCGTCTCGAGGCAACAGCGGGTCTGGTAACAGTTCTGATAATACAGGTTCCGTTCTCAGTATAGGCCAATATTTCGATAAACATTGTACCATTTCCCCCCACCTATCATGGTAGGTCGTTACATACCTAGTTTGTACAGGTAGAGACTTCTTGATCGTAGGTTGGAGTAATTTGGATCGGTTAGTCTTACGAGCCCTTTGGTACGCTTTCCATATGTTCTTTCCATTATATCCTCTGTCCATAAACCGCTGCCTCAAAACAGTTGCTTGTTTTTCAAAATCTTCTTCAGTAGAGCAAAGTCTTTTCATTCGAAGAAATTGTCCCATTGGTATGGCACGTATCATGTGTCTAGGGTGAGATGAAGATGCATGTAAATACTAGTTTACAGAGATCTCCTTTCTGTGTACATCTGTCTGTATGTACCCAGTACTGTCACGCTTAATTAGCACATCCAGAAAATCCACCGCCTGATACTCTACCCTCCATGTTAATTTGATGTTATACTCATTGCAATTGAGTTCCGCCATGAAGGAATAAAATTCCTCCTTGGTGCTGTGCCATATCAGAAAGATGTCATCCATGAACCTGGTCCAAAGAACGACCATGTTCATTGATGACATTCGATCGGACAAAAATAGGTCCCTCTCCCACAACCCCAGGAATAGATTGGCATAGGAGGGTGCGCGTGCCGCCCCCATTGCCGTACCCTGGAGCTGTAGGTAGAAGGAACCACCAAAGGTAAAGAAATTGTGCGTTAATACAAAGGTCAGAATGAACTGGATCTTGGCAGAATCCATGTCGGTCATTTGTAAAAAAAATACGCAGTTGCCCTCAAGCCATCCTGATGTCTAATATTAATGTACAGTGACTCAAGTAACAGGTGGCTAACAACATGTCAGGTTAAAGATAGATACCTTCCAATTTCTGAATGAGGTCCGCAGAATCCCTCAAATAAGAGGGAAGTGTTTCCACCAGAGGTTTTAGAATAGCGTCTATATACTTGTATTGTCACACATATTTGCTCTCCCTGAGATGATGGGGCGACCAGGTGGTATTTTAGAGTTCTTGTGGATCTTTGGCAGTAAGTAAAGACTCGCCATTGTGGGTTCTTGTATAGTCAGACACTCTCTTAGTTCAGCAGAAATGATGCCATCATCCAAGGCTGCCTTTAATATGCCCATTAAGGCTGTGTTAAAGGAGGAAAGAGGGTTAAAGGTCAACTTTCTATAGCAGGTAGGATTTTTCAGATGCCGATACGCCTCCCTCTCATACATGTCTCTTGGCCAAACAACTACATTACCACCTTTGTCTGCTGGTTTGCATACAATATCCTGCAATTTCTTAAAGAAGCCGACGACTCGAGGCTCACAAAGAATGAAAAAAAGTATATACTACTCACACTATTATCAAAAACTTAATTCAAAAGTGTGTACATTTTTATTATTAAAGTGCTGTGTGTAAGGAAACATCAAAATTAATCCAAGATAACACATAGTTAATTTAAAATTTATATTATGCAGTCATTGTGTCTATGTTGGCCACATATTCCCCCATCTCCATTACACTTTTAACCATAATATCTACAAGAACACATACATATGTACATAGTTACACCAGTACACACATAAAGATGATATAGTCCACATATGAGGTGAGCAGAACAGTTTGGTCGATGGTAAGCAGTTAATTTGAGTTAATAATCCCATATTCATAGTTCAAGATATAGTCCTCAGATATCCTCATAAAATAGCAGTCCATAGAACAGGTTCAAAATTCAAAAACAAGCAAAAAATAAAAAACAAATGTATCAGTACCTACATAGCAAGAATAACAATTATAGAAAGGATGCAAAGCTCTGTGATTCATTTAAACCCATGGGAGATAAAGTGTCGAGTGTCACAATCAACTTCACCTCTCTACCTAAAAGGCTTTGAAAGATGTCACCCCCACGATTACACTGGTATATACGGTCAATCCCCTTAATTTGAAGGAGCCTCCAATTGCTACCGTGGTAATCCCTAAAATATCTAGCAAGGGGTTTACTTCTGTTACCAAAATCCTCCTCATGCCCTTTATGTCTTGGATGTGTTCCATCACACGCACTTTCAATTCTCTAGATGTCATCCCCACATAAATTTAGTTGCATGTACAGTACGTGTGATAGATTACATTCCTGACATTACAGTTTATGAAATGCAATAATTTGTAGATTCTTGTGTGGTCTGAACCCAGGAAGGAGTCAATTTGGATATATGTTCAGATAGCACCAGATACAGGAGGGGGGGTGGAGGGGTTTTGCACGGATAGGGGCCCAACCCAATGATGAGTATGAAAAGAGTATCCGGCACACCAATTTGAGATAAGGGTACATCAGCTTTGTTCAGCCGGGGGGCCTTGAGGTCTTCTGGGGGAACTATGAGCTGGTGAAGAGCGAGCCCGGCTGGCGAGGGTTTGCTGCGCAAGCAATCTCTCGCCAGAATGGTCTCAGGAAAGTGACCGTTCTTACCCGTAACGAGTCGCTTTCCTGTGTGGACATCATGACCTGGTTGGGAAGATACGGTGAGGTAGCAGAGATTCCACGGAAGAACTGCGATGAGTTTGGCATCTGGTCGGGAGCCTGGACGTTTATGGTAAAACTTAAGCGTCTGGGGCAGACGGTGTCCCACATACCATCATCTGCTTTCTTGGGAAGAGATCGAATCCTTGTCTTCTACCAGGGGCAGCCGAAGCTGTGTCACCGGTGTGGCGACCCCTCACACTTGAGCGCAAGCTGCACTGTGCAGAAGTGCGCTCATTGTGGGGGGGTAGGCCATCTGGCCGCATCGTGTGAGCAGATTAGGTGTAACCTGTGTGGTGACCTAGGTCACCCTTTCAGTCGGTGTCCGCGCTCAGTCGTCAATGTCTGTTCCAACCCTACGGAGAATGTAAGGAGGGAGGTCTCCGTGGGCGAGGGGGCGGACAGAGACGATAGAGCCCAAGAGCAAAGGACGAATGCCAGGAGGGGACCCCCTTCTCGTCAGAGAAGGGCGGAAAAACGCAGAAGGGAACGAGAGCTGAGGAGGACCCAGGAAACTGGGGACTCCTCTGGCTCGGACCTGGATGCCCCCCAGGATACTGATGCTCTTGGGGGGGCTGTACTGGACGAGGAGATACCCCAGGCCACTCGGGGTTCACCTATCATAGTGGTAGTCGTAGGTCCAGGATAGACAGGTTTTTTTTAAAGGAGGACGCCATCTCTTCGGCAGTGTCCGTCGTTGAGGTGGAGTTCTCCGATCACTGTATGATTATGTTTTCTTTGAATGTTGCAGAGTCCCTCCAGATGGGAAGAGGTATATGGAGGCTGAATTCTACTCTCCTGGAAGAAGCAGAGATAAGACAGGCCTTCGAGGATTTTCTTCAGAGCCAGGTACCTTTATTGGATCTAGGTGGTACTAAGTCTGAGTGGTGGGAGGTGTTCAAAGAACGGGTGGCTGAGTTTTTCCGTCAGATCTCGTGCCTCAGGTCTATGAGCAGGTATCGCCTGTATCAAGACATGAGGAGGAAACTCGAACATCTAGTCTCAACCGGAGGTAGCCGTGAGGAAATCTCCGTGGTGAAAGCTCTGCTCAAAAGATGCCAATATGATAGGCACACGTCTTTGGTTCTTGAACGGGATTTCGGGAGGTACCGCTCGCCCGACCCTTACAAGAACTGCAAGATGTCAGTGAGTCGTAAGGTGGTGACAGGACTGGTAGATAGTACAGGCTCCCTGATGAGATCCAAATCAGGGATCCTGGAGGTCATCAGATCCTTTTATTCGCAGCTTTTGGGTGAGCAGGATCTAAACCGAGACGAAATGTCGGCTTTCCTGGCTGAAACCATCCCTGAGCCAGGAGCAGACCCCTCGCTTGGTGTTTTGACAGAGTCGATCAAGGAAGAGGAAGTGATGCTGGCGATTGATGGGTTGGCCATCAAAAAGTCGCCAGGCCCAGATGGCTTAACATCTGAGTTTTATAAGGCTTTTAAGGGAACCTTAGTTCCCCTCTTGACTGCGGTTTTTTTTTTTTTTTTTTTTTAACATTTTTATTGAAGAAAAATCAAAGGTTCATACAAAGAACTAGTACAAAATACAGTTATACATAAAGAAAGAAAAAAAAACATGGTCAAAAACATTAAAGCACATATTGTCTGCCTAATACATTTTGACAGTTCCTTAGAAAGATCATGAATGAAATCACATAGATAATCACGACACTTCAGTAAAGCATGCCTGGGAAGTCCGGAATGAGCTATCCACCCGAATAACAACAAACATCATCAATCAGTTTGCTTCAAGATTCCCAATGAGCCCTTCAAATCCTCTGTGTGATACCACCTGGAGAATCGAATTCTTGACATAGTTTCTCTGATCTCATCTGAAGTAAGGTGAGTAATAATAAATGGTTTCCATTTTGCAAAAAATTTTGTTACTTTTGTACTGCTATGTCTCTCAGTGTCAAGCCTATCCGAATATAAGTAGAGTTTCAGCTGATCTGACACATCGGTTATCGAGGGTACGTGACTGGTAATCCATGTATTCAATAGACATCGTTTCGCCACCAAGAGAATGACATGTATCAAAGAGGGCAATTTATGTTCCTTTTTAGATTGAGGTATTATAGGAGTTATATAGTGAAATAGTATCATCAGAGGCGTCATCTGAATGGGGATTCTCCACATGGTATTTATATAGCTAAGTATGCTCTTCCAGTAATCTTGGATCTGTGGGCATGTCCACATACCATGATAAAGGTCCGTACAGGGCTTGTGACATTTCGGACAGCTTGTCAATCTGTCAGGATTATGAGATGTAACAGGTAAATTAAAGGCATATATAGCTGCGTGTATTAGTTTAAAATGTGTTTGCCTCCAGGTTTCATTTATAATATGCTTTCTTAATAACAACCAACCCTCCAGAATGCATGCAGAAACTTCAGTATTACGTAATACCTTCTCCCAATAGGGAAATCTGAGTGGTAATTTATAAGTCCCACATTTATCTCTTATCGTCTGATATATGGCAGAAATCGAGTTTGCAGTTAATCTCTGATCTAATAATCTGTCAAAATCATTAACAGATATTTCCCTAGAAATGTCACCAAAGCTCTTGACACAGAATGATTTAAGTTGCATATACTGGAAGGTCTGATCACCCTGTAAGTCAAATCCTTGCATCAGCTCTGTAATAGTCTTTATACGTGGTATAGAATCATGCAATATATGTGCTATAGTAGTGATGCCGCTCTGTTTCCAACTTCTGAAGAATTTATTAAGCCTTCCAGCCAGAAAATCTTTGTGACTCCAGAGGGGCAAATGTTTAGAAAACTGGAAAGAAAGACCAAATCGCTTTCTCAATTCCTTCCAGGTTGCTATTGTGTCACGTATCGTAATTGAGTGTTTTGCAATCAGCGGGAGAGAAGCATAACTGGAATGCACTAATGACATCAGATCAGCTGGTTCCACCAATGCAGACTCCAAAGCAAAATTAGAATATGAATTAGAGGAATGAGCCCAATCCACAATGTGCCTGCTCAAACATGCCAAATTATAGGTTCTGACATTAGGGACATTTAACCCTCCCTGTGTTCTACTCAGACACATCTTAGCTAAAGATATCCGGGACCTCTGCCCTTTCCATATAAATCTGGTAAATGCCCTATTCAAATTAGTGACATCTGTATGCTTCAGGAGAAGTGGTATAGTCTGTAAGTGATACAAAATCTTAGAAAAGCTCATCATTTTAATGACATGTGCCCGTCCCATTAAGTTTATTGGAAGTGTTTCCCACCGTCTCAGTTCAGACTGTATTTTATGTATTATGGGGGGATAATTAAGACCATATATGGAAGCCGAGGTTTTACCTATTTTGATCCCCAAGTAACTTATGTGTGTATGAGCAATTTTCAATCCCACCAAGTCAATAGCCTGTCGATCTAAATGAGTAATGGGGAATAAATTAAGAAACTCACATTTTTCGGGGTTAATTTTGAATCCCGACACTAACCCAAAGTCACCAATATGTTGAAATACTGGCTGTAAATGAGTAGCAGGATCTGACATAAATAATAAGATATCATCAGCGAAGAGGGCAGTACGTACCATTTGAGATCCTATTTGAACGCCCTGAAATAAGGAAGTCCTCTCCAAATTATATGCTAAAGGTTCCAAAGCCAAATTAAATAATAAAGGGGACAAGGGGCATCCCTGTCTGGTACCCTTTTGTAAAGGAAATAATGACGATCTACAACCTGGTGAATATACAGCCGCTCGTGGTTCCTTATAGAGTGCCGAAAGGAACGTTCGGAAACTACCTATTAGACCAAATTTGTCTAGTACCAAATCCAGCCATTTCCATCTAACGTTATCAAATGCCTTTTCGGCATCTAAGGCTACCAATGCATATTGCTTGGTAGATCGAGTTTGAGCATGTGTGGCATCTAGGACAGTCAGAACCCTTCTGATATTAGTTACTGCTGCCCTGCCACGCACGAAACCCACTTGAGTCGGATATATTAGATTAGGGAGTATATAGGAAAGTCGCTCGGCAAATATTTTTGCAATGAGTTTCAGATCCTGATTAATTAAAGATATTGGGCGATAGGATGAGGGTAATAAAAGATCCTTACCCGGTTTAGGGAGCACTCTTATATACGCCAAGTTAGCTGCTGGGGGTATATCTGCACCATGCAATATGGAATTAAAGTAGGCTACCAAAGCAGGTGTAATTTGCTGCCTGAGAGCCTTGTAGAACTCAGCCGAGTATCCATCAGGCCCCGGTGACTTGTTATTCTTAAGGGCTTGGATTGTCCGCAAAACCTCTTCCTCCGTTACCTCTGCATTTAGTGCATCCAACTGTGCGGAAGTCGGAACTGGTAGATCTAATGATTGAAGGTATTGGCAACCAAGATCTTTATGAAATGGAGTGCCATCTGCATATAATTGCCTGTAAAACTGCTCAAAAGTGTGCATTATTTGTGATGGCTCAGTGTGAACTGTGCCATTGCTATCTTTAATTTTGGATATATGGGAGGAGGGTCTATGCCCCCTAGCCAGATTAGCTAGTAACCTGCCAGATTTGTTACCGAATTTAAACAACTCCGCCTCCATCATTGAACGATGAATACGCTCTCTGCGGTCAAGCCATAACTCAAATTTCGTTCTGGTGAGTTTCCATTCCTGCAACGTGGTCGAGGAAGGTTGTAGAATATGCTTATTGTAAGCCTCCCTAAGGGCATCACTACTATCTTGATAATGTTTCTGGGTGAGTTTTTTGAGTTTAGAAACGTGCGCTATCAATCTACCTCGAAGTACAGCTTTCGCTGTCTCCCAGTATAAGGAGGGATTGTCGCTATGTCCCTTATTAAAAGAGTCATATTCCAACCACCAACCACTCAAAAGCTCTGTGAAGGATTCATCTTTTATCAAAAAAGAAGGAAAACGCCAAATAAAATCATTTCCACGTATGTGCATGTCTGCTACCTCCAAGCAGACTGGTGCATGATCCGAGATTAATAGTTGTTCTATAGTTGGATTAGTCATGCGAGGTAAAAGCGAAGTCCCTGCCAAGATGTAATCAATCCTTGACCAAGACCCATGAGCATTAGAGTAGTGTGTGTATTCCCTCCCATCTGGATTAAAAGATCGCCATACATCCACCAGTTGCAGATCTGAGAGGAAAGATTGTAAGATTTTATCAGATGCTCTCACTGTCACTGGAGATGTTCTCGTGCCCTTCCTATCTTCCATGTGCGACAATACAGTATTCAAATCTCCTGCAACAATTTTGTTGCGGGCATTATCAAGTGAAATTTGGATCTGTAAGTCCGCGTAGAATTGCTTGTTATCCCCGTTCGGTCCATAAATGTTATAAATGCTAAGTTCCCCCGCTGGAGTATCTAAAAGGGTATGGAGAAGCCTGCCTTCCAAGTCTGCATGTTGGGACTTTACCTGAAAAGCTAATGATTTACTCAAAAGCGTAAGAACTCCACCTTTTCTATCAGCAGAGGCTGATCCTAGTACTTCTCCCACCCAGAATTTTTTCATCCGAAAAAAATCCCTTTCACGTAAATGAGTCTCCTGGAGGAGGGCTATGTCAGCTCCCAGACGCTTCAGGTGCCGGAGTACCATAGAGCGTTTATGAGGGGACAGTAGTCCCTTGACATTCCATGTCACAATCTTCATGGGGGGAATAGAGTAATACACGATTTAATGTCTAGGAGTTCTGTCCACACCCAGCATAACATAAGATATAGGCAATAATATAAGAATTTGCAGTCCTGACCAATTTGTCTATGCACATATATAACCAATTGAACAACAAAATAACAAACATTAACCATAGCAGTAAATCTGCAAATCTCCTGTGGGAGAATAATCATCATAAATGGACTTCGCTTTTTTCCGACATGCGGAGTGCCCGTGCGGCCATTTGTAAAGAGAAGGAGGTCGTACCAACCATTGGTGAACTTAACCCGACATATCGACTCCATCAATTACCCTTTACACATTGAATATCACAGAACTAAAACATAGCAATATGCATTTTGTATATCAACCATACTCACGTATCCCCATATCCTGTCATACCACAGAGTAGGAGGATGGTCATCTATTGCAAATATGAGCATAATGCATGAAAGCAATCAAATCAGTCCTTCAGATATTAAAGGAAAAAATAGTGGTTAAGACAGTGGAAGAGATCCTATAGTCCCGATGTCAGCGGTGTTTCAGAGGCGTCTTCGCCGCCCCAATGGCGGCTGTTGAGGACCGCGTTCTGCTTGCTGCAGCCGTTGCATATGTTCCAGATGATGAGGCGGCCAAAAGATCAGACAGTACTGTCTCCGCTTCTTCAGGATCCGTGTAGATCTCATTGGTGCCATCTGGCCTGGTAAGGCGTAGTGTCGCTGGATATTGAAGCTGAAATCGCCATTTATTGTGATGAAGCGCTGTACAAATCTTGCTGAACGCTCTGCGCCTGCGGGTGAGCTCAACAGAATAGTCTCCAAACAATAGCACATTTACCCCTTCAATGCGTAAGGGCTGGGCCTTTCTTTTATAAGCTCTCAAAATGGCCTCTTTTTCTGAGTAGTCGAGATACTTGGCTATAACTTGTCGAGGTCGATCAGGCTGACTCCTAGTCTGTGGCATGGTAGTGCGCTGCATATTGTCAGGGCCCAGACGGTGTGCTCGCTCAACTTTAAACGGTCCCTCCAAATCGAGAAGGAGAGGTATTTGCACCGCACATATGTGAAACAGTGCACTGGCAGGCACAGATTCCGGGAGACCCACCAACCTTAAATTACTGCGCCTGGACCGATTTTCTAGGTCATCAATTTTTTCCAAAATACGGCCTTTTTCCCTCAGCAGATCTCTAATATGCGTGTGTGCTTTCGCCATATCATCCTCAGCAGCTGAAATGCGATGCTCCGCTTCATCTAGTCTGGCGGTATGCGCAGCAACTTCCGATTGTAGAATCTGAAGAGAGTCAGTGATAGTTTTAGCCAACGTAGATTGTAAATCCGGTGAAATCCGTTTAGCGACTTTAATAGCCAGTTTTTTATAATCAATGTGAAGAGGCTGTGCATTAGATTTGGAGTCATCAGACTCTGCCTCAGATGAAAGATCTTCCACTTCCTCTTTGCTAGCAGACGAGCGGCTCGCCGCCATCTTATCTGTGCGAGACGTCGGAGACATGTCTCCCTCAAGATGTATAGATGCAATCACTCCTCCGGTAAGTAAAAGTGTCTTCCTCTGTAGGGTTAAGAAAACAACCCTGAAGGTTTTCTCTGCGTTGTAAATCACAGGAGCTTATGATTTAGGGAGGCCACTACGGAGCACTCGTCTCCTGCTTCTTCACATGTCGGCGCCGGAACCGGAAGTCCCCTTGACTGCGGTTTTTAATGAGTGCCTCTCCTCGGGCGCTCTGCCAAAGTCAATGGGCAAGTCGGCCTTGATCATTCTGTCAAAGGGTAAGGATTCGACCCGTATTGAGAACTGGCATCCCATAGCGCTCCTCAATACGGACAGAAAGGTTCTCGCAAAAGTACTGTTTAATCGGCTGGTGAAGTTTGCACCCCGGCTCCTTTCGTCGGCCCAGCATTGCTCTGTTCCAGGCCGCAGCACCTTTAGTGCTGTCCTCAGTGTCAGAGAGGCAGTGGAGCAGGGACATTCTGGTCGATGGGAGGGGTACATGCTGTCCTTGGATCAGGCCAAAGCTTTTGAAAGGGTGAATCACAAGTACCTATGGTCAGTCCTTCTGAGGTATGGCCTACCGGGTGAGTTCGTTAATTGGCTCCAGACCCTATACGCTGGGGCTGAGTCTTTTGCACTGGTGAACGGTTGGACTGGAACCCCCTTTGAGGTTGGGTCTAGTGTCCGCCAGGGTTGTCCCTTAAGCCCCTTGCTGTATGTTTTCGCGATCGACCCCTTTCTTAGGCGGCTCGATCGTGGGCCATTGGCGGGGGTGGGGATGGACTTGGAGGAGCCGGAAGCCACTCAGAGGGTGGTTGCGTACGCGGATGACGTCACTATCTTTGTCTCCTCGAGAGGGGAGGCAGAGTGGGTGATGTCAGAAGTTGAGCGCTACTCACGGGCATCTGGGTCCAGGATCAACCGGGACAAGTGTGAAAGTCTCTGGCTGGGGGGAGGGGATCCTAGTTTTGATCTCCCGGACACCCTCCCAGAGCCCAAAGGGTCTGCTAAAATCTTAGGCATTGAATTTGGCCCGGGTGATTACCCCAAGAAAAACTGGGAAGGTAGGCTATCAATAGCTGCCCAGAAGGTTGGCCAATGGAAGGGATGGTCTTTGTCCCTTAGGGAAAGGGTTCACCTGGCCAAGGCTTACCTGATGCCCATGTTGCTCTACCTTGGCAGCGTGTGCATGTTGCCAGAGCCTCTCTGGACTCGGGTCTATAGCCTGTTCTTCCAACTGTTATGGGGAAACAGGCTTAACCTAATCAAGAGGGAGGTTACTTACCTACCGAGGAAACTAGGTGGGTTAGGTATGGTTAACCCAGTGGTGTTTCTAGTAAACACCTTCATTAAAATTAATTTGGCGAACCTCTTTGAAAGAGAAAGGGCTCCTCTGTGGATATCCTCCTGCAGGGGATGGTTTCGGCCTTTCTTCCAGGAATGGGAGACAGGAGGCCAAGCGAAAGACCTACGTGTACCCCATGGGCAGCTCCCGGCTTATGCCGCCCCGGTTCTGAAGG
The DNA here is from genome assembly GCF_050947455.1 of Rhinoderma darwinii. Classification (NCBI taxonomy): domain Eukaryota; kingdom Metazoa; phylum Chordata; class Amphibia; order Anura; family Rhinodermatidae; genus Rhinoderma; species Rhinoderma darwinii. The sequence continues at coordinate 2,576,082 of NC_134695.1, forward strand.
TTGTTCGTCGGTGGGGTCTGGAGGCGAGGGAGATCAAGACCATGTCGAGAAAATTTCTTGACAGAAAGGTCTTGTTGACCTGCTTCCAGAAGCCCCTGGCGCTCAGGGACTGCCCAAGTAGCGACCTCGGGGTGGGATTAAAACTTTTAAACTCTGTGAGGATTCCCCAGAAGTTTTGGGATCTGGCTTGGCGCTGCTTCCATGGGAGGCTGTATGTAAGGGGCAATCTGAAGTTCAGAAACTCTGATGAAAGAGGTTGTCCTCGGGAGGAGTGCGATGACACGCTGGAAAGCATGAACCATTTCTTGCTTCAGTGTCCCTTCAATGCAGAGGTTTACAAACGAGTGGGTGCCTCCATCGGTTGGCCCGGTCTGACCAACCTCTCCTACACTGGTTGTGCCTATGGGGCATTCGGAGACCTGGGTGGAAGGGATCATTGCACTTCTTTTTTAGTTAGTTTAGTGATCAGGTATTTCACGTGGAGCGCACGGTGCTTAGTATCGACTCAGTGTAAAATCCTCCTGGAGGACGAGGTGTGTAGGAATATCATGGGTGACCTGGTGAAGGTCCGGTCTCTGGAGGTTGAGAAACTGGGTGCATCCAAGGCCTCTCGACTTTGGAGGGGCTTCAATTTTAGGGTGCCCTAGGTGGAACCAACCTTCAGGGGGAGGGGAGGGAGTGCCCCTGGGTATTAGACTGGAGGTGGGGGTCTGCACCTGGCCATGACACCGGGAAATAGCGATAGGGACAGAATGAGAGGCAGCAGGAGGGACAGATTAGTTTATAAAGTAATAAGGGATAGAGATAGGGCAAGCAGCATAGGTTTAGCGATAGGGACCGGGGTGGTGGTTGGGGGTTGGCTTTGGCCTCTGGGCTGGTGCTCTAGGGGGGCTTTCCTCTCTCTCTCCTCTGGTGATGGGCTGAGTAAGCACAAGTAGGTTTTTGTTTTGAGCTTTTTGGAGACAGAAAAAGGGCTTACAAGCAGCCAAACTTAGGTTTTCGGGTTTATGTATACAGTATGATATTTTGTTATAGTTATGTGTCGATATGGTGTATAGGTCTATGCATGGGTTTGTGTGAATGTTTAGGTAAGATGGGCAGTAGATAGGTGGGGTGGGGGGCCTGGGGGTGTGCCCAGCCTGATTCTGGACTACGTGGACGTGAGGAGGACATGAGATGTGGGATCGGGCTGGTTGGGTGATGTGTTGGGTGGTGGGGGCCAGCATCTGAACTATGCGGACATGGAAGGACATGAGGCGTGATGCTGGTTGGGGGAGGTGATGGGTGGTGATGGATAAGGTAGTATGTACAGGGTTAGGTATGAATGTGGATAAGTTAATAAAAAGGAAAAAAAAATAAAAAATAATAATTACAAAAAAAATTAAAAAAAATTGAAAAAAAATAAAAAATAAAAAATACAATTTTTTTCTTTTACATGGTGCACTGAAGTAAGTGCACCATGGGATGCTAACTTTTATTTTTAGAGTTTATTATTATTATTATTATTATTATTATTATTATTATTTTGTTTATTTTTATTGTGATTATTATTTATTTTGTTTTATATATGTGGTGGTTTTTTTTTAGGGGGCCATTGGTTGGCACATGGTTTTTAAGAGTATGTTGTATATAGTGTTATAGTTATGTTTTCTTGGGGTTGGGGGGGGTTTAGGTGTGTGTATGAATGAGTATGGGATTATAGTTATGTATGCATGGGGATTTATGTAAGAAGGGCCAGGCTGGGTAAATTGTACAGAAATGTACATAAGTTTTGTTTTGTTGTGTTTGTTTTGTAAATACCGTTTATTTTGTAATGTTTTATATTTTTCTATTAAAAGAGTACCAGAGAAACGCCACACCAGCAGTGACTAGCAAGGAGGGAGGTTGTGTGTGAGAGAGCTGCTGAGTGTGTGCTGTTTGTGTGCTGTGTGGACCACACCCGGAATCCAGGGAGTTTCCTTTCTTTCACCAGCCCAGGTTTCTATCACCTGCCTGGGCTAAGGAAGCTTCCCTGAAGGAGGCTCCATTCATACATGGAACCTCAGACCTCTACCCCCTGGAGCATGCAGGCGGGGAGTAGAGGGTCTTCCCAACCTGCTGGGAACGTGCAGCCAGCATCAGGGGTGAGAAGGTCATCCCGTGGAAAGATCTGTGCGGCCCCCCCTGATGCTGGGGCTCTGGAAGGAGCCAGGAGGAGAGACATGGAGGATCATCCAGGTGGAGGACCAGAAGGCCCAGCAAGGCCAGATGCCCGACCCAGGGACCAGAGCACGGTCGAGGAGTGGGGGCTACTGCAGTCGGGGGAGTCGATGGAGACGTTCAGCTCCCGCCTAGCTGCCCGGCTGGAAGAATACCGGGACCTCGGTAAGTCCCTGCGGCGGCTGCGGGAAGATCTGGCGGTCGCCAGGGGACGAGCAGCAAAAACATCAGGCTCCAAGAGGTCCCGGTATAGTCTCCAGGTAAAAGAAATCCTGGAGGAAGTCAAGGCGGTGGAGGAAAGGCGATCGGAGATCGTGGCTGGTGGGGGAGCCTTCGGGGAGAAGCTGGAAAATGATGAGAGGTTTTCCCTGATGGCGTCCCCCACACAAGGTAACAAAACCCCCTGGAAAGGGGAAGGAAAAAACAAAAATAGAGAGACTGATAAAAATGCAGTGATGGTGGAGGATTTGAAAACGGAGGCCGCAGCAAAGGCCACAAGAATGGAGGCCAGGGAAGTGGAGGCTGGAGAGGTCGTTTAGATGGAGGAAAGTGTGGAGGCCCCGGAGTCGGGCTCAGACGCCCCCTGGGAAAGCAGCAATGGAGAGGCAAATGTGGAACTTTCCTGTAACCGAACTGTGGAGAACTTTGAGTCTAACAGTGAGCACCCCCCGGGGTTGCTCACACAAATACGGCAGCAGGAGTCCCCAGCGTCTATGAAGAATTTTTCTTTTGGAGCAGATTTGCCGCCAGAGGAGGAAAAAAGGAAGAAGAAAAAGTTATGGAAGATGAGGAAGAAGGCAAAGGCGAAGACAGGTGGAGTAACCTATAAGTATTCCTACCTGTCTTCCTTGCGTTCCGGACCGGGTGAGAGCTCGGTTCAGGACGCAAACCCCGCAAATCCCCCAGCTCCGGCCTCTGCAGTGGGGTCGTGGCGGGTATGTGGGCAGAAAAATATGGTGCTGGTTTTGAGCAATGTGGCCAAGATGGCGCCAGACGCCGTCTCCTGTAAAGGAGGTGGTGTCGATGGCCACGTGGCGCTAGGGGGCGTGTCCCCGTGTCCGGCGGATGGGGAACCTCAGAAGCCGGTCTCTGGCGCAAGCCGGAGGCCGGGGGACGGGGGGAACCGGAAACCGGATGTGGCGCCGGAAAACCGGAAGTCCGCTGGTCATGCGACTCGGCCGGCGGACGCACCAAAAAGTGTTGCGGCAGCGAGTGGTGGCGGTAGGAGAGGCTCCGGCACTGCTGGCCATCCCCCGACGGGAGGGGGGGTTGGATTGGTGCCGGGAGCGGCTCTAGCGGTGCCTGCGGCCCCTCCATCTGCATCGCCGCAGAATGGTCTCAGGAAAGTGACCGTTCTTACCCGTAACGAGTCGCTTTCCTGTGTGGACATCATGACCTGGTTGGGAAGATACGGTGAGGTAGCAGAGATGCCACGGAAGAACTGCGATGAGTTTGGCATCTGGTCGGGAGCCTGGACGTTTATGGTAAAACTTAAAGGAACAGTGTCATCACAAATTATTTTTTTATATGTTAAAGATGTTAGTGCTTTATTAAAAACGTTTATATTCATTTGTGTGTTTGTGTTTTACTTTTTCTTATTTTTACACTTTTTCTTCCCTATGGGGGCTGCCATTTTTTGTTCCATTTCTGTGTGTGTCGATTAACGACACATACAGACATGGAATACGGCAGCCACAGTGCCATAGGGACTGCGAACAGCTCCCGTCCCATTGACTTCAGTGTACGGCGTCTGTGTGGGAACTGCGCATGCGCCGCTCCCACACAGTCCAATTCGAAATTGGCGCCGTCCGGCGCCATTTTCCTGTGGACCGGAAGTCGCGGCCGGACATTAATATTACTACTTCCTGTCGCGGCTTCCGGACTTGTGCACTTGGACCAGCGGCAGCAGACGAAGCGGACGGGCCGGAGGGAGCCGCGGCGGCAGGAGCAGGTAAGAGATTTCTATGTATGTTCGTGTTTGTGTGTGTTTACTACTGTATGTAAACCTACTACACTGTGTGTTAGCTCAAAAAATGGCGACACACAGTGTAGGAGGTTACACCGTTCAAACCCCTCGTTTATCTTGGCACTAGCCAGGATAAAGGAGGGGGGGATGCTGAGAGCTCACTAGAGCGAGGGCTTTTTACCCAATTTTGCAAAGCTGCAATTTTGGGAATAGCTCCATCTAGTGACCAAAAATGGGTAGTATTATAAATTAGAATTAATTTATAATATTTCCTGACTCGTGAAAAAAATAAAAAAAATTTGAACAATGTTTAATCACCCACACACTAAGGCCTCATTTACACGAGCGTGTGCGTTTTGCGCGCGCAAAAAAACGCTGCGTTTTGCGTGCGCAAAAGGCAATTGACAGCTCCGTGTGTCATCCGTGTATGATGCGCGGCTGCGTGATTTTCGCGCAGCCGCCATCATAGAGATGAGGTAGTCGACGCCCGTCACTGTCCAAGGTGCTGAAAGAGCTAACTGATCGGCAGTAACTCTTTCAGCACCCTCGACAGTGAATGCCGATCACAATATACACCAACCTGTGACTAAAAAAAGACGTTCAAACTTACCATGAACTGCCTGCTTCCTCCAGTCCGGTCTCCCGGCCGTTGCCTTGGTGACGCGTCCCTCTCTTGTCATCCGGCCCCACCTCCCAGGATGACGCGGCAGGCCATGAGACCGCTGCAGCCTGTGATTGGCTGCAGCCTGTGCTTGGCCTGTGATTGGCTGCAGCTGTCACTTGGCCTGAATTGTCATCCCGGGAGGTCGGACTGGAGGAAGGAGTTTTGACCGAACCCGGCAAAAAATGTTCGGGTACGCGACGTCAGGAGACAGTCACTGCCTTATCGGTAAGTCCGAACTTCTGTTTTTTTTTACACGTATATGTATATTGTGATCGAAAGTCACTGTCCATGGTGCTGAAACAGTTTAAGTCTTTGAGCACCGTGGGCAGTGACTGTCTCCTGACGTCGCGTACCCGAACATTTTTTGCCGGGTTCGGTCAAAACGAGTTCGGCCGAACCCGGTGAAGTTCGGTGCGCTTTTCTCTAATTTGACACTCCGTTTGGATGTTTGTAACCAGAAAAGCACGTGGTGCTTTTCTGTTTACATTCATCCTTTTGACAGCTCTTGCGTGATTTTCGCGCATGCAACGCAGGACCGTCCGTGTGGCATGCGTTGTTTTCACGCACCCATTGAAGTCAATGGGTGCGTGTTGCGTGAAAAACGCAAGAATATAGAACATGTCGTGAGTTTTACGCAACGCACTCACGCAGCGCAAAATTCACGCATCGTCTAAACAGCCCCATAGACTATTATAGGTGCGTACGACACGCGTGAAAAGCACGCGCGTCGCACGCGCGTATAATACGCTCGTGTAAATGAGGCCTAAATGTTTAATTTTTAAAAAAAAAACATGTTTTTCTGGCAACACATTCCCTTTAAGCGTCTGGGGCAGACGGTGTCCCACATACCATCATCTGCTTTCTTGGGAAGAGATCGAATCCTTGTCTTCTACCAGGGGCAGCCGAAGCTGTGTCACCGGTGTCGCGACCCCTCACACTTGAGCGCAAGCTGCACTGTGCAGAAGTGCGCTCATTGTGGGGGGGTAGGCCATCTGGCCGCATCGTGTGAGCAGATTAGGTGTAACCTGTGTGGTGACCTAGGTCACCCTTTCAGTCGGTGTCCGCGCTCAGTCGTCAATGTCTGTTCCAACCCTACGGAGAATGTAAGGAGGGAGGTCTCCGTGGGCGAGGGGGCGGACAGAGACGATAGAGCCCAAGAGCAAAGGACGAATGCCAGGAGGGGACCCCCTTCTCGTCAGAGAAGGGCGGAAAAACGCAGAAGGGAACGAGAGCTGAGGAGGACCCAGGAAACTGGGGACTCCTCTGGCTCGGACCTGGATGCCCCCCAGGATACTGATGCTCTTGGGGGGGCCGTACTGGACGAGGAGATAAGGAGGATAGAGAGAGAGCAGAGGGCTGAGGACTCCCAGTCCTCCCACTATGAAAGTGTGGAAGAGGAAGGGAGGTCACAGCCTAAAACAAAACAGGGGACACCGGGTAACATCAAAACAGGGCTAAAAACATCTGGCCCTGCCCCGGCCAAGGAAGGCAAAACCTGCACCCCCCTGGTGTGCTCCCCCAACCGATACCGTGTTCTCATGGATATTCCAGACCCCCAGGCCGGGGGGGGAGAGCACGGTAGGGAGTCTAGGAGTCGTTAAGCCTCCTCTTCTGCGGGGGCCACTGTCCCCGGGGGAGGGGGTCGGCCCGGACCCAGGAGATGAGAATGGGAGGGGGGTGGTGGAGGTTATGGACTCCTCAAAAACAAAAAAAAGAGGTAAAGAGGGTGAGGGGTCCTCCTCAGAGGAGAAAGCAAGGGGTGGGAAGAAGAAAACCGTCTAACTCAATCATTTATGATGGCGGCACCCACTCCGTTGACGCTGGCATCGATTAACGTTGCCAGCATTAAGTTGAATATGGCTAGATTTGCAGCCTTTGATTTTCTCGGCCGGGTTGAAGCTGACATTTTGTTTTTGCAGGAGACCAGACTGTCACTTTTGGCAGAGGTCATGAAAGCTAGGAGGGAGTGGCGACGTGGGCCCTCCTACTGGTCTCTTGCGGCTGAGCCATATAGCGGGGTGGCGGTACTTTTTACCGCACCGGTCACATGCCGGCGGATGATCGAGTTAGAAATGGGGCGGTGCTTGATCTTAGATGTTCTCATGAGGGGACAAGAACTAAGACTTATCAACATCTACGGTCCCCAGACAAAGTGGGACCGGAAAAGTCTCTTCATGAGGATTAAGCCCTTCCTTTTTACAGGCCGACAAGTCATTTTTGGAAGGGACTTTAACACTGTCGTTAGGCCCCAAGACAGAGGAGGTTCCAGAAAGGTACTGGCCTATGATAGTGTCGAGTTGAATAGAATAGCTAGTGATGCTCGCCTGGAGGACATCCACATTCGGTATACCCCAGGCCACTCGGGGTTCACCTATCATAGTGGTAGTTGTAGGTCCAGGATAGACAGGTTTTTTTTAAAGGAGGACGCCATCTCTTCGGCAGTGTCCGTCGTTGAGGTGGAGTTCTCCGATCACTGTATGATTATGTTTTCTTTGAATGTTGCAGAGTCCCTCCAGATGGGAAGAGGTATATGGAGGCTGAATTCTACTCTCCTGGAAGAAGCAGAGATAAGACAGGCCTTCGAGGATTTTCTTCAGAGCCAGGTACCTTAATTGGATCTAGGTGGTACTAAGTCTGAGTGGTGGGATGTGTTCAAAGAACGGGTGGCTGAGTTTTTCCGTCAGATCTCGTGCTTCAGGTCTATGAGCAGGTATCGCCTGTATCAAGACATGAGGAGGAAACTCGAACATCTAGTCTCAACCGGAGGTAGCCGTGAGGAAATCTCCGTGGTGAAAGCTCTGCTCAAAAGATGCCAATATGATAGGCACACGTCTTTGGTTCTTGAACGGGATTTCGGGAGGTACCGCTCGCCCGACCCTTACAAGAACTGCAAGATGTCAGTGAGTCGTAAGGTGGTGACAGGACTGGTAGATAGTACGGGCTCCCTGATGAGATCCAAATCAGGGATCCTGGAGGTCATCAGATCCTTTTATTCGCAGCTTTTGGGTGAGCAGGATCTAAACCGAGACTAAATGTCGGCTTTCCTGGCTGAAACCATCCCTGAGCCAGGAGCAGACCCCTCGCTTGGTGTTTTGACAGAGTCGATCAAGGAAGAGGAAGTGATGCTGGCGATTGATGGGTTGGCCATCAAAAAGTCGCCAGGCCCAGATGGCTTAACATCTGAGTTTTATAAGGCTTTTAAGGGAACCTTAGTTCCCCTCTTGACTGCGGTTTTTAATGAGTGCCTCTCCTCGGGCGCTCTGCCAAAGTCAATGGGCAAGTCGGCCTTGATCATTCTGTCAAAGGGTAAGGATTCGACCCGTATTGAGAACTGGCGTCCCATAGCGCTCCTCAATACGGACAGAAAGGTTCTCGCAAAAGTACTGTTTAATCGGCTGGTGAAGTTTGCACCCCGGCTCCTTTCGTCGGCCCAGCATTGCTCTGTTCCAGGCCGCAGCACCTTTAGTGCTGTCCTCAGTGTCAGAGAGGCAGTGGAGCAGGGACATTCTGGCCGATGGGAGGGGTACATGCTGTCCTTGGATCAGGACAAAGCTTTTGACCGGGTGAATCACAAGTACCTATGGTCAGTCCTTCTGAGGTATGGCCTACCGGGTGAGTTCGTTAATTGGCTCCAGACCCTATACGCTGGGGCTGAGTCTTTTGCACTGGTGAACGGTTGGACTGGAACCCCCTTTGAGGTTGGGTCTGGTGTCCGCCAGGGTTGTCCCTTAAGCCCCTTGCTGTATGTTTTCGTGATCGACCCCTTTCTTAGGCGGCTCGATCGTGGGCCATTGGCGGGGGTGGGGATGGACTTGGAGGAGCCGGAAGCCACTCAGAGGGTGGTTGCGTACGCGGATGACGTCACTATCTTTGTCTCCTCGAGAGGGGAGGCAGAGTGGGTGATGTCAGAAGTTGAGCGCTACTCACGGGCATCTGGGTCCAGGATCAACCGGGACAAGTGTGAAAGTCTCTGGCTGGGGGGAGGGGATCCTAGTTTTGATCTCCCGGACACCCTCCCAGAGCCCAAAGGGTCTGCTAAAATCTTAGGCATTGAATTTGGCCCGGGTGATTACCCCAAGAAAAACTGGGAAGGTAGGCTATCAATAGCTGCCCAGAAGGTTGGCCAATGGAAGGGATGGTCTTTGTCCCTTAGGGAAAGGGTTCACCTGGCCAAGGCTTACCTGATGCCCATGTTGCTCTACCTTGGCAGCGTGTGCATGTTGCCAGAGCCTCTCTTGACTCGGGTCTATAGCCTGTTCTTCCAACTGTTATGGGGAAACAGGCTTAACCTAATCAAGAGGGAGGTTACTTACCTACCGAGGAAACTAGGTGGGTTAGGTATGGTTAACCCAGTGGTGTTTCTAGTAAACACCTTCATTAAAATTAATTTGGCGAACCTCTTTGAAAGAGAATGGGCTCCTCTGTGGATATCCTCCTGCAGGGGATGGTTTCGGCCTTTCTTCCAGGAATGGGAGACAGGAGGCCAAGCGAAAGACCTACGTGTACCCCATGGGCACCTCCCGGGTTATGCCGCCCCGGTTCTGAAGGTTGTTCGTCGGTGGGGTCTGGAGGCGAGGGAGATCAAGACCATGTCGAGAAAATTTCTTGACAGAAAGGTCTTGTTGACCTGCTTCCAGAAGCCCCTGGTGCTCAGGGACTGCCCAAGTAGCGACCTCGGGGTGGGATTAAAACTTTTAAACTCTGTGAGGATTCCCCAGAAGTTTTGGGATCTGGCTTGGCGCTGCTTCCATGGGAGGCTGTATGTAAGGGGCAATCTGAAGTTCAGAAACTCAGATGAAAGAGGTTGTCCTCGGGAGGAGTGCGATGACACGCTGGAAAGCATGGACCATTTCTTGCTTCAGTGTCCCTTCAATGCAGAGGTTTACAAACGGGTGGGTGCCTCCATCGGTTGGCCCGGTCTGACCAACCTCTCCTACGCTGGTTGGGCCTATGGGGCATTCGGAGACCTGGGTGGAAGGGATCATTGCACTTCTTTTTTAGTTAGTTTAGTGATCAGGTATTTCACGTGGAGCGCACGGTGCTTAGTATCGACTCAGTGTAAAATCCTCCTGGAGGACGAGGTGTGTAGGAATATCATGGGTGACCTGGTGAAGGTCCGGTCTCTGGAGGTTGAGAAACTGGGTGCATCCAAGGCCTCTCGACTTTGGAGGGGCTTCAATTTTAGGGTGCCCTAGGTGGAACCAACCTTCAGGGGGAGGGGAGGGAGTGCCCCTGGGTATTAGACTGGAGGTGGGGGTCTGCACCTGGCCATGACACCGGGAAATAGCGATAGGGACAGAATGAGAGACAGCAGGAGGGACAGATTAGTTTATAAAGTAATAAGGGATAGAGATAGGGCAAGCAGCATAGGTTTAGCGATAGGGATCGGGGTGGTGGTTGGGGGTTGGCTTTGGCCTCTGGGCTGGTGCTCTAGGGGGGCTTTCCTCTCTCTCTCCTCTGGTGATGGGCTGAGTAAGCACAAGTAGGTTTTTGTTTTGAGCTTTTTGGAGACAGAAAAAGGGCTTACAAGCAGCCAAACTTAGGTTATCGGGTTTATGTATACAGTATGATATTTTGTTATAGTTATGTGTCGATATGGTGTATAGGTCTATGCATGGGTTTGTGTGAATGTTTAGGTAAGATGGGCAGTAGATAGGTAGGGTGGGGGGCCTGGGGGTGTGCCCAGCCTGATTCTGGACTACGTGGACGTGAGGAGGACATGAGACGTGGGATCGGGCTGGTTGGGTGATGTGTTGGGTGGTGGGGGCCAGCATCTGAACTATGCGGACATGGAAGGACATGGGGCGTGATGATGGTTGGGGGAGGTGATGGGTGGTGATGGATAAGGTAGTATGTACAGGGTTAGGTATGAATGTGGATAAGTTAATAAAAAGGAAAAAATAAAAATAAAAAAATAAAAATAAAAAAAATATTAAAAAAAAAAAAAAAAAAAAAAATTATATACAAAAAAAAATACATTTTTTTTTTGGGGGTTTGTTTTGTTGTTTTCTTTTCATTTACATGGTGCACTGAAGTAAGTGCACCATGGGATGGTAACTTTTATTTTTAGAGTTTATTATTATTATTATTATTATTTTGTTTATTTTTATTGTGATTATTATTTATTTTGTTTTATATATGTGGTGGTTTTTTTTAGGGGGCCATTGGTTGGCACATGGTTTTTAAGAGTATGTTGTATATAGTGTTAAAGTTATGTTTTCTTGGGGTTGGGGGGGTTTAGGTGTGTGTATGAATGAGTATGGGATTATAGTTATGTATGCATGGGGATTTATGTAAGAAGGGCCAGGCTGGGTAAATTGTACAGAAATGTACATAAGTTTTGTTTTGTTGTGTTTGTTTTGTAAATACCGTTTATTTTGTAATGTTTTATATTTTTCTATTAAAAGAGTAGCAGGAGGGACAGATTAGTTTATAAAGTAATAAGGGATAGAGATAGGGCAAGCAGGATAGGTTTAGCGATAGGGACCGGGGTGGTGGTTGGGGGTTGGCTTTGGCCTCTGGGCTGGTGCTCTAGGGGGCTTTCCTCTCTCTCTCCTCTGGTGATGGGCTGAGTAAGCACAAGTAGGTTTTTGTTTTGAGCTTTTTGGAGACAGAAAAAGGGCTTACAAGCAGCCAAACTTAGGTTTTCGGGTTTATGTATACAGTATGATATTTTGTTATAGTTATGTGTCGGTATGATTATATGGTGTATAGGTGTATGCATGGGTTTGTGTGAATGTTTAGGTAAGATGGGCAGTAGATAGGTGGGGTGGGGGGCCTGGGGGTGTGCCCAGCCTGATTCTGGACTACGTGGACGTGAGGAGGACATGAGACGTGGGATCGGGCTGGTTGGGTGATGTGTTGGGTGGTGGGAGCCAGCATCTGAACTATGCGGACATGGAAGGAGATGAGGCGTGATGCTGGTTGGGGGAGGTGATGGGTGGTGATGGATAAGGTAGTATGTACAGGGTTAGGTATGAATGTGGATAAGTTAATAAAAAGGAAAAAAAAAACAAAAAAAAAAACATATATAAAAAAAAAAAAAAAAAAAAAAAATTTAAAACAATAATAAAAAAAAAAAAAATTCTTTTTCTTTTGGGGTTTGTTTTGTTGTTTTTTTGTTTTGTTCTTTTCTTTTCATTTACATGGTGCACTGAAGTAAGTGCACCATGGGATGGTAACTTTTATTTTTAGAGTTTATTATTATTATTTTGTTTATTTTTATTATGATTATTATTTATTTTGTTTTATATATGTGGTGTTTTTTTTTAGGGGGCCATTGGTTGGCACATGGTTTTTAAGAGTATGTTGTATATAGTGTTATAGTTATGTTTTCTTGGGGTTGGGGGGGTTTAGGTGTGTGTATGAATGAGTATGGGATTATAGTTATGTATGCATGGGGATTTATGTAAGAAGGACCAGGCTGGGTAAATTGTACAGAAATGTACATAAGTTTTGTTTTGTTGTGTTTGTTTTGTAAATACCGTTTATTTTGTAATGTTTTATATTTTTCTATTAAAAGAGTACCAGAGAAACGCCACACCAGCAGTGACTAGCAAGGATGGAGGTTGTGTGTGAGAGAGCTGCTGAGTGTGTGCTGTTTGTGTGCTGTGTGGACCACACCCGGAATCCAGGGAGTTTCCTTTCTTTCACCAGCCCAGGTTTCTATCACCTGCCTGGGCTAAGGAAGCTTCCCTGAAGGAGGCTCCAGTCATACATGGAGCCTCAGACCTCTACCCCCTGGAGAATGCAGGCGGGGGGTAGAGGGTCTTCCCAACCTGCTGGGAACGTGCAGCCAGCATCAGGGGTGAGAAGGTCATCCCGTGGAAAGATCTGTGCGCCCCCCCCCTGATGCTGGGGCTCTGGAAGGAGCCAGGAGGAGAGACATGGAGGATCACCCAGGTGGAGGACCAGAAGGCCCAGCAAGGCCAGATGGAGTGGGGGCTACTGCAGTCGGGGGAGTCGATGGAGACGTTCAGCTCCCGCCTAGCTGCCCGGCTGGAAGAATACCGGGACCTCGGTAAGTCCCTGCGGCGGCTGCGGGAAGATCTGGCGGTCGCCAGGGGACGAGCAGCAAAAACATCAGGCTCCAAGAGGTCCCGGTATAGTCTCCAGGTAAAAGAAATCCTGGAGGAAGTCAAGGCGGTGGAGGAAAGGCGATCGGAGATCGTGGCTGGTGGGGGAGCCTTCGGGGAGAAGCTGGAAAATGATGAGAGGTTTTCCCTGATGGCGTCCCCCACACAAGGTAACAAAACCCCCTGGAAAGGGGAAGGAAAAAACAAAAATAGAGAGACTGATAAAAATGCAGTGATGGTGGAGGATTTGAAAACGGAGGCCGCAGCAAAGGCCACAGGAATGGAGGCCGGGGAAGTGGAGGCTGGAGAGGTCGTGGAGATGGAGGAAAGTGTGGAGGCCCCGGAGGCGGGCTCAGACGCCCCCTGGGAAAGCAGCAATGGAGAGGCAAATGTGGAACTTTCCTGTAACCGATCTGTGGAGAACTTTGAGTCTAACAGTGAGCACCCCCCGGGGTTGCTCACACAAATACGGCAGCAGGAGTCCCCAGTGTCTATGCAGAATTTTTCTTTTGGAGCAGATTTACCGCCAGAGGAGGAAAAAAGGAAGAAAAAGTTATGGAAGATGAGGAAGAAGGCAAAGGCGAAGACAGGTGGAGTAACCTATAAGTATTCCTACCTGTCTTCCTTGCGTTCCGGACCGGGTGAGAGCTCAGTTCGGGACACAAACCCCGCAAATCCCCCAGCTCCGGCCTCTGCATTGGGGTCGTGGCGGGTATGTGGGCAGAAAAATATGGTGCTGGTTTTGAGCAATGTGGCCAAGATGGCGCCAGACGCCGTCTCCTGTAAAGGAGGTGGTGTCGATGGCCACGTGGCGCTAGGGGGCGTGTCCCCGTGTCCGGCGGATGGGGAACCTCAGAAGCCGGTCTCTGGCGCAAGCCGGAGGCCGGGGGACGGGGGGAACCGGAAACCGGATGTGGCGCCGGAAAACCGGAAGTCCGCTGGTCATGTGACTCGGCCGGCGGACGCACCAAAAAGTGTTGCGGCAGCGAGTGGTGGCGGTAGGAGAGGCTCCGGCACTGCTGGCCATCCCCCGACGGGAGGGGGGGTTGGTTTGGTGCCGGGAGCGGCTCTAGCGTTGCCTGCGGCCCCTCCATCTGCATCGCCGCAAGGCGGTGGGAGGGGTTTAGCGGGCACGGGGGGTGATGGCACCCCTCCTCCCGAACATTGTATTGGTGGCGCAGCAGATATGGAGGTCGGTGAAGCGGAGGGTGCTGAGGGATTGCCGCCTGAGATATCCGGCGGCGCCCCAGAAGTAGCGGCACCTGATGATGTGGAGACCCCAAAAACGACAAAAACAACTTATAAAAAGCCCATAGACAAGAGGAAGAACTCTGTAACCAGCCTGGCCGGTATGAAAGTTGTGGAGAGGAATGTAAGTGGAAATGTAAATATTAATGGTAATGTTTAGAGATGAGCGAACCGGGACAACCGAACCCGGTTTCGGTCCGAACTTCCGGAAAAGTTCGGTTCGCAGCGAATCCGAACTTCACCGAGTTCGGCCGAACCCGTTTTGACCGAACCCGGTCAAAAACATTATACAAATCGGCAGCCACTTGTCTCTATCAATCACTGATAGAGAAAAGAGGCTGCTGATTAAAAATAAAATAAAAAGCATTTTATACGTACCCGGTCGTTGTCTTGGTGACGAGTCCCTCTTCTTCCTCCAGTCCGACCTTTTCTGACGCGGCAGCCTGTGATTGGCTGCAGAGGCCTCTGCAGCCTGTGATTGGCTGCAGAGGCCGCGGCAGCCTGTGATTGGCTGCAGCGCTCACATGGGCTGCATCGTCATCAAGGAATGTCGGGCCGGATGTCGAGAGGGACGCGTCACCAAGGCAACGGCCAGGAGACCGGACTGGAGGAAGCAGGGAGTTCCCGGTAAGTATGAACGTCTTTTTTTTTACAGGTACTGTGATCGGTAGTCACTGTCCAGGGTACTGAAACAGTTACTGCCGATCAGTTAACTCTTTCAGCACCCTGGACAGTGACTATTTAGGGTATGTGCACACACACTAATTACGTCCGTAATTGACGGACGTATTTCGGCCGCAAGTACCGGACCGAACACAGTGCAGGGAGCCGGGCTCCTAGCATCATAGTTATGTACGATGCTAGGAGTCCCTGCCTCTCTGCAGGACAACTGTCCCGTACTGTAATCATGTTTTCAGTACGGGACAGTAGTTCCACGGAGAGGCAGGGACTCCTAGCATCGTACATAAATATGATGCTAGGAGCCCGGCTCCCTGCAGTGTGTTCGGTCCGGTACTTGCGGCCGAAATACGTCCGTCAATTACGGACGTAATTAGTGTGTGTGCACATACCCTTACTGACGTCGCCTAGCAACGCTGCCGTAATGACGGGTGCACACATGTAGCCACCCGTCATTACGGGGCCTCATGCACACGACCGTAAAAACACCCGTTATCACGGGTCGTAATTACGACCCGAAATAGCGGGCCCATAGACTTCTGTTAGCCACGGGTACCTTCCCGTTTTCTCACGGGAAGGTGCCCGTGCCGTTAAAAAGATAGAACATGTTCTATTTTTTTATTTTACGGGCCGTGCTCGTAATTACGACTCGTAACTACGAGCACGGCCGGCCACGGGCAGCCAGCCGCTTTTGTGAGCCGTGTTGTCATTATAATTATAGCAGCACGGCCCGTAAAATAGAAAAATAGAACATGTTCTATTTT
The DNA here is from genome assembly GCF_050947455.1 of Rhinoderma darwinii. NCBI lineage: Eukaryota > Metazoa > Chordata > Amphibia > Anura > Rhinodermatidae > Rhinoderma > Rhinoderma darwinii. The sequence continues at coordinate 2,591,676 of NC_134695.1, forward strand.
TTTAACGGCACGGGCACCTTCCCGTGAGAAAACGGAAAGGTACCCGTGGGTAACAGAAGTCTATGAGCCTGTTATTGCGGGTCGTAATTACGACCCGCAATAACGGGTGTTTTTACGGTCGTGTGCATAATGGGAGCACGGCTCGGAAAAACGAACGGCTGCCCGTGCTCATCTCCTGAAATACTCTGTGCTGCCTTAAACTCTGTGGACAGGTCAGGATCCTGTTTCTTTTAAATGCTGCTAGGGAACCCGCTCGATCCACTATATAAGGCTACGCTACAGTGCAGCATTTAAAAGAAACAGGATCCTGACCTGTCCACAGAGTTTAAGGCAGCACAGAGTATTTCAGGAGATGAGCGTGCAGATTCAGTGCTGCTGTGAACTCTGCTCTTACCATTATGTAGCTCTCAGTCTGTTACCTCTCCTCCACTCCTGTCCTCAAGAACACCTTCACATGATTGGCAAGTCACCACGTAATGGTAAGAGCAGAGTTCACAGCAGCACAGAGTATTTCAGGAGAGGAGCGTGCAGATTCAGTGCTGCTGTGAACTCTGCTCTTACCATTACGTAGCTCAGTCTGTTACCTCTCCTCCACTCCTGTCCTCAATAACACCTTCACATGATTGGCAAGTCACCATCCCGCACAAGATCTGCACGCTCATCTCCTGAAATACTCTGTGCTGCTGTGAACTCTGCTCTTACCATTACGTGGTGACTTGCCAATCATGTGAAGGTGTTCTGGAGGACAGGAGTGGAGGAGAGGTAACAGACTGAGAGCTACGTAATGGTAAGAGCAGAGTTCACAGCAGCACTGAATCTGCACGCTCATCTCCTGAAATACTCTGTGCTGCCTTAAACTCTATGGACAGGTCAGGATCCTGTTTCTTTTAAATGCTGCACTGTAGTGCAGCCTTATATAGTGGATCGAGCGGGTTCCCCAGCAGCATTTAAAAGAAACCGTGTTTGTGTATGTGTGTGTTTGTGTATATATGTGTGTTTGGGTATGTGACTTTGTCTGTTTTTGTTTTTATATGTGTGTTTGTGTATATGTGTGTGTGTGTGTATATATGGGTGTGTTTGTGTATATGTTTGTGTATATATGGGTGTATTTGTGTATATGTTTGTGTGTAGATGTTTGTGTGTGTTTTTGTATATGTGTGTGTTCGTGTATATGTGTGTATATGGGTGTGTGTTTGTGTGTATATATGGGTGTGTTTGTGTATATGTGTTTGTGTATATGTGTGTTTGGGTATGTGTGTTTTTGTTTGTATATGTGTTTGTGTATATGTGTTCGTGTATGTGTGTGTGTATAACTGTGTGTGTGTGTGTGTGTGTTTGGATATGTGTGTTTTTGTTTGTATATGTGTGAGTTCGTGTATATGTGTGTGTTTTTGTCTGTTTATGTGTGTGTGTGTGTATATCTTGTTGTGTTTGTGTATATATGTGTGTGTCTGTGTATGGTTGTTTGTTTGTGTGTGCGTGTATATATGTGTGTAGGTGAGTAGAAGTATTGGTATTGTTCACATTGATAACTGTTTTTTTATGTTGTTGCAGATTTTGATGTACCGATTGGACTACATCTTCGATTCGTTGGACTACTGCGTAGATCTACGTTTTTTCAAATTTTAATAAAATGGTTAACAAGGGTTTTGTTGGGGATTTCTTATTTCAATAAAAAAGAATTGTCTTTGTGATTTTTTTTAAACTTTATTAGTGCCTAGATAATGGCAGTTGGCTGATTGACAGCATCCATTATTAAGGCGGTACTTAGTGTTAGCCGGTGCAGAGGCTAGCACTAACCACCCATTATTACCCCGGTACCCACCACCACCAGGGGTGCCGGGAAGAGCTTGGTACGATCCAGTACCCGACCATCTGTTGTGATGGTCGGGTACTGGGGCGGCCGTAGGCTGGTATTATGAGGCTGGGAAGGGCCAAAATCAGTGGACCTTCCCACCCTTGTAATGCTAGGCTGCTGCTGCTGTGTTGTATCGGGCTGGTTATAAAAATGGGGGGACCCCCACGTCGTTTTTTTTTTGAATTTAACAAATTTAGCAATAGACGGGTCCCCCACATTTTTAATAACCAGCTATGGCCGCAGCAGTCTGGCATTACATTGGTGGGAAGGGCCACTGGTTTTGTCCATTCCCAGGCTAATAACACTGTGTTGTATGTGGCTGGTTATGATAAATTGGGTGGAACCCCATGTCTTTTTAAAAAAAAAAAATTAAATAAATAAATAATTAAAAAAAATGACGTGGGGTCCCCCCCACTTTTATAACCAGCCAGATACAACACAGCAGCAGCAGCCTAGCATTACAAGGGTGGGAAGGTCCACTGTTTTTGGCCCTTCCCAGCCTCATAATACCAGCCTGCGGCCGCCCCAGAGCCCGACCATCACAACAGATGGTCGGGTACTGGATCGTACCTGGCTCTTCCCGGCACCCCTGGTGGTGGTGGGTACCGGGGTAATAATGGTGGTTAGTGTTAGCCTCTGCACCGGCTAACACTAAGCCTCGCCTTAGTAATGGATGTTGTCACTCAGACAGCGGCCATTACTAAAGTGGTAGTAATAAAATTTGAAAAGAAAAAGACAAAGATATAGATAAAATATTTTATTGAAATAAAGCACCCCCAACACAACCCTCATTAACCATTTTATTGTAGAAAAAAAAACGTCATCTAAGTAGTCCTCGAAACCGACGTAGTCCAAACACCAAACCTGTAAAAAAAAAAAAAATGAAATAAAACATGTCGTAGGCTTAGATTCAGTTTAATGTGTGATACTGACTGTTAGGGGGGATTCACACGAGCGTGTATTCGGTCCGTGCGGGCCGCGTGGTTTTCACGCGGCACGCATGGACCAATACAAGTCTATGGGGCAGTACAGACAGTCCGTGCTTTTTGCGCAGCGTTTGTCTGCTGCGCAAAAAGCGCGACAGGTTCAATAACTCTGCGTATTTCGCGCATCACGCACCCATTGAAGTCAATGGGTGCGTGAAAATCACGCGCACCACACGGAAGCACTTCCGTGGGACGAGCGTGATTCGCGCAACAGCAGTGAAAAGGATGAATGAAAACCGAAAAGCACCACGTGCTTTTCTGTTTCCGAACATCCAAACGGAGTGTCTTTGCGATGAGCGAAGCCGGACAAGCGTACCGAACTTCACCGGGTTCGGCCAAACTCGTTTTGGCCGATCCCGGCAAAAAAATTATCGGTACGCGACGTCAGGAGATAGTCACTGTCCATGGTGCTGAAAGAGTTAAACTGTTTCAGCACCATGGACAGTGACTTGCGATCCCAAAATACATTAACCTGTAAAAAAAAACGAAGTTCTAACTTACCGATTACTCCTGTCTCCTTCCTGCAGTCCGACCTCCCGGGATGACACTTCAGTTCAAGTGACAGCTCCAGCCAATCACAGGCCAAGCACAGGCTGCAGCCAATCACTGGCTGCAGCGGTCACTTGGACTGCTGCATCATCCAGGGAGGTGGGGCCCGATGTCAAGAGAGGCGCGTCACCAAGGACGCATCACCAAGGACGCGTCACCAAGGCAACGGCCGGGAAGTTCTCGGTAAGTAGGAACTTTATCTTTTTTTTTTACAGGTTTTTCGCTGTTGTGTTCGGCATTCACTGTCGAGGGTGCTGAAAGATTTAGCTCTTTCAGCACCTTGGACAGTGACGGGCGTTGACAAGCCTCATCTCTATGATGCCGGCTGCGCGAAAATCACGCAGCCGCGCATCAGACACGCATCACACACGCAGCTGTCAAATGGTTTTTGCGCTCGCAAAACGCTGCGTTGTTTGCGTGCGCAAAAACGCAACGTTCGTGTGAATCTGCCCTTATACCATGTATAGAAGCCTGCCGCAAAGTTGACTTAGATACAGGGCGCCAGCAGACAGTATCATACATGGCCATACATACATATATACAAACATACATACAAGCATGCACATATATACATGCAAATATACATACATGCAAACATACACACATATATACATGCAAACTATCATACATACATGCATACACACACACACATGAAAACATACATACATACAAACAAACATGCAAAGATACATACATATATACAAGCATGCACAAATATACATGAAAACATAAATACATGCAAACATAATTACATACATGCACATATATATAAACATACATGCAAAAATAAAAACATGCAAACATACATACATGCACATATATACATACATACATGACAACATACATACAAACATACATGACAACATACATACATGCAAACATACATGCAAACATGCATACACACATGTAAACATATATACATGCAAATATACATACAAACATGCACATGTATACATACATGCCAACATACATGCAAACATACATGCACATATATACATACATACATACATGACAACATACATACATGCAAATATACATACATACACACATGCACATATATACATACATGCCAACATACATGCACATATATACATACATGACAACATACATACATACATACATGACAACATACATACATACATACATATATATACACACATGCAAATATACATACAAACATGCATACTAACTGTCGAAGAAACCCCTTCCAGGTAGCACCTTTTGGGATGGGTGCTCTAATGGGCTCCCTCTGCTTTGTCAGGTGGTATTCAAATATGGTAATTGAAGTATCAACAGTGCACCGGGAGATCAATAAAGACAATAGCAATCTGTCGTCTCAATCAATATTCTCATTTATTATCAAGATACATAGGTTAATATACCCTCAGGGCGTCCCCTCTAACCAGGGTGTTACCTCTCATGGAACAACCAATCATAACATTTTACACGTAGACTGAAAATACGTCACACGGACCTTCCCACTGAGGTCACGTGATCTTTCTAACATCTGCAAATCCTGGCCTACAAACAATAAAAAATGTAGGAGGTCTCCACAAGGCCATGCGATGATTTCACATATGTGTATGAAATACTGAGATAAAGAATTAATTGGAAATATAATGATTATTTTAGGTCTAGGCGTTTTGCCAGACTCCTATCTACCAGTATTGAAGGCCATGAAGAAGAACACAAAGTAATAACTTATTCCCTTGTGATTCAAGCAGTAACAGAAAGAGATCATAACTGAATGGAGAATACATATCTTCATAATCCGGCATCCTGCTTGATAATTCATAGTGTAATTTAATACAGAGAACATAAGCAATTTGACCATCCATCACAAACCCCCCTTTTTCTCATATTAAAATACAGAGATTAAGAATTATCTGATTATAAACTTCAAACAAAATAGTGAATAGGGCCACTACCAATAATATAATGCGATCACCGAGTTCAGGTTTGGGTATAGGGTCCCGTCAGTGCGTTGACAAGTCCCGTAGTTGCTCGTCTGCACAGCTGCTCGGATTTGTTGGACTCTACCTTTGTCAATATTTTTTATGGTGATAACAATAACAGCATGCCCTGTATAAAAGTCCTAACATGTATATAAGATATAAATGGCAAAGCTTTAATAAATGAACACACACTTAGTGTTACATGGTGGGGTGTTCACCCATTCACCAGGTTCTGGCCTTGTGCATAAAATCCCTGTGACATAGGGTATTGTTGATTAAAAGGTTTCGGCTTATGATAGACAATTTTCTTAGCCTTCTTACATAGCATAGGTATCAGACATGCTACTAATTTAACAAAAACATATATAATCAATATTATGAGTAATATATGTAAAGCGCCTTGCATGAGTCCTGCAGCCCATCCTCCAATACCTCTGAACCATGAGGCCGGGTTCAGCCATGACAACCAGTCTGGCCAATCTAGGTTCCAATCCTCTTCAGAATTGGCTTTCCTAAATTCCTCCTTTAATTGCTTTGCTTGTTCAATATCATGTTTAATCTGTACTGTCCCTTGGGGATCTATATAATGACAGCATGCAGGACCCACTATCTGGCACATACCCCCTTGACTTGCAGTTAAGTAATCTAGTACAAGTGTATGTTGGTTAGTAACAGTAATAAGCTGTCGGGTAAGTACTGAAGATACATTTAAAGCATCAAATATTAATTCGGTAATATTGTCAAACAACTCTGCTAGTTTTTCTATGTTATGTGCATTTCTAATTGGTCCTCCAAAGATGGATAGAGCATATCCTAACTTGGTGTGCCAAGGTAAGTGTACCAATGGGTGGGCTTTTTGCTTTCCCTCCCTTTTGTACAGCATATGTTTTGGTACTTTATCATAAGGAAGTGCATCCTTGTCCCATGTCCAGGTAGCAGACTGTAACCTAGCTAGGGTACAGGTACCTGTGGTAGTCTGCGGGATCCATTTATATGCATTGTGTCCGCACACTATATATATATCATGGGGAAGGTCAAACCATTGCATACTTCCTAGGGTTAACATGTGAGCAAAATGAACTAGGGGAAAAGACTGTTGTAATACACACCAAGGACAATTTGTTCCCAAAGACCCATGGTATACTCCTGTGCATCCACAATACATGGTTTCATTCCCTTGTAAGTCTGTCTCTTGCATATACCCTGGATAACGTTTACAATCAGTCTTACTTCCTGAAGGGAAGAAATGGCCATATTCCCAACTACCATTATGTATGTACCGTTCTACCAGACTTGGTTTAAATACATCTGAGGTCTGTTGGGTTTTATTGAAGCTTATCTTTATACCTTTTATGGGGATCTCACCTAGTGTCAGTGTTTTAGTGACATTTTTAGAGACCCATTTTCCATTTTCCTTTTGTGTGAGAATCAGTGCCTTACCAGGTATCAGGGTTAGATTTACCTGCCACCAGGGATCCTCCATCCATCCTGCTATGGGTAAGGGCACACTGGTATTAGACCATGTATACCTTTTTGTGTTATCCTTTACCTTTGAGGGATCCCAACATGTAGTGTTAAGAAGTTCTTTCTCACTAAGGGGCACAGCCATGTATGGCATGGATTTTGAGCTTATGGGACTGTGTGTACATATCCAACAATCAGATAAGTTTGTTAATGCTGTTATAATTTGATGATGCTTTATGAATTTATTGTCCACTTCCTCCTTGAGAACTTGAGTCATCGTCCCCACGAGGGGCAACATCAACACCAACCCTGCTAAGGGCAACATCATCGTTCGAGGCGACGTCATCTGGGCTGATAACCTTTTTGCAATGGCTTGCATGTATCCAATTGGCTCGTCCTTGGAGCTTCACTGATGTGGCGGTGACCAGCTGTACTTCTACTGGTTGGCTGTACCTTGGCTCCAGACTGCTCCTGTTGTGTATCTTTGTTACCACCCAGTCTCCAGGTTGTAGTGAGTGGGTACCTGAAAGAAAGTTTGGATCTGGAATAGAAGAAAGGATTAGTTTGTGTGTCCTCTCCAGTTGTTTGTGTAGGGCAGCCAAGTACGTGGTCATATTGTCATAATGCTTTTGTACCTGCTGAGGAAAATACAGTCCAGTCTTTGGCATATTTCCAAACAATATTTCATAGGGAGAAAGTTTATCCTTCCCTCTTGGTGTGGTTCTTACAGAGTATAAAGCCAGGGGTAGACATTGTGTCCACGGTAAAGAAGTTTCATTCATGGCCTTCTGGATTTTTAATTTCAAAGTTCCATTTAGTCTTTCTACCTTACCACTGCTTTGTGGGTGATAGGGAGTATGAAATGCTTGTTCTATCCCAAGGCTTTTTAATATGTTCCTCAATAGTTCTTGGGTAAAGTGAGTACCTCTGTCACTTTCAATTGTCTCTGGTACTCCATAGCGGCACACTACCTCAGCTATCAGTTTCTTTGCTGTGGTATCTGCATTTGCTTTAGCCACTGGAAAAGCTTCTGGCCATCCTGAAAATAAATCAGTGCAAACAAGTACATATTGATAAATTCCCACCTTAGGTAGTTGTATGTAGTCCACCTGTAATCGCTGAAAGGGGTAGTAGGACTTAGGAGTGTGTTTAGCTGGTGTTTTGGTGGTTTTACCAGGGTTGTGTTGTGCACATGTCATGCAGCCCTCTGTATATTTGGCTGCTGCATTTTGAAAACCAGGAGCATGCCATGTCTGTAACACTAGCTGGCTCATAGCTCCCTTTGAACAGTGTGTTTTCCCATGGGCTAGGGCACACATCATTGGATACAGTGCTCTTGGTAGGCAAACCTTAGAATTAAGATGCCTCAACTGTCCTAGACCTATTGCTGCACCTCTCTCCTCCCATTCTGCTTGCTCTTGAGGGGGTGCTTGGTCCTGGAAAGCACGCAACAGGGTCTCTGTGATGGGTTGTAAAACAGGCTTCACAATCATCAGAGGGAGAGCAGCAGCGTCCTTTGCCGCTGCATCCGCAGCCTCATTCCCTTTTGATAGGAGATCACTGTTATTAGTTTGTGCCTGTACTTTGACTATAGCTGCTTGGTCTGGCATGTGCAGTGATTCTAAAAGTTCTTCTACTGCTTTTGCATTCTTTATAGGTTTACCTGCCGAGGTCAAGAACCCTCTGGCTCTCTATATTGTCCCAAAGTCATGTGCAACTCCAAAGGCATATCTGGAGTCAGTGTATATGTTGACACGCTGTCCCTTACCCAATTTACACGCCTCAGCGAGTGCTTTTAGTTCTGCCTCCTGAACTGAGCTGCTGGAGGGTAGGGACTGTTGTATGACGGCCTTACCATTGTGGACCACTGCATACCCGGTGAGGAAATGTCCTTTGTCTTCGCTCCAATATCGAGATCCATCTACAAAATACTCAGCATCAGGGTTAATCAGAGCAACATCAAATATACTGTTTATGCCGTTTGATTCCATATCCACTAGGCTTTGACAGTCATGTTCATATTCAAAATTAAATAGTTCATAATCAGTGGATAGTTGAAAAATAAGGGGGTGTCCATGTCCCTGTCCCCCCCACTCCTCCCTCCTTTTGTTCAGAATCTAGGGGCAGGAGTGTAGCTGGATTCAGAACAACACAACGTTTGATAGTCACATTAGGGGACAGAAGGGTAAGTTCAATTTTAGTAAGTCTTGCAACTGATAAGTGTTTTGTCTTGACTGTGTTCATCATTTCTTGCACTGCGTGTGGGACTTGCACAATAATGTCATGTTGAAGTACAATGTCTGTTGCTTTATCAACTAAAGCTGCTGCTGCTGAGACAGCGCGTATGCATGTCGGGGATCCTAGTACAATGGGATCCAGAGCAAGGGAGTAATAGGCAAGTGGTCGCATCTTGCCTCCATGATCTTGGGCTAATACTCCAGAGGCATGGCCTGCCTGTTCATGGCAGAACAGAGTAAATGGCTTATTGTAGTCAGGAAGTCCCAGTGCTGGCCTTGTAGTCAGTGACAGTTTCAGGGAGTGAAAATTGTCAATTGCCTCAGGTGACAGTACAAATGGGTCAGAGGTGAGACAGTCATATAATGGTTGCATCATAGCAGAGGCATCCCTGATCCAGGCTCTGCAGTACCCTATTAAACCCAGGAAAGTCCTCAATTGTTTAGGGTTTCTAGGGACTGGGTGTTTCTGTATGATTTCCAGCCTGTCAGGGGTTAAGTGTTTCATACCTTGGGAAATACAGTGGCCAAGGAAAACAACTGTTTTGGCACATAATTGCAGCTTGTGCTTGCTCGCTTTACAGCCAACTTCTTCTAGGAACATTAATAGTGATTTAGAATCTGTTTCACTGTTCTCCAGACTCTCACTACAAAGTAACAAATCATCTACATATTGTAGTAGAACTGAGGACTGATTGGGGGGCTGCCAGGTGTCCAGAATATCTTTCATAGTACGTGAGAAGATATCAGGGGAGTTTGCGGCACCCTGTGGCAGCACTACCCAAGCATACTGTCTTCCCCTATGTGTAAATGCAAAATACTGCTGGCACTCTTTATCCAGCGGGATGGAGAAGAAAGCATTGGCTAAGTCTATAACGGTGAAATAGACTGCAGTGCCGGGGACCTGGTTGAGCAATGTATGTGGGTTAGGCACTTGTGGTGTATTAATTATTGTCACAGCATTCACAGCCCGTAGGTCATGTACCATCCGGTACTGTACAGGTTGACCGGGCAGTGTCTTTTTCTTTACTGGGTAAAGAGGAGTGTTGAAAGGCGAGATTATGGGCACTATGAGATTGTTTTCCAGTAAGGAGTTAATATCCTTTTCTATAGCAGCGTCTTGCTGTGGACTCAGAGGATATTGCTTTATACATACAGGACGGTTCTGCATGTCTGGTTTTAAATTTACTTGTACAGGCGGCACATTTAAAACTCCTACATCCATCTTATCTTGTGCCCATAGTTTTTCTGGGATGTCTGCCAACCAAAGGGGAGGGGTACTGGGGGCTTTTTCAGTGTCCGGCATACTTGCCATACTAAGGAGTTTGCATAGCAGGGACTCTGGAATGGCAGAGGTTAATGTAGGTGTGCCAGAAGAAAAGTCCAATGCTGCTCCCAGGGCACTGAGTACATCTGTCCCCAATAAATTGTAGGGAGTGTGTGGTGACACTAACACACGGGAGACAATTGATTGTGTGTCATGTATATTCAGTCGCATTGGTTTTGTTAACTGTAACTGAAATGATGTTCCCTCCACCCCTTCACAATCTATATAGTCTGGTGATAACAACTCTGCCGGTACATATTTGGTTTGTAATACAGTTCTGGCTGCCCCTGTGTCTACTAGAAAAGAGGTATTTTCCCCTGTGGGTAAAGTAACAGGCACCATCAATGATGGACCTGTCGGGGGGAGCACTGGGCAGAGGGAGACATCAGGGTTGCCAGTTTCCTATGCAGCAATCAAAGAATTGGGAGGCTCAACTGGACGGGAGGGACATCGGGCTGAATAATGACCCTTCTTATCACAGTTCCAGCATGTAATCTGGCTAAGATCCCTTCTCTGGGTTCTCAAAGTGTCTTTTTGTTCCCTGCCTCTTCCTCCATAGCCCCCCCTTTGTTGCATCGGGGCGAGACGGGTTCTTTTAGGAGCTAAATCTAACTCTGCACCTTTTGCAATGCTCACTAAATCATTAAACTGGCATGTACGCCAGTCGGGGCGGGATCTTTTAACAGCTTCTTGTACTGCCGGCTTAAGACCGGACATAAAAGTTATTTTTAGTAGGCGCAAGTCTTTTGCATCACCTTCTTCATACCCGTGATCTAACCACTGCTGCTGTAAAGTTGTGGCATAATCAGGGACTGACTGTTTAACATCTTGGGAAAATGACATAAAACTATCAGTTCGATCCTGTTGAGTAGCATCTACGCAGGGCTGCATAGCGTTCAGGTATTCTAGTCCTGATTGCTCATTGGTTTTATTTGCTGATACGGGATTTGTAATAATGTCAGGTCCGCATTTCACACCGAATAACCACCTCTGTAAATTGAAAGCTGAAGGCATGCCTGGAGAGAAGTACACCACACTATGTCTGAGGTACAGCTTCAATGTCAGCCAGGAGGGACTGAACTTTATTCAGAACAAAGAAACACACACAGAGAAGACACATGCCCCTCCCTATAGATGTGTGACTTGCTTGAATTCCATTGGCTCTTCTGCTGTAACTTTTGCTATACATTCTTCTGCACACTCCTCTTTGCATTCCAGGGGGCGGTGTCTTCCATAGGTGTGTCCGACATGAACAAAGAACTTGTTATATATATCAGTATATTACACAAAGAACTGAAATGTATATACATATATGTGAGGATAATATTTTTCAGACAATATACATAGTAATGATCCCTGACAGTCCCCCCTAAAAATATTATTACTCTATCCCTGAGTCTTGCCTAGCAACCTACCACTGACCACTCGAACCAGGCGGGTAGGGGTTTTGGATTTCTTCACCAGCTTGAGACGAGCTACTCCTGATGAGTAACCCCCCTTTGTACCTGGACTTCCAAGGTGTCGGAGTGGTCCTAACTTTCCCTATTCTCCTCTGGATACAGGATGGTTGTCTTGATATAATCTACAAACCACTGCTGGTTGTAATATATATATATATATATTAATCCGGTCTATATTTTTATTAACAGTAATAATTGTCGCACTGTCACTTACTGTCCTAATGGGACTTTACCCCTGCAGATATGACAGGTCATGGGCAGCACAGTGACCTTCACCTCACACCTTCACATAAAACTCCTCAGATTGTAATTTGCAGCACCGTGGCATATTTACACACATTATAATTATAAACCTCAGACATTATAAACAATAGGGCCTCAGCTAATAACATAATGCTATCACCAATCTCATGCTATCACCCTCAGGTCTCGGGTCCCATCAGTTCATTGCCAGTCCTGTACACCATCGTCTTCTTCTTCTCCTGTCTTCTGCTCTTCACTGACTGTCACCCTCAGGGTAACCCACACAATTGTGGAGTCAGACTACGTTGGTGTCCAGTGGGGGAGTTATTATTACCCCCTCCTGGTCACTTACTTATCAAAACACTTGATCCTGCTGACGGATTCACTCAGGTCTTTGGTCTTTACTTTGCTGATGTCATCAGGACTTGGTTTGGTCCTTCTCATCTGTCCGACACCGTCTCCTTTAGTTTACGTCATCAGGCTGTACATAGCACCGCATGTTGTGAGCCTGGGGTGAGATCCCACGTAGGCGGATTAGTGGAGTTGTATTGTGACTATCAAACCCTCCGCATCTGTACTCTTCCTCTGGCAAGTTACTCGTCTGGGCGGCCGCTTAGAATTGTGACACTGCCGTCAGTTCATGATAAACGCGTTGTACTGGCTCAGGCTGTGCCTGCCGCATCTCAGTGATGGAGTTCATCATATTAAAAGTCTTCTAGTTCATGTTTACTGGCACTTGCTGGGGACCCCCAACTCTTGTCAATTGTTAAAATAAATACTAATCTGGTGATAACATCCGCATACACTATAAACGTTGTTCTAAGTACATACAATAATGTCAGGCCCCTAAATGACATCAAACACCTTTATATAAGGAAAAACTTCTCTGTTACAATGGACAGGGCACCTAGAAGATGTGTAACTTACTGGGTACATTTCATTTGCACTTGGTGATACCCTTTCAGCAGGATTTGTACCTTGATCTCAGCTGATTGCCTGGAACATCTCCACCTCACAGAAAGATACACAGATTCCACATGTTTATCTGACAAGCGTCTTAAACCTATTTTTCTTACTCTAACCTGGTTCGTTCTACCTGGGAAGGCCTCTCAAGGTCGGTTCTCTTCGTGGGAGGCGGGTATGATAAGGGTGGCACCGGTCTGCCAGGACTGTTCTGTAGGCAAATCAAACAGCTCTAACAGAATTTAGCAGCGACAGCTGTAAAACCTGGGACATACCAATTAGATCTTACCAAATCGATCCTTGCAGTCTTGGGGCATATGTGAGGTCATACACCATCAAAACAAGTGCCATCAAGAGTGAATTGGGTGCCACCGTTCACCTTCCTTTATCCGTCCACATTCTGTTAGAATCTGGTTCTCCCGCCTTCCGCTCCCAGTTGGACACTTCCTGTGGAGAACAAGCTTTTTCATTGCATAAACATTAATTGATCTTAATCAGATAATTCAATTGAAGAAAAACATTAACAAATAGCATCTTTACATCAAACGTTCACACTGGTCAGTAACTAAAACTTACAAATTGATTCTTCTTCTTTATATACATATCTATACATACACATATACACTGCACGGAATTCTCTGCTCTAAAATTTCCCTTTCACAACAAAAATAAAAATAAACAAATAAAAATGTTTTCTAATGGGAATATTCCACTTCTGTACCTTTTATCTGACGCATGACTCTAATAGTCCAATGCTAAGGCTGGTCCAGAACTTTACATAAAACTTAACCTCAATATTTAATATTCCCACAACACTTCTTAAATACAATTATTAAACAAACTAACTTTGGGATAACATCTGGAGAACTGCTGATATCTTATTGTACAAACATCAGGTCAATACCTGGGATACCATTGTTCCTCTGTCACTTACACACAACGTCTGTAGTGGGGAAAATACAGGCCGGGCTTCAGGCCCCCCTGAGAATAGGTCTACACATACGAGCACCGCGTCATACACTTCTACCTCCGGTAGTTGTATGTTCTGCAGTCGCTGGGACTGTTAATCTGGCCGGGCTGCACTTTTCACAGGTACCTTTGCTGTTTTACCTATGTCATGCCGTGCGCACATCATGCCGGCTGCTACAAACCTAGTGGTGGCATTATTGTATCCAGGGACAAGCCAATTTACTGACACCTGGCTGCACATATCCTTGTTGTCAGGTCTGTCTTCTCTCGCTCTCTCAATTGGCTTACCCGATGATCCAATAAAGTTCCTACTACCAATGGGCCCATAATTGTGGGCGATGCCAAAAGCGTACCTAGAGTCAGTGTAAATGTCGGCCGTCTTACCTTCTGCCAGGTTACAAGCCTCAGCGAGCACCTCCAGCTCCGCTCCTTGAGATGAACAAGAAGGTGAGAGTGGTTTCTGGATGATTTACCTGGTGCTTCGTATCCCGGCTTGTACATACTGTATAATAAAATATCTCTTTATTACAAATTTACATTAAAAACCCATGTCACATATAGATAGAACATCTCAAAGGGGTGGCGTCTTCATTCTCTAAAATAAAACCAAATGTTATACACTTCTCCACACTCATCTGATAATCCAGAATACCTTGAGAATCTCACTTTTATCAGGTTCTGCAAATACTTGATTAATAAAAAAAAAACAAATAAAAAGAAAACATTCCTAAAAACTTTACATCAAATTAACAATGTCCAGACAATTTTTGTTTTGCCTTCCCCCTCATCTTAATCCATAAAGACTCGTGTGAGTGACGTCACCTCTGCCTCCTGTGTAACTTTGCTGGAGGGGGATGGTCTCTTACACATTTTTAGATCTCCTGAAACCAAATTAATTAACTCAAAACAAACCAAAATTGTACCTGATCAGTTCCTTCACCCTTCCCCCCTTTGTGGACTCTGCGAGAGTGATGTAGCAGAGTTCAAAACGACATCTCAACATAACACTAACTTAACCCCCTGTAATGTACAACAGCCTGAAACAAAAATGACTTTTTCCTGACAAACATTTGATCTTTACAATGACATGACTCATGTGTGAAATCAAAAATAAAACAATTGTAGTTAGTTATTCAATAAAACAGAAAATATTATCTCTGATAACATTAATTACTGCAAACCAAGAAACTGTATATAAAAATAGGGAACGGTGGGGGCACATACATTTTCAAAACCCCGTGTCTCACAGTATCTGTAGTTTAATACATCTGAATTAACATCAAAACACATGAAATCTGATCACATCATAACACATAAATATCGTAACTTTTATAACCAACAGCGCTTGCGCAAAAGAGAAGAAATGTATTTCGGTTTGTAGACATTACTGATATATATATATCTCAGCAGTGCATATTGAGATCCCTTTGTCTCATCAGCCCTGCAGACTGCACCCAGTCAGCCCCCCCTCCTCCTCCTCCTCCTCCCAAACACAGCACACTTTAGAGGGGAGGGAGGGGGGGGGGGGGTCACAAACTCACAGCTTCTCACAATCTTAACACTTTCAATGCCGGCAAAACAACATACGTATCTGCAATCATTCATCACACCATTGTATAGGAATTATCTACGTTAATGTTTAACCATACAATCTGTCGGCCACCATCTCTATATTATGATGACGTGTTGCTTCATCTGTGAACTAGACTGGAACTTCTGTAAATAGAAAAAAAACACTACAAATGACAAAATTAACAAGGTGATTATTTCATACTGATTTGGTTGGGCCGGGCGTGGCCACATCAGGGGCAGGGGGGGGGGCAGCCTCTCCCATTGGAAACACAGTGCGCAGCTGTGAAGGGGGGGTGGTTTCCCACCCACAATGAGGACACACTCAACATGAGGTACGGACGCCATTACCGGGCGTTGGCTGGTCCTGTTTTCTAATACATATAACATACAATACCTTTCTTATTCCTAACTTCCATTCACTTCACCAAATCATGAATAGGATCGGGTGATCCTGATGATTTGAATATGGACCGTAAACCATCCATTCTAACAGTCTATATTATACACGTAATTTATATAACAATTTTCGATCTGCAACTCTTGGTCTGGCAGGAAATAATATAATTTCACAGTCTCCAACGCTAAGTCTCGCCGAAATAGTATAAACTCTAGTCTGCAATGTATTTATCATTACATCTCGCTAGAATTATAAAAAATCTTTAATTAGACTCTCAAAAATATTCAATTAGACTCTCTGGCCTCGCTGGAAATATTAAAAATTCCACAGTCTGCAGCTCTCTGGTCGTGTTATATAACTTTATTTATTTAGACTCTCTGGCCTCGCTGGAAATATTAAAAATTCCACAGTCTGCAGCTCTCTGGTCGTGTTATATAACTTTATTTATTTAGACTCTCTGGCCTCGCTGGAAATATTAAAAATTCCACAGTCTGCAGCTCTCTGGTCGTGTTATATAACTTTATCCAGTCCCTAATTACCCAGAGGATGGTTAGTCGGGCGCGACTAGGGTCTCACAGGTTTCCAACCTCACAGCGGAAAATATCACCTCTGTCGATAATCCAGGAAATCAACAAAAGGGTTCTACAGATCGCTACAAGACTGCCCACTAACACAGATAAGACGAAGATTTATAAAATCAATTCGCTTACCGTGTTATTGCGGAGGTGATCAAATTCCTTCAGTGGGCAACTTTGAGTCCTCTGTTTCACCCTGTGATTGTCGACTGTCCGGATTTTGATTTTTCCCTGGTTCGATCCCGGGTTTCGGCACCAAATGTCAGGTTCGCATTTCACACCGAATAACCACCTCTGTAAATTGAAAGCTGAAGGCATGCCTGGAGAGAAGTACACCACACAAATGTCTGAGGTACAGCTTCAATGTCAGCCAGGAGGGACTGAACTTTATTCAGAACAAAGAAACACACACAGAGAAGACACATGCCCCTCCCTATAGATGTGTGACTTGCTTGAATTCCATTGGCTCTTCTGCTGTAACTTTTGCTATACATTCTTCTGCACACTCCTCTTTGCATTCCAGGGGGCGGTGTCTTCCATAGGTGTGTCCGACATGAACAAAGAACTTGTTATATATATCAGTATATTACACAAAGTACTGAAATGTATATACATATATGTGAGGATAATATTTTTCAGACAATATACATAGTAATGATCCCTGACAATAGCAGCTTGAATTTGATTTTTTGAGCACTTCCCCTACCTTTGTTTCTACCAGGCTCTCCATATCTGACCATGTAGCACGGTAAGCTAGATGTACTGCTCGCAGCTTTCTATGGAAAGCGCTTGGTGTTTTACGTGGGTCTGGGAGTGTGTTACATACAGCTAGTAAATCAGCCGGGCTCCAGGGGCGATACACAGTGGCTTCATGTGACTGGATTTCCCCTACTGCCCCAGGTACTGGTTGCCCGTCTACATCTACTGGTTTTGGTCCCCTGTGTGTATGGATACTTGATACTAACGGAAACAATCTAGTGGGGCGCTGCGTACCACAACTGACACAATATCCTGCAGTGATGGGGTTCTGCTGCCCACAGTGTGGACATGTCCAGCAGCTGCCTTTCTTGCTATTTTCAGGATAAGGAGATGGCGCAGTTGCTGCTGCGGGGCTGTTTGGCAGTTGTAAAGGGGTTAACACATTAGTGAGGAGCTTTTCACTTAAAGGGTCATATAAATCATACATTATTCCATGATTTGCTTCCATACTCTTATGTTCTGTGTTACTCACTCTCTGTGCTACCTCATACCACATTTGGGCTTTTTCCACCATGTTATTGTCTTTCAACCATCCAACACAATTTGTCATAAATCTTTTCCAATCACATTCTGCTAATGTGCCATAGGACCCAACTCCCATCATTTTAAACATTCTTTTACAATCCTTCACAGCCTCAGATCCTTTTGCTCTTTCTACTATTTTGATGGCAGAGACCCACGTCTCAGGGCTGTCCCGCATTTTTGTCTTACTATTTCCTGACCCCATGGTCAGAGGGCGTAGGGTAGTCTCCGGAAAACTCCCCAGCTCCAAACAGACAGGCCTTAGTCTGTTGACAGATATCTCAGACAATCTATCTTACAGTTTCAGAAAGACTATCAATATCAAAAGTCGTTCCTTCAGACTATTCTAGCAGTGGGATATCCTTTTCTCTGATCCCTCACTGTTTTGAACATCAAGAACAGACAAAATGCTGCCAATCCACAAATTGCAAGAGCAAATCCTTCAACACAATCTACATTCATGAACTTCCATTGATTCAAGCAGGAGTTGGTCACATTCATTTCAAACTTCTACAAACCCTTCGTCTCTTTCACTTATGCAGAACACTTGCTGCCGGGGTGTGTCTTTCAGTTCATACAGCCTGTGATGTAGCATATATCCCAAACTCTTTCCTCTAGCACTTTGCAATGGTTTCACATGCAAATTATATTTGGTAACATATATGTAATCCTCCCCCCTCAGCCGTTCTCTCTGTGGGTTGTAGTTTAGGGGCCTGTTATCTATGTTGGTGATGATTTCTTTAGGGGCTCTGTGTCTGAGCCAATACCGATGTTCTTTACTGTAATTAGTCTGGGTAGTTATATTACTACGACACAGGTGGCACCTGGGATAAGTGTCAGGGTCATTCAATGAATACAGGATGTTATATTACAACGGTATTCAATCCAGCGGTCTGATGTTATACTACTACAGACTTAATTACTTGGATGTTATTTTACATCAAAGTGTATATGCCGGATTATCATGTGCTAGAAATCAGTCTGTACTGATTCCCACCTTATACCAGTCTGGCAATGCATACAACTGGTTTATGGACCCTTACACACAATATCACTGTCTGGCAATGAATTTAGGAAAATATAAATGATTTTCTAATACAGTATTCAAAGTTTTCCCTATTGCACTGGGTAATGGTATTGAGTGCAAATTCAATATAGACACAATTGCTCCTCCTTGCACTGAGTGTATATCGTCTTCTATGAAGTGGATATTACTTCTGGGCTGGGAGCCATACAGTTTCAACAATTTGATATGTATGTCTTCTCACAGATGTATTCAACATCACACTACACACACATTTATCACACTTGTCACATACACCCCCATGTAAATCCATTTAACCACACTACCATCCTGACAAAGGACCTGATTATTACGGGACCCCTTTGTAGAGACTTACATATACAAAGTACGTTTCCAGGGACTTAACAGAGTGGCTGAAACAAATGGTGTAACATAAAGTCTGTTACTTACCGCGCGGTTTTGGTTTCAGTGACTCCCCAGGTCCTTCCAGATTAGTGGACTTTGCACAAAATTCTCATTAGGAGGTCCCGGGCTGTTCGGCACCATAACTGTCGAAGAAACCCCTTCCAGGTAGCACCTTTTGGGATGGGTGCTCTAATGGGCTCCCTCTGCTTTGTCAGGTGGTATTCAAATATGGTAATTGAAGTATCAACAGTGCACCGGGAGATCAATAAAGACAATAGCAATCTGTCGTCTCAATCAATATTCTCATTTATTATCAAGATACATAGGTTAATATACCCTCAGGGCGTCCCCTCTAACCAGGGTGTTACCTCTCATGGAACAACCAATCATAACATTTTACACGTAGACTGAAAATACGTCACAGGGACCTTCCCACTGAGGTCACGTGATCTTTCTAACATCTGCAAATCCTGGCCTACAAACAATAAAAAATGTAGGAGGTCTCCACAAGGCCATGCGATGATTTCACATATGTGTATGAAATACTGAGATAAAGAATTAATTGGAAATATAATGATTATTTTAGGTCTAGGCGTTTTGCCAGACTCCTATCTACCAGTATTGAAGGCCATGAAGAAGAACACAAAGTAATAACTTATTCCCTTGTGATTCAAGCAGTAACAGAAAGAGATCATAACTGAATGGAGAATACATATCTTCATAATCCGGCATCCTGCTTGATAATTCATAGTGTAATTTAATACAGAGAACATAAGCAATTTGACCATCCATCACAATACATACATGCAAACATACATTCATGCAAACACACATACATGCAAACATACATACATTCATGCAAACATACATACATACACACATGCACATACATACATGACAACATACATACATACATGACAACATACATGCAAAAATACATACATGCAAACATACACACATGCAAACATACATACATACATGCAAATATATACATGCAAATATACATACAAACATGCACATATATACATACATGCCAACATACATGCACAGATATACATACATGACAACATACATACATGCCAACATACATACATACATACATACATACATACATGCCAACATACATACATGTCCAAAAAAAATAATAATACGTTCATACTTACTTTCCTCCTGTCCGGCCTCCAGCGATGACGTTTCATCCATGTCGCCGCTGCAGCCTGTGATTGGCTGCAGAGGCGGTCACGTGGGATGAAGCGTCATCCTGACGTGCGTGACCGCCCCTACAGCCTGTGATTGGCTGCAGCGGCGAAAGGGATGAAACGTCATCGCTGGAGGCCGGACAGGAGGAAAGTAAGTACGAACGTATAATTTTAATTTTTTTATTACATTTAAATTGTATTTTCCACGCGCCGAGCATGTACTGTGAAGGTTGCTGAAAGAGTTAGTGCAGCCCATTAACTCTATCAGCACCCCGGACAGTAGCATGCTCGGCGCACGGAAGTGACAGGTTCGGTCAGAACTAGTTCGGTCCGAACCGAACTTTTTTGTGAAATTCGGCGAACTAGCCGAACCAAACTTTTGATAAGTTCACTCATCTCTAGTAATGTTAGTAGTGTTGGTAATATTGTTGGTGGTGGTAATGTTGTGGATATTAATGTTATGGATGTTAATGTGGGTTGTAACATTGTGGGGGGAGTGTCAACCAGTGGCGGGCCGGTTGCTCCTTCTGCCAGAGCGCCCGGCAGGTCGTATGCGGGCGTTGTGGTGGGGGGACCGCCGGCCCACCCACCCTCATCTTCTGGGCCCGGGGACGGCAGTTTGCAACAGCGCCTCCTAGAAGCCTTAAGGGAGGGGAAGCAAACGATAACAGTAGGGGGAGTGCAGAAGGACCTATCCTTTTGGATAAATAGGTATGGTCTGGTTGCCTTCCGAGAGAGACGGGGAGATCAGTGGTCGCTCCCAACAACCGGGCCGGCCGTGGCCAGGAGGAATGTGGTCCGTCTCCAGTGGCGTGGCAATGATGCGTGCCCTCCTCGTAAGAGGGTGGTGGAGCTGCTGCTGGAGATGGGCTTCAAGGCGAGTGACATCTACGCCTTGATACATCCTCATGGTACGGCTGAGTTTGACATCAGCTTTGTTCAGCCGGGGGGCCTTGAGGTCTTCTGGGGGAACTATGAGCTGGTGAAGAGCGAGCCCGGCTGGCGGGGGTTTGCTGCGCAAGCAATCTCTCGCCAGAATGGTCTCAGGAAAGTGACCGTTCTTACCCGTAACGAGTCGCTTTCCTGTGTGGACATCATGACCTGGTTGGGAAGATACGGTGAGGTAGCAGAGATGCCACGGAAGAACTGCGATGAGTTTGGCATCTGGTCGGGAGCCTGGACGTTTATGGTAAAACGTAAGCGTATGGGGCAGACGGTGTCCCACATACCATCATCTGCTTTCTTGGGAAGAGATCGAATCCTTGTCTTCTACCAGGGGCAGCCGAAGCTGTGTCACCGGTGTGGCGACCCCTCACACTTGAGCGCAGGCTGCACTGTGCAGAAGTGCGCTCATTGTGGGGGGGGTAGGCCATCTGGCCGCATCGTGTGAGCAGATTAGGTGTAACCTGTGTGGTGACCTAGGTCACCCTTTCAGTCGGTGTCCGCGCTCAGTCGTCAATGTCTGTTCCAACCCTATGGAGAATGTAAGGAGGGAGGTCTCCGTGGGCGAGGGGGTGGACAGAGACGATAGAGCCCAAGAGCAAAGGACGAACGCCAGGAGGGGACCCCCTTCTCGTCAGAGAAGGGCGGAAAAACGCAGAAGGGAACGAGAGCTGAGGAGGACCCAGGAAACTGGGGACTCCTCTGGCTCGGACCTGGATGCCCCCCAGGCTACTGATGCTCTTGGGGGGGCTGTACTGGACGAGGAGATAAGGAGGATAGAGAGAGAGCAGAGGGCTGAGGACTCCCAGTCCTCCCACTATGAAAGTGTGGAAGAGGAAGGGAGGTCACAGCCTAAAACAAAACAGGGGACACCGGGTAACATCAAAACAGGGCTAAAAACATCTGGCCCTGCCCCGGCCAAGGAAGGCAAAACCTGCACCCCCCTGGTGTGCTCCCCCAACCGATACCGTGTTCTCATGGATATTCCAGACCCCCAGGCCGGGGGGGAGAGCACGGTAGGGAGTCTAGGAGTCGTTGAGCCTCCTCTTCTGCGGGGGCCACTGTCCCCGGGGGAGGGGGTCGGCCCGGACCCAGGAGATGAGAATCGGAGGGGGGTGGTGGAGGTTATGGACTCCTCAAAAACAAAAAAAAGAGGTAAAGAGGGTGAGGGGTCCTCCTCAGAGGAGAAAGCAAGGGGTGGGAAGAAGAAAACGGTCTAACTCAATCATTTATGATGGCGGCACCCACTCCGTTGACGCTGGCATCGATTAACGTTGCCAGCATTAAGTCGAATATGGCTAGATTTGCAGCCTTTGATTTTCTCGGCCGGGTTGAAGCTGACATTTTGTTTTTGCAGGAGACCAGACTGTCACTTTTGGCAGAGGTCGTGAAAGCTAGGAGGGAGTGGCGACGTGGGCCCTCCTACTGGTCTCTTGCGGCTGAGCCATATAGCGGGGTGGCGGTACTTTTTACCGCACCGGTCACATGCCGGCGGATGATCGAGTTAGAAATGGGGCGGTGCTTGATCTTAGATGTTCTCATGAGGGGACAAGAACTAAGACTTATCAACATCTACGGTCCCCAGACAAAGTGGGACCGGAAAAGTCTCTTCATGAGGATTAAGCCCTTCCTTTTTACAGGCCGACAAGTCATTTTTGGAGGGGACTTTAACACTGTCGTTAGGCCCCAAGACAGAGGAGGTTCCAGAAAGGTACTGGCCTATGATAGTGTCGAGTTGAATAGAATAGCTAGTGATGCTCGCCTGGAGGACATCCACATTCGGTATACCCCAGGCCACTCGGGGTTCACCTATCATAGTGGTAGTCGTAGGTCCAGAATAGACAGGTTTTTTTTAAAGGAGGACGCCATCTCTTCGGCAGTGTCCGTCGTTGAGGTGGAGTTCTCCGATCACTGTATGATTATGTTTTCTTTGAATGTTGCAGAGTCCCTCCAGATGGGAAGAGGTATATGGAGGCTGAATTCTACTCTCCTGGAAGAAGCAGAGATAAGACAGGCCTTCGAGGATTTTCTTCAGAGCCAGGTACCTTTATTGGATCTAGGTGGTACTAAGTCTGAGTGGTGGGAGGTGTTCAAAGAACGGGTGGCTGAGTTTTTCCGTCAGATCTCGTGCCTCAGGTCTATGAGCAGGTATCGCCTGTATCAAGACATGAGGAGGAAACTCGAACATCTAGTCTCAACCGGAGGTAGCCGTGAGGAAATCTCCGTGGTGAAAGCTCTGCTCAAAAGATGCCAATATGATAGGCACACGTCTTTGGTTCTTGAACGGGATTTCGGGAGGTACCGCTCGCCCGACCCTTACAAGAACTGCAAGATGTCAGTGAGTCGTAAGGTGGTGACAGGACTGGTAGATAGTACGGGCTCCCTGATGAGATCCAAATCAGGGATCCTGATGATCCTTTTATTCGCAGCTTTTGGGTGAGCAGGATCTAAACCGAGACGAAATGTCGGCTTTCCTGGCTGAAACCATCCCTGAGCCAGGAGCAGACCCCTCGCTTGGTGTTTTGACAGAGTCGATCAAGGAAGAGGAAGTGATGCTGGCGATTGATGGGTTGGCCATCAAAAAGTCGCCAGGCCCAGATGGCTTAACATCTGAGTTTTATAAGGCTTTTAAGGGAACCTTAGTTCCCCTCTTGACTGCGGTTTTTAATGAGTGCCTCTCCTCGGGCGCTCTGCCAAAGTCAATGGGCAAGTCGGCCTTGATCATTCTGTCAAAGGGTAAGGATTCGACCCGTATTGAGAACTGGCGTCCCATAGCGCTCCTCAATACAGACAGAAAGGTTCTCGCAAAAGTACTGTTTAATCGGCTGGTGAAGTTTGCACCCCGGCTCCTTTCGTCGGCCCAGCATTGCTCTGTTCCAGGCCGCAGCACCTTTAGTGCTGTCCTCAGTGTCAGAGAGGCAGTGGAGCAGGGACATTCTGGCCGATGGGAGGGGTACATGCTGTCCTTGGATCAGGCCAAAGCTTTTGACCGGGTGAATCACAAGTACCTATGGTCAGTCCTTCTGAGGTATGGCCTACCGGGTGAGTTCGTTAATTGGCTCCAGACCCTATACGCTGGGGCTGAGTCTTTTGCACTGGTGAACGGTTGGACTGGAACCCCCTTTGAGGTTGGGTCTGGTGTCCGCCAGGGTTGTCCCTTAAGCCCCTTGCTGTATGTTTTCGCGATCGACCCCTTTCTTAGGCGACTCGATCGTGGGCCATTGGCGGGGGTGGGGATGGACTTGCAGGAGCCGGAAGCCACTCAGAGGGTGGTTGCGTACGCGGATGACGTCACTATCTTTGTCTCCTCGAGAGGGGAGGCAGAGTGGGTGATGTCAGAAGTTGAGCGCTACTCACGGGCATCTGGGTCCAGGATCAACCGGGGCAAGTGTGAAAGTCTCTGGCTGGGGGGAGGGGATCCTAGTTTTGATCTCCCGGACACCCTCCCAGAGCCCAAAGGGTCTGCTAAAATCTTAGGCATTGAATTTGGCCCGGGTGATTACCCCAAGAAAAACTGGGAAGGTAGGCTATCAATAGCTGCCCAGAAGGTTGGCCAATGGAAGGGATGGTCTTTGTCCCTTAGGGAAAGGGTTCACCTGGCCAAGGCTTACCTGATGCCCATGTTGCTCTACCTTGGCAGCGTGTGCATGTTGCCAGAGCCTCTCTGGACTCGGGTCTATAGCCTGTTCTTCCAACTGTTATGGGGAAACAGGCTTAACCTAATCAAGAGGGAGGTTACTTACCTACCGAGGAAACTAGGTGGGTTAGGTATGGTTAACCCAGTGGTGTTTCTAGTAAACACCTTCATTAAAATTAATTTGGCGAACCTCTTTGAAAGAGAAAGGGCTCCTCTGTGGATATCCTCCTGCAGGGGATGGTTTCGGCCTTTCTTCCAGGAATGGGAGACAGGAGGCCAAGCGAAAGACCTACGTGTACCCCATGGGCACCTCCCGGCTTATGCCGCCCCGGTTCTGAAGGTTGTTCGTCGGTGGGGTCTGGAGGCGAGGGAGATCAAGACCATGTCGAGAAAATTTCTTGACAGAAAGGTCTTGTTGACCTGCTTCCAGAAGCCCCTGGCGCTCAGGGACTGCCCAAGTAGCGACCTCGGGTTGGGATTAAAACTTTTAAACTCTGTGAGGATTCCCCAGAAGTTTTGGGATCTGGCTTGGCGCTGCTTCCATGGGAGGCTGTATGTAAGGGGCAATCTGAAGTTCAGAAACTCCGATGAAAGAGGTTGTCCTCGGGAGGAGTGCGATGACACGCTGGAAAGCATGGACCATTTCTTGCTTCAGTGTCCCTTCAATGCAGAGGTTTACAAACGGGTGGGTGCCTCCATCGGTTGGCCCGGTCTGACCAACCTCTCCTACGCTGGTTGGGCCTATGGGGCATTCGGAGACCTGGGTGGAAGGGATCATTGCACTTCTTTTTTAGTTAGTTTAGTGATCAGGTATTTCACGTGGAACGCACGGTGCTTAGTATCGACTCAGTGTAAAATCCTCCTGGAGGACGAGGTGTGTAGGAATATCATGGGTGACCTGGTGAAGGTCCGGTCTCTGGAGGTTGAGAAACTGGGTGCATCCAAGGCCTCTCGACTTTGGAGGGGCTTCAATTTTAGGGTGCCCTAGGTGGAACCAACCTTCAGGGGGAGGGGAGGGAGTGCCCCTGGGTATTAGGCTGGAGGTGGGGGTCTGCACCTGGCCATGACACCGGGAAATAGCTATAGGGACAGAATGAGAGACAGCAGGAGGGACAGATTAGTTTATGAAGTAATAAGGGATAGAGATAGGGCAAGCAGCATAGGTTTAGCGATAGGGACCGGGGTGGTGGTTGGGGGTTGGCTTTGGCCTCTGGGCTGGTGCTCTAGGGGGGCTTTCCTCTCTCTCTCCTCTGGTGATGGGCTGAGTAAGCACAAGTAGGTTTTTGTTTTGAGCTTTTTGGAGACAGAAAAAGGGCTTACAAGCAGCCAAACTTAGGTTTTCGGGTTTATGTATACAGTATGATATTTTGTTATAGTTATGTGTCGATATGGTGTATAGGTCTATGCATGGGTTTGTGTGAATGTTTAGGTAAGATGGGCAGTAGATAGGTGGGGTGGGGGGCCTGGGGGTGTGCCCAGCCTGATTCTGGACTACGTGGACGTGAGGAGGACATGAGACGTGGGATCGGGCTGGTTGGGTGATGTGTTGGGTGGTGGGGGCCAGCATCTGAACTATGCAGACATGGAAGGACATGAGGCGTGATGCTGGTTGGGGGAGGTGATGGGTGGTGATGGATAAGGTAGTATGTACAGGGTTAGGTATGAATGTGGATAAGTTAATAAAAAGGAAAAAAAAAAAAAAAAATGTATGTGTGTGTATATATATGTGTATATATATGTATATGTATATATGTGTATGTATATATATATATATATATATATATATATAAAAAAAATTTAAAAAAAATGTACAAAAAAAAATTAAAAAAAAAAATTCTTTTTTTATGTTTTGTTCTTTTCTTTTCATTTACATGGTGCACTGAAGTAAGTGCACCATGGGATGGTAAATTTTTTTTAAGAGTTTATTATTATTATTTTGTTTATATTTTTATTGTGATTATTATTTATTTTGTTTTATATGTGGTGTTTTTTTTAGGGGGCCATTGGTTGGCACATGGTTTTTAAGAGTATGTTGTATATAGTGTTATAGTTATGTTTTCTTGGTGTTGGGGGGGTTTAGGTGTGTGTATGAATGAGTATAGGATTAGGGTATGTTCACACGGCGGGGGTCCGTAACGGCTGAAATTACGGGGATGTTTCAGCCTGAAAACATCCCCGTAATTTCAGCCGTACCGGCATGTGCAGGCGCTTGAACGCCGCGTCAATTACGGCCGTATTTAGCGCTGCTATTCATTGGAGTCAATGAATAGCGGCTCCAATTACGGCCAAAGAAGTGACAGGTCACTTCTTCTACGCGGGCGTCTATTTACGTGCCGTCATTTGACAGCGGCGCGTAAATATACGCCTCGTGTGAACAGACAAACGTCTGCCCATTGCTTTCAATGGGCAGATGTTTGTCAGCGCTATTGAGGCGCTATTTTCAGACGTAATTCGGGGCAAAAACGCCCGAATTACGTCCGTAAATAGGCCGTGTGAACATACCCTTATAGTTATGTATGCATGGGGATTTATGTAAGAAGGGCCAGGCTGGGTAAATTGTACAGAAATGTACATAAGTTTTGTTCTGTTGTGTTTGTTTTGTAAATACCGTTTATTTTGTAATGTTTTATATTTTTCTATTAAAAGAGTACCAGAGAAACGCCACACCAGCAGTGACTAGCAAGGAGGGAGGTTGTGTGTGAGAGAGCTGCTGAGTGTGTGCTGTGAGTGTGCTGTGTGGACCACACCCGGAATCCAGGGAGTTTCCTTTCTTTCACCAGCCCAGGTTTCTATCACCTGCCTGGGCTAAGGAAGCTTCCCTGAAGGAGGCTCCATTCATACGTGGAGCCTCAGACCTCTACCCCCTGGAGCATGCAGGCGGGGGGTAGAGGGTCTTCCCAACCTGCTGGGAACGTGCAGCCAGCATCAGGGGTGAGAAGGTCATCCCGTGGAAAGATCTGTGCGGCCCCCCCTGATGCTGGGGCTCTGGAAGGAGCCAGGAGGAGAGACATGGAGGATCATCCAGGTGGAGGACCAGAAGGCCCAGCAAGGCAAGTCACCCGACCTGAGGACCAAAGCACGGTAGAGGAATGGGGGCTACTGCGGTCGGGAGAGTCGGTGGAAACCTTCAGCTCCCGCCTAGCTGCCCGGCTGGAAGAATACCGGGACCTCGGTAAGTCCCTGCGGCGGCTGCGGGAAGATCTGGCGGCCGCAAGGGGACGAGCCGCGAAAACATCAGGCGCCAAGAGGTCCCGGTATAATCTACAGGTAAAGACAATTTTGGAGGAAATTAAGATGGTGGAGGAGAGGAAGATGGAGATTGTGGTCGGTGGGGGAGCCTTCGGGGAGAAATTGGAGAATGATGAAAGGTTTTCCCTGATGGCGTCCCCCACGCAAAGTAATGAAACCCCTTGCAAAAGGGGAGTAAAGGCATTGGCTGCTAAAAGTGCAGAGGCAGTGGAGGCCGCAAAAGTGGAGGCCGCAAAAGTGGAGGCCGCAAAAGTGGAGGCCGCAAAAGTGGAGGCCGCAAAAGTGGAGGCCGCAAAATTGGAGGCCGCAGAAGTGGAGGCCACAGAAATGGAGGAAAGCGTGGAGGTGGAGAGGACGCCTACCCGGGAGGAGACGGGCTCGGAGGACCCCTGGGAAGGCAGTAACGGAGGGGCAAGTGGGGAACTTTCCTGCAGCCAAGGTGTGCAAGACATTGAATCGGGCAGTGGGCACCCCCCGGGGTTGCTCACGCAAATACGGCTGCAGGAGTCCCCAGTGTCCCTCCAGAACTTTACTTTTGGAGCGGAGTTGCCACCAGAGGAGGACAAAGTGCAGAAGAAGAAGTTATGGAAGTTAAGGCGGAAGAAAACAAAGGCGAAGACAGGTGGGGTATCCTATAAATATTCCTACCTGTCTTCCTTGCGTTCCGGACCGGGAGAGAGCTCGGTTCGGGACGCAAACCCCGCAAATCCCCCAGCTCCGGCCTCTGCAGTGGGGTCGTGGCGGGTATGTGGGCAGAAAGATATGGTGCTGGTTTTGAGCAATGTGGCCAAGATGGCGCCAGACGCCGTCTCCTGTAAAGGAGGTGGTGTCGATGGCCACGTGGCGCCAGGGGGCGTGTCCCCGTGTCCGGCGGATGGGGAACCTCAGAAGCCGGCCTCTGGCGCAAGCCGGAGACCGGGGGACGGGGGGAACCGGAAACCGGATGTGGCGCCGGAAAACCCGAAGTCCGCTGGTCATGTGACTCGGCCGGCGGACGCACCAAAAAGTGTTGCGGCAGTGAGTTGTGGCGGTAGGAGAGGCTCCGGCACTGCTGGCCACCCCCCGACGGGAGGGGGGGGGGTGGTTTGGTGCCGGGAGCGGCTCTAGCTGTGCCTGCGGCCCCTCCATCTGCATCGCCGCAAGGCGGTGGGAGGGGTTTAGCGGGCACGGGGGGTGACTTCACTCCTCCTCCCGAACATTGTATTGGTGGCGCAGCAGATATGGAGGTCGGTGAAGCGGAGGGTGCTGAGGGATTGCCGCCTGAGATATCCGGCGGCGCCCCAGAAGTAGCGGCACCTGATGATGTGGAGACCCCAAAAACAACATATAAAAAGCCTGTGGACAAGAGGAAGAACTCCGTAACCAGCCTGGCCGGTATGAAAGTTGTGGAGAGGAATGTAAGTGGAAATGTAAATATTAATGGTAATGTTAGT
Organism: Rhinoderma darwinii; assembly: GCF_050947455.1. Lineage (NCBI taxonomy): Eukaryota > Metazoa > Chordata > Amphibia > Anura > Rhinodermatidae > Rhinoderma > Rhinoderma darwinii. Next base: position 2,621,398 of record NC_134695.1, read on the forward strand.
AGTGTTGGTAATATTGTTGGTGGTGGTAATGTTGTGGATATTAATGTTATGGATGTTAATGTGGGTTGTAACATTGTGGGGGGAGTGTCAACCAGTGGCGGGCCGGTTGCTCCTTCTGCCAGAGCGCCCGGCAGGTCGTATGCGGGCGTTGTGGTGGGGGGACCGCCGGCCCACCCACCCTCATCTTCTGGGCCCGGGGACGGCAGTTTGCAACAGCGCCTCCTAGAAGCCTTAAGGGAGGGGAAGCAAACGATAACAGTAGGGGGAGTGCAGAAGGACCTATCCTTTTGGATAAATAGGTATGGTCTGGATGCCTTCCGAGAGAGACGGGGAGATCAGTGGTCGCTCCCAACAACCGGGCCGGCCGTGGCCAGGAGGAATGTGGTCCGTCTCCAGTGGCGTGGCAATGATGCGTGCCCTCCTCGTAAGAGGGTGGTGGAGCTGCTGCTGGAGATGGGCTTCAAGGCGAGTGACATCTACGCCTTGATACATCCTCATGGTACGGCTGAGTTTGACATCAGCTTTGTTCAGCCGGGGGGCCTTGAGGTCTTCTGGGGGAACTATGAGCTGGTGAAGAGCGAGCCCGGCTGGCGGGGGTTTGCTGCGCAAGCAATCTCTCGCCAGAATGGTCTCAGGAAAGTGACCGTTCTTACCCGTAACGAGTCGCTTTCCTGTGTGGACATCATGACCTGATTGGGAAGATACGGTGAGGTAGCAGAGATGCCACGGAAGAACTGCGATGAGTTTGGCATCTGGTCGGGAGCCTGGACGTTTATGGTAAAACTTAAGCATCTGGGGCAGACGGTGTCCCACATACCATCATCTGCTTTCTTGGGAAGAGATCGAATCCTTGTCTTCTACCAGGGGCAGCCGAAGCTGTGTCACCGGTGTGGCGACCCCTCACACTTGAGCGCAGGCTGCACTGTGCAGAAGTGCGCTCATTGTGGGGGGGTAGGCCATCAGGCCGCATCGTGTGAGCAGATTAGGTGTAACCTGTGTGGTGACCTAGGTCACCCTTTCAGTCGGTGTCCGCGCTCAGTCGTCAATGTCTGTTCCAACCCTACGGAGAAGGTAAGGAGGGAGGTCTCCGTGGGCGAGGGGGTGGACAGAGACGATAGAGCCCAAGAGCAAAGGACGAACGCCAGGAGGGGACCCCCTTCTCGTCAGAGAAGGGCGGAAAAACGCAGAAGGGAACGAGAGCTGAGGAGGACCCAGGAAACTGGGGACTCCTCTGGCTCGGACCTGGATGCCCCCCAGGATACTGATGCTCTTGGGGGGGCCGTACTGGACGAGGAGATAAGGAGGATAGAGAGAGAGCAGAGGGCTGAGGACTCCCAGTCCTCCCACTATGAAAGTGTGGAAGAGGAAGGGAGGTCACAGCCTAAAACAAAACAGGGGACACCGGGTAACATCAAAACAGGGCTAAAAACATCTGGCCCTGCCCCGGCCAAGGAAGGCAAAACCTGCACCCCCTTGGTGTGCTCCCCCAACCGATACCGTGTTCTCATGGATATTCCAGACCCCCAGGCCGGGGGGGAGAGCACGGTAGGGAGTCTAGGAGTCGTTGAGCCTCCTCTTCTGCGGGGGCCACTGTCCCCGGGGGAGGGGGTCGGCCCGGACCCAGGAGATGAGAATCGGAGGGGGGTGGTGGAGGTTATGGACTCCTCAAAAACAAAAAAAAGAGGTAAAGAGGGTGAGGGGTCCTCCTCAGAGGAGAAAGCAAGGGGTGGGAAGAAGAAAACGGTCTAACTCAATCATTTATGATGGCGGCACCCACTCCGTTGACGCTGGCATCGATTAACGTTGCCAGCATTAAGTCGAATATGGCTAGATTTGCAGCCTTTGATTTTCTCGGCCGGGTTGAAGCTGACATTTTGTTTTTGCAGGAGACCAGACTGTCACTTTTGGCAGAGGTCGTGAAAGCTAGGAGGGAGTGGCGACGTGGGCCCTCCTACTGGTCTCTTGCGGCTGAGCCATATAGCGGGGTGGCGGTACTTTTTACCGCACCGGTCACATGCCGGCGGATGATCGAGTTAGAAATGGGGCGGTGCTTGATCTTAGATGTTCTCATGAGGGGACAAGAACTAAGACTTATCAACATCTACGGTCCCCAGACAAAGTGGGACCGGAAAAGTCTCTTCATGAGGATTAAGCCCTTCCTTTTTACAGGCCGACAAGTCATTTTTGGAGGGGACTTTAACACTGTCGTTAGGCCCCAAGACAGAGGAGGTTCCAGAAAGGTACTGGCCTATGATAGTGTCGAGTTGAATAGAATAGCTAGTGATGCTCGCCTGGAGGACATCCACATTCGGTATACCCCAGGCCACTCGGGGTTCACCTATCATAGTGGTAGTCGTAGGTCCAGAATAGACAGGTTTTTTTAAAGGAGGACGCCATCTCTTCGGCAGTGTCCGTCGTTGAGGTGGAGTTCTCCGATCACTGTATGATTATGTTTTCTTTGAATGTTGCAGAGTCCCTCCAGATGGGAAGAGGTATATGGAGGCTGAATTCTACTCTCCTGGAAGAAGCAGAGATAAGACAGGCCTTCGAGGATTTTCTTCAGAGCCAGGTACCTTTATTGGATCTAGGTGGTACTAAGTCTGAGTGGTGGGAGGTGTTCAAAGAACGGGTGGCTGAGTTTTTCCGTCAGATCTCGTGCCTCAGGTCTATGAGCAGGTATCGCCTGTATCAAGACATGAGGAGGAAACTCGAACATCTAGTCTCAACCGGAGGTAGCCGTGAGGAAATCTCCGTGGTGAAAGCTCTGCTCAAAAGATGCCAATATGATAGGCACACGTCTTTGGTTCTTGAACGGGATTTCGGGAGGTACCGCTCGCCCGACCCTTACAAGAACTGCAAGATGTCAGTGAGTCGTAAGGTGGTGACAGGACTGGTAGATAGTACGGGCTCCCTGATGAGATCCAAATCAGGGATCCTGGAGGTCATCAGATCCTTTTATTCGCAGCTTTTGGGTGAGCAGGATCTAAACCGAGACGAAATGTCGGCTTTCCTGGCTGAAACCATCCCTGAGCCAGGAGCAGACCCCTCGCTTGGTGTTTTGACAGAGTCGATCAAGGAAGAGGAAGTGATGCTGGCGATTGATGGGTTGGCCATCAAAAAGTCGCCAGGCCCAGATGGCTTAACATCTGAGTTTTATAAGGCTTTTAAGGGAACCTTAGTTCCCCTCTTGACGGCGGTTTTTAATGAGTGCCTCTCCTCGGGCGCTTTGCAAAAGTCAATGGGCAAGTCGGCCTTGATCATTCTGTCAAAGGGTAAGGATTCGACCCGTATTGAGAACTGGCGTCCCATAGCGCTCCTCAATACGGACAGAAAGGTTCTCGCAAAAGTACTGTTTAATCGGCTGGTGAAGTTTGCACCCTGGCTCCTTTCGTCGGCCCAGCATTGCTCTGTTCCAGGCCGCAGCACCTTTAGTGCTGTCCTCAGTGTCAGAGAGGCAGTGGAGCAGGGACATTCTGGCCGATGGGAGGGGTACATGCTGTCCTTGTATCAGGACAAAGCTTTTGACCGGGTGAATCACAAGTACCTATGGTCAGTCCTTCTGAGGTATGGCCTACCGGGTGAGTTCGTTAATTGGCTCCAGACCCTATACGCTGGGGCTGAGTCTTTTGCACTGGTGAACGGTTGGACTGGAACCCCCTTTGAGGTTGGGTCTGGTGTCCGCCAGGGTTGTCCCTTAAGCCCCTTGCTGTATGTTTTCGCGATCGACCCCTTTCTTAGGCGGCTCGATCGTGGGCCATTGGCGGGGGTGGGGATGGACTTGGAGGAGCCGGAAGCCACTCAGAGGGTGGTTGTGTACGCGGATGACGTCACTATCTTTGTCTCCTCGAGAGGGGAGGCAGAGTGGGTGATGTCAGAAGTTGAGCGCTACTCACGGGCATCTGGGTCCAGGATCAACCGGGACAAGTGTGAAAGTCTCTGGCTGGGGGGAGGGGATCCTAGTTTTGATCTCCCGGACACCCTCCCAGAGCCCAAAGGGTCTGCTAAAATCTTAGGCATTGAATTTGGCCCGGGTGATTACCCCAAGAAAAACTGGGAAGGTAGGCTATCAATAGCTGCCCAGAAGGTTGGCCAATGGAAGGGATGGTCTTTGTCCCTTAGGGAAAGGGTTCACCTGGCCAAGGCTTACCTGATGCCCATGTTGCTCTACCTTGGCAGCGTGTGCATGTTGCCAGAACCTCTCTGGACTCGGGTCTATAGCCTGTTCTTCCAACTGTTATGGGGAAACAGGCTTAACCTAATCAAGAGGGAGGTTACTTACCTACCGAGGAAACTAGGTGGGTTAGGTATGGTTAACCCAGTGGTGTTTCTAGTAAACACCTTCATTAAAATTAATTTGGCAAACCTCTTTGAAAGAGAAAGGGCTCCTCTGTGGATATCCTCCTGCAGGGGATGGTTTCGGCCTTTCTTCCAGGAATGGGAGACAGGAGGCCAAGCGAAAGACCTGCGTGCACCCCATGGGCACCTCCCGGCTTATGCCGCCCCGGTTCTGAAGGTTGTTCGTCGGTGGGGTCTGGAGGCGAGGGAGATCAAGACCATGTCGAGAAAATTTCTTGACAGAAAGGTCTTGTTGACCTGCTTCCAGTAGCCCCTGGTGCTCAGGGACTGCCCAAGTAGCGACCTCGGGGTGGGATTAAAACTTTTAAACTCTGTGAGGATTCCCCAGAAGTTTTGGGATCTGGCTTGGCGCTGCTTCCATGGGAGGCTGTATGTAAGGGGCAATCTGAAGTTCAGAAACTCCGATGAAAGAGGTTGTCCTCGGGAGGAGTGCGATGACACGCTGGAAAGCATGGACCATTTCTTGCTTCAGTGTCCCTTCAATGCAGAGGTTTACAAACGGGTGGGTGCCTCCATCGGTTGGCCCGGTCTGACCAACCTCTCCTACGCTGGTTGGGCCTATGGGGCATTCGGAGACCTGGGTGGAAGGGATCATTGCACTTCTTTTTTAGTTAGTTTAGTGATCAGGTATTTCACGTGGAACGCACGGTGCTTAGTATCGACTCAGTGTAAAATCCTCCTGGAGGACGAGGTGTGTAGGAATATCATGGGTGACTTGGTGAAGGTCCGGTCTCTGGAGGTTGAGAAACTGGGTGCATCCAAGGCCTCTAGACTTTGGAGGGGCTTTAATTTTAGGGTGCCCTAGGTGGAACCAACCTTCAGGGGGAGGGGAGGGGGTGCCCGGGTGCCCCTGGGTATTAGACTGGAGGTAGGGGTCTACGCCTGGCCATGACACCGGGAAATAGCGATAGGGACAGAATGAGAGACAGCAGGAGGGACAGATTAGTTTATAAAGTAATAAGGGATAGAGATAGGGCAAGCAAGATAGGTTTAGCGATAGGGACCGGGGTGGTGGTTGGGGGTGGCTTTGGCCTCTGGGCTGGTGCTCTAGGGGGGCTTTCCTCTCTCTCTCCTCTGGTGATGGGCTGAGTAAGCACAAGTAGGTTTTTGTTTTGAGCTTTTTTGGAGACAGAAAAAGGGCTTACAAGCAGCCAAACTTAGGTTTTCGGGTTTATGTATATAGTATGGTATTTGGTTATAGTTATGTGTCGATATGGTGTATAGGTCTATGCATGGGTTTGTGTGAATGTTTAGGTAAGATGGGCAGTAGATAGGTGGGGTGGCCTGGGGGTGTGCCCAGCCTGATTCTGGACTACGTGGACGTGAGGAGGACATGAGACGTGGGATCGGGCTGGTTGGGTGATGTGTTGGGTGGTGGGGGCCAGCATCTGAACTATGCGGACATGGAAGGACATGAGGCGTGATGCTGGTTGGGGGAGGTGATGGGTGGTGATGGATAAGGTAGTATGTACAGGGTTAGGTATGAATGTGGATAAGTTAATAAAAAGGAAAAAATATATATATATATAAAAAAAAAAAAAATATTTTATTTTTTTGGGGTTTGTTTTGTTGTTTTTTATGTTTTTGTTCTTTTCTTTTCATTTACATGGTGCACTGAAGTAAGTGCACCATGGGATGGTAACTTTTATTTTTAGAGTTTATTATTATTTTTTTGTTTATTTTTTATTGTGATTATTATTTATTTTGTTTTATATATGTGGTGTTTTTTTTAGGGGGCCATTGGTTGGCACATGGTTTTTAAGAGTATGTTGTATATAGCATTATAGTTATGTTTTATTGGGGTTGGGGGGGGGGTTTAGGTGTGTGTATGAATGAGTATGGGATTATAGTTATGTATGCATGGGGATTTATGTAAGAAGGGCCAGGCTGGGTAAATTGTACAGAAATGTACATAAGTTTTGTTTTGTTGTGTTTGTTTTGTAAATACCGTTTATTTTGTAATGTTTTATATTTTTCTATTAAAAGAGTACCAGAGAAACACCACACCAGCAGTGAGTAGCAAGGAGGGAGGTTGTGTGAGTGAGAGCTGCTGCTGTGTCTGATCTGTGAGGACCACACCCAGGATCCAGGGAGTTTCCTTTTTTCACCAGCCCAGGTTCCTATCACCTGCCTGGGCTAAGGAAGCTTCCCTGAAGGAGGCTCCATTCATACATGGAGCCTCAGACCTCTACCCCCTGGAGCATGAGGGTCTTCCCAACCTGCTGGGAAGGTGCAGCCAGCATCAGGGGTGAGAAGATCATCCCGTGGAAAGATCTATGCGGCCCCCCCTGATGCTGGGGCTCTGGAAGGAGCCAGGAGGAGAGACGACGAGATGGAGGATTGCCCAGGTGGAGGACCAGAAGGCCCAGCAAGGCCAGATGCCCGACCCAGGGACCAGAGCACGGTCGAGGAGTGGGGGCTTCTGCAGTCGGGGGAGTCTATGGAGACGTTCAGCTCCCGCCTAGCTGCCCGGCTGGAAGAATACCGGGACCTCGGTAAGTCCCTGCGGCGGCTGCGGGAAGATCTGGTGGTCGCCAGGGGACGAGCAGCAAAAACATCAGGCGCCAAGAGGTCCCGTTATAGTCTCCAGGTAAAAGAAATACTGGAGGAAGTCAAGGCGGTGGAGGAAAGGCGATCGGAGATCGTGGCTGGTGGGGGAGCCTTCGGGGAGAAGCTGGAAAATGATGAGAGGTTTTCCCTGATGGCGTCCCCCCCCCCCATGTGTGTGTGAATCGAACAAAGAATACTACTTACAAAGGATTCTCAGAATCCATGAATATGACACTGTGATCCCCACCTTGGAGCCCTCTGGCTTCTCCATCTTGGACGCAATGATCCTTGTGTCCTGGACGGGGCGGACAGAGTTCTCTGAGGAGGAGGAATGCAATAATAGAAAGTCTAAAATGTATTGATATAACCTCAGTATGTCTAATCTTGTCTCTTAGATCGTGTGTGTAAGAGAAACTAATCCAAGAATTTGCTTAATTGATGTTGATAAATATATTGAGAGTGCACTTGTATTCATATTTTTGCACCTTTGACTATAAGGCTGGGTTCACACTACCTATTTTCAGACGTAAATGAGGCATATTATGCCTCGTTTTATGTCTGAAAATAGGGCTACAATACGTCGGCAAACATCTGCCCATTCATTTGAATGGGTTTGCCGACGTACTGTGCAGACGACCTGTCATTTACGCGTCGTCGTTTGACAGCTGTCAAACGACGACGCGTAAATTGACTGCCTCGGCAAAGAAGTGCAGGACACTTCTTTGCAACGTAATTTGAGCCGTTCTTCATTGAAGTCAATGAAGAGCAGCTCAAGAGTACAGGTGTCAAAGACGCCTCGCATAATACGAGGAGCAGCATTTATGTCTGAAACGACGCAGCTGTTTTCTGCTGAAAACAGACTGTCTTTTCAGACGTAAAAGCCTCTCATCATGTGCACATATCCTTATTAATCTCGAGGTTACAGTATAGATAAGTGAGACTGTACCTAAATGTGACCTATATATTATATAGAACTGTGATTGGTTCATTGATGATAAGGGGAATGTAAAATAGAAAGGTTCGTTAGGTGAGACTAGTAATATCTAGACCTCTTTAGTATAATTTTATTTAATCAAATTCCTGTCTGTCATACTATTCCACAGATGCAGGCGTAATATAGTGTGGACCTGCGCATGCGCAGTCAATAGGGAGCCGTTCTTTGCTCTCTATGGAAACAGGAGACGCTTGATATGCACAGTGGGGTATGTAGGCGCATGTGCAATGGGAATCTTAGGACGCTGAGTTTTAGATGAGTTCGGAGTACTTTCTGCACATATGTTGAGCGTCGATTCACACATTTTCAATAAGGTTTTCTCACAAGGAACATGTGGAGATGTTTATAAATGTTATTATGGGTGTATTTATTGTATTAAAGGGAATGTGTCGCAAATTAAACCTTTTTTTTTAAGTAAGTTACTTATTTCTATTATATTTTTTAAGATTTTTGCTATATTTTTTTTTTCTTCTTCTACATGGTGGAAAGTATTAAAAATTAAATAATTTGACATGTTTTCCTATGTTGGCCACCAGAGGGAGCACTTCCCAGAATTACAGCAAGGTGAATAAGGCAAAGTAACCTGACTCACAGCTGCTGTAAATGTGGGATGGAATCTCTCCCCCCTCCTACAAGCCAGGAAAAGGTGTCTTGTGATTGTACAAATGGCAGCTGGCAGAATCTATAGGACACACCAAAAGGCTAAGGGTATGTTCATACACTTACTAAACAAAGGGAAAACAGCTCCTGATTTTCAGCCATTTTTTTAATCAAAATTGCGTTTTTGGCCGCGTTTTTTACGGCCGTTTTTGGAGCTGTTTTTCTATAGAGTCAATGAAAAATGGATCCGGAAACGGCCCAAGAAGTGACATGCACTTCTTTTTGGTGGGCGTCTTTTTACCTGCCGTTCTTTAAAAACAGCCTAGTAAAAAACGCCCCGTCGGAACAGAACGCCGTATTTCCCCTTGAAACCAATGGGCAGATGTTTGTAGGCATTCTGCTTCCGATCTTTCAGCCATTTTTCGGGACGTTTACGGCCCGAAAAACGGCTGAAAACACTGCGTCTGAACATACCCTTAGATTTTCACGCGCCTCGCACGGACCTATGTTAGTCTATGGGGCCGTGCAGACAGTCAGTGATTTTTTCGCAGCGTATGTCCGCTGCGTAAAACTCACGACATGTCCGTTCTTTGTGCGTATTTCGCGCATTACGCACCCATTGAAGTCAATGGGTGCGTGAAAATCACGTGCACCACACAGAAGCACTTCCGTGGGACGCGCGTGATTCGCGCAACAGCAAAAAGTATGAATGAAAACAGAAAAGCACCACGTGCTTTTCTGTTTACAAACATCCAAACAGAGTGTCATCATGATGGTGGCTGCGCGAAACATGTCACTCACTGACTTCCACCTCCTGTCCTTAGTCACTGGTCCTGCAGTGACACCTTGTGGCTACTAATAACATGGCAGGCATACACAGGATAACACATATAGTAGGTGCAGATAAAACAGAAGCAGTCATCACTGCAGACAAGAGGGAACACAGAATAAAAGTACCACTAAACATGAAAGATGCACAGGGAAGACAGTTCAATTTAAAAGGGCAGTATCACCCCCTTACAGTCTAGTCTCTGTATAGTGCATCGACTCTCCAGATTAATAACACCCTTTTTATATAATTTTTCTTTTTTGTACACAAAGTAAAAACTATTCTAGTCGGGACCTTTTCGGACGTGAACAGTCCCATGTTGGAAAGAGCTGTGAGGCTCCATCTAAAAAGCACGCATATACACTACCGTTCAAAAGTTTAGGGTCACTTAGAAATTTCCTTATTTTTGAAAGAAAAGCAGTTATTTTCAATGAAGATAACATTAAATTAATCAGAAATACACTCTATACATTGTAAATGTGGTAAATGACTATTCTAGCGGCAAGCGTCTGTTTTTTAATGCAATATCTACATAGGTGTATAGAGACCCATTTCCAGCAACCATCACTCCAGTGTTCTAATGGTACATTGTGTTTGCTAACTATGTTAGAAGGCTAATGGATGATTAGAAAACACTTGAAAACCCTTGTGCAATTAATTATGTTAGCACCTCTGTAAACAGTTTTGCTGTTTAGAGGAGCTATAAAACTGACCTTCCTTTGAGCTAGTTGAGAATCTGGAGCATTACATTTGTGGGTTCGATTAAACTCTCAAAATGGCTAGAAAAGGAGAGCTTTCATGTGAAACTCGACAGTCTATTCTTGTTCTTAGAAATGAAGGCTATTCCATGCGAGAAATTGCCAAGAAACAGAAGATTTCCTACAACGGTGTGTACTACTCCCTTCAGAGGACAGCACAAACAGGCTCTAACCAGAGTAGAAAGAGAAGTGGGAGGCCCCGCTGCACAACTGAGCAACAAGACAAGCAAGTACATTAGAGTCTCTAGTTTGAGAACTAGACGCCTCACAGGTCCTTAACTGGAAGCTTCATTAAATAGTACCCACAAAACGCCAGTGTCAACGTCTACAGTGAAGAGGCGACTCCGGGATGCTGGCCTTCAGGGCAGAGTGGCAAAGAAAAAGCCATATCTGAGACTGGCTAATAAAAGGAAAAGATTAATATGGGCAAAAGCACACAGACATTGGACAGAGGAAGATTGGAAAAAAGTGTTATGGACAGACGAATCGAAGTTTGAGGTGTTTGGATCACACAGAAGAACATTTGTGAGACGCAGAACAACTGAAAAGATGCTGGAAGAGTGCCTGACGCCATCTGTCAAGCATGGTGGAGGTAATGTGATGGTCTGGGGTTGCTTTGCTGTTGGTAAAGTGGGAGATTTGTACAAGGTAAAAGGGATTTTAAATAAGGAAGGCTATCACTCCATTTTGCAACGCCATGCCATACCCTGCGGACAGCGCTTGATTGGAGCCAATTTCATCCTACAACAGGACAATGTCCCAAAGCACACCTCCAAATTATGCAAGAACTATTTAGGGAAGAAGCAGGCAGCTGGTATTCTATCTGTAATGGAGTGTCCAGCGCAGTCACCAGATCTCAACCCCATAGAGCTGTTGTGGGAGCAGCTTGACCGTATGGTACGCAAGAAGTGCCCATCAAGCCAATCCAACTTGTGGGAAGGGCTTCTGGAAGCATGGGGTGAAATTTCTCCCGATTACCTCAGCAAATTAACAGCTAGAATGCCAAAGGTTTGCAATGCTGTAATTGCTGCAAATGGAGCATTCTTTGACGAAAGCAAAGTTTGAAGGAGAAAATTATTATTTCAAATAAAAATCATTATTTCTAACCTTGGCAATGTCTTGACTATATTTTCTAGTCATTTTGCAACTCATTTGATAAGTATGAGTTTTCATGGAATACACAAAATTGTCTGGGTGACCCCAAACTTTTGAACGGTAGTGTATGTTCACAGAGCAGCTCATGTTCCTGAAAAATGTGATGGAACTTCGTCCGTAAGTTTTCTTTTCTGATTTTTGCACCTTTTTAAATATTATTGTAATTCTTTAAAAAAAAAAAACATTTATCAGTGACTGCAATGAAGGCAATAAAACTATCGTCATGATGTATTGATTGAAAATATCTTAATTAGCAAAAGACGTTATGGTCATTACCACATTTCTTGATCCCACTATGGGGTTGTCCAGTCATAAGAAATGATTGACCTATCGTCTTCATATTTCCTTTGTTTTTTGTGGCAGCGGCACTTGTACTAGGACTGTTTCCCCTTCATTCTTTTTACCTACTTGTAATTCAATTCATAGTACAGACTTCTGTGAACCGCCACTACAAGTGTGCCAGCGATTCACAGTACAAGTGTCAAGTCCGAATTTCAGGGTAGCTTCCTTCTCCCTGTTATTTCACACCGAATAACCACCTCTGTAACATGAAACCTGAATGCATGCATGGAAAGAAGTAAACCAGCCAGAGATGTTGGTACACAGCTTTCCCCAGATAGGTCAGGAAGCCAACTAACTTTATTCAGAACAAAGAAACACAGAAAAAGACACATGCCACCCTCCCTAGAGATGTGGGACGTGCTTAAGCCCCCCTTGGCTCCTCAGCTGTAAGTTCTTCTGTACATTCTTCTTTGCATTCCAGGGGGCGGTGTCTTCCATAGGCGTGTTATTCAGGCTCTTTGTGTTCCATGAATCCAATCTCTTTGTGTAATATACTGAATATATATATATATATATGTAAGGATAATATTTTTCAAACAATATACATGGTAATGATCCCTGACACAAGCAGGTAAAAACTATAAAGGGGAAGAAGTGGAAGGAGTGTTCGTACGAGCGCCGTGCCACCTTCAATACAGCTGATCATCGTTGGTTTATGTAGTTGTACCCCCAACAATCAGATATAGATGTTGAACAGATTTTTGTTGTGCAAAATATGATTTTATATGACATTTTATTTTCTGAACCAGAACAAGGGACAATCTAGAAGAGGCACAGGAAGTGGACTCAGAGCCACACAGTTTGAGCAGCCTGAAGCAGAGAGTAACACCAGTAGCATCTCTCCTCAAGTTACAAGCGAGGACACGTTACAGCCATCTGCTTCCACAAGGGTTTCTTCATATGTAGCTCCAAGAAGAACCTCCAGTTGCAGCCGCATAGCTGCGGTACAGGAAAACAGGGCTCTTATCTATTCTAGAGTCCTGGAGTACCTCAACAACCGCACGATGGAGAATCCGGAAGAGACCTTCCTACGGAGCCTCACCCCACATCTGACTCGACTACCTCCAGAACGTTTCCGTCGTCTTCAGAGAGCAATGATCGTGATGCTCCAGGCAGCAATGCCACCTAATGATCCGAGGGCCATCTTCCGAGCAGTAGACTTGTGGTGTCTCCACAATGAAGAGCCCATAGAAAGGGGAGCAACACTACCTACCCCAATCACTCATGGACCTCCACCTACCAAGACTCCACAATACATTATTTCAGTCTGCATGTGAGACAGTTCTGGCTGCCATGCTGTGTCTAGATGCTTCATCATTAGTTCTGAGTCAGCCTTTAATGGGAGAATAGTCAGCAGGTTCTGAATTAGTCGATCATTTCCCTCAGTGTAATAGGAGAGAAAGCAGGAATGATGATTTCAGGGGACACTGTGTCTAATTGTGATCGATCACAAACAAGGAATGGGGAGAAAAATAGAGACTTAACCCGTTTCTCCCTTTCTTCATATGAAAGTAGTGGAGCTGGTGACATGTCGCGCTTCTGAGGAGAGGGAGCCATAGGGCAATTCGACCCACTTGCAATTTGTGCACTGTGCTGTCAGTCTTACTATAAGGAAAGGGGGGAATGTCCATGCTGCGAGTCCACAATTGAGTTGTTGAGATGCAGGGCCTTTCATTCCAGAAGAGATGGTTTGACACTGGAGTGAGGCAGTCTCTTGCAGTGGTGCCGCTGGTACCTGGTTCTAAGATGTATCTTGTGTGACAAGAGGCAATGGGGTGAGTTTGGCAGTTTTTGTGCTGGGAACCGTTTTTTAAGATTTTTGCGGTGTGGAGGTAGTGACTGAGAGGGCAGGGTCCGGCAGGGACATCGCGGAGGAGAGCGGCCTCATCCACGTCTACCGCCAACAAAAAGTCAAAGCTGTTAAGAGGACTTTAGAGGTTCCTCCTGTGCCTCCTGTTTTGTTTTCTTTCTCCTAAAAAAGTGAAAGAATAGGAGCAAAAATGAACCAAATTATTAAGCTCAGTGCACAGAATTTCAGGAAAGCACATCCTGCTCCACCAAGCACCAAGTGTGTCCCCAGTTTTTTTTTCTGTTTCATTGATGTTATTTTTAATGTTTTTATTTTTTCTTCTTTCTCTTCAGGAATTTGAAGAAACTCTTTTTGAAACCACGTTTCTTCTTCTGAGTTTTTTCTCCTTCCTTCTCTAATTCTTTCTCAGGTATCTCATTGCTGATGTTCTTAATGTCCACTTCCTCTAGGTCATCCTCTACTACTTCTCTTTCTGATGTTTCATAAATGATGTTTTCAATTGCTCTTACTCTCTCCTCTTGATGTTCCACCTCCTCTCCACCTATATCAAGCACATACTCATGATGTTCCTCTGAGTAACGCTCAAACCTTTCCATGATGATAACTCTGCTGACTAACTCTCCTGCTTCTATCCTCTCCTCTTCTATCATGATGGTACTTATCTCCTCTCCTAGGCTATGTTCACACGGAGTATTTTGGGGGAGGAATATCTGCCTCAAAGCTCCAAACGGAATTTTGAGGCAGATATTCCTCCCCCAAAACACTCCGTGTGAATAGCAATGATCGCGCCGTTTTTCGCCCGCGGCCATTGAGCGCCGCGGGCAGAAAACACGCTTTCTCCTGCCTCCCATTGAAGTCAATGGGAGGTCGGAGGCGGAAGCGCCCGAAGATAGGGCATGTCGCTTCTTTTTCCCGCGAGGCAGTTTTACTGCTCGCGGGAAAAAGACGCCGACGCCTCCCATTGAAATCAATGGGAGGCGTTCTCGGGCCGTTTCTGCCGAGTTTTGCGACGCGGTTTCCGCGTCAAAAAACTCGGCAAAAGACCCCGTGTGAACATAGCCTTAGTATGCTTCGCTGTTGTTCATGTCCTCTTGGTCCTACATTCATCCTCCAAAATTCCTCTCTATTCATCAATAGTTGATGTAATACTTCTGTTGTTGCCCCGCTCTCTCTTTCTTCACATTCTACTGGCTCCACAATGTTATCCATCTGTTCTCCTCTTTGACCTACTTCTTCTTCCTCTAAAACCACATTCTGTTGTTCTGACTCTGTAAAAATGCAAATGATTAGTAATTAACCCTTACTTATGAATGTAATGTATATTCTTTACTAATTAGCCTGGGTTCACACCTGCATCAGTGTTTTCGTTGGTTTGTTCCGTCAGAGGAGCAGAACAACAGAAATACCAGAAGGGCCGGTGTCGTTGTACGATGAACACCACAGGCAACTGATGGAGCCCATTGACTTTAATGGGTTCCGTCGGTTTTCCATCGGGAAACATGGCTGCTTTCATCAAGGAATAGCGCCACTCTTGTCCATAAATTGAGTCTGGAATTTCAGTTCAACTCCATTTAAGTTAATGGCACTGAGCTGCAATACCAGACAGTAAAAAGAATTACCAGTACCGATCCTGAATATAATAAGACCTGGAGTATTTAATCTTGAATATGATAAAATTTGGAGTATTTATATTATGTTGACAGTAGTTACTATGTAAAGATGTAACATAACTAGCAGTACCTGGCTTTTCAACTACTACCTCCTCCAGTTCATGATGTTCCTGATGGTTTTTTTTCTTCATTCTCCACCTAAAATGTGAAACATTAATTCTAATGAGATGTTCCATGACAATCAAAATCATAATTTTAGGGGAGAGCTACCAAAAATTCATCATCTGTAATATACTATGTGGGCTATTCAGAGAATTACAATTGGATTGTGAGGTCAGATCTTCACCAATTTGCCCAAACTCCTCATGGATTAAATGTCAGTTTACTTGGAATTTTGGAGAATTCATGTCACTAAGGTTTTCAAGCAGCACCAAGGAGATCCAGGTAATCTGTAGAGCAAGTCTGTGAGGTTTCAGCCCTAGGGACTACCTGAGAAATGGCCTTCTGATATATCTATATGGGTGTAGGATGAAAATTATAGGGGTAACTTTAAACACATGGACCCCAATGTTAAATCTATAACCAAGCCCCAAACTACTGTGAGCCATTTATGATACTGGTGTATTCTTATGTGGCAGAGGGAACTACTTGTTGTCACTGCTACCTCTGCAACCCTTATAGCTACGCTCTTGTTAACTGGTTCCCGACCGCTGGCTGTGTTTTTTCGGTCAGCGGTCAGGGTCCTTAAAACCCGCGCCATAGACTTTTTACGGCTCGGGTTTTAACTTGCTGCCCGAGCGATCGGGCAGCTGAATGTCGGGTCTCTGGCTGTCCGTGACTGCCGGGGACCCTGAGGAGAGGATAGAAGCAGCTTCTGTCTTCTCTGATCACTTGTACACAGCGCTCAATGAACGCTGTGTATAGGAATAGAGGCAGCGGCCGCGCCGCGATCTCTATTGTTCCCGGTGTTCATGTGACTGGTCACATGATCGCCGGGTGCCGTTAGTGACAGACTGCTGCTGGGTCTTACTAGACCCAGCACAGCTCTATTAGTGACAATCGTCACTATGAGAGGGCTGATTTCCCCTGTAACTGGGGCTGCTGTGCAGCTCCAGTTACAGTGCAAAACATGGTGTAAAAGAAAGAAAAAAAATATATAAAGTTCCTCAAAGGTCTTTTTTGAGGGACAGACCATAGTAATAAAAAAATAAAAGTAATGTGCAAAAAAAATTAATAATAAATACACATAAAATACCCACCCCCAAAAAAAAAACGTTCCCCCCGCCAATCATTGTTGTAACGCTAGCGCTGACCCAATTAGCCTATTATAGACATGTAATATATTAAAATTTATGGTAGACAATGACGATCACAAATAAAAGGTCTATTTTAGGGTAAAACTATGTTATTACAAAAAAAAAAAATGCTGAAACTAAAAAAAGCTTCTTTTTTTACTATTATTTTGAAACTTTAAGAATAAAAATTCTAAAATAGCAAAAAGGATGTGTATAAAAATGATAAAAAAAAGAAACCTGCATTGTCTACTGAAAAAACATTGCAAAAATCAAGTCGTTAGCCCAAAAAAAGAAGAAAGCTATAGCCATTTAACTAACACGTGCTAAGAATGGCTAAACTGAGTCTGGTCGTGAAGGCTGAAAATAGCCCGGTCCTGAACTGGTTAAAATCCTCATAACACAGGTAAATCCTCATTTATAATGTTACAAATGCATTTTTATATAATTGTCAATATGGAAGCAAGGACAGAAGAAAGTCATGACTTGTCTAAATTCTGTTTGTAACTTACCAGATATACACAATGCCTCCCACGATCACCCCTATAGTCCATGGCGCACTTATTAATGCAATTTTGTACAACTCTGTGTAAGAAAATAAAAAAGTTACAAATGTCTATTATACTTGTTACATATTTATTGGGGCCTAGTGTAATTACCTGGAACCCCAGCAAATGGTTGCTATGACAACCACAAGCCCACAAGTACATGGAAGCCAGGCTTTATTCTTGTAAACAGTTACCTGCTGGGCGCGAGCGTCCACTGCCGCGGACCATCAGGATTACTCACCCCCCGACGGCCTCAGCCATAGATCTGTGAGCGCTGGCCCGCATCTCCTCCCCAGGAGACACCAGAGCTCACTTCCACTTCGTTCTACTGTCCGGTAGCGTGCGCGTGCACGCTCGTGCCCAGCCTTAAAGGGCCAGCGCGCGCACATGAAAAATATCAATTTACCCATGATTACCCTGGACTATAAAAACGGCTCTGCCCTTTTTTCATTCCCTGAGAATTGTTTTGTTTACCCGTGTTAGTCTTACAAATGGTCCCTTAGTGTTATCCTGTTCCCAGTGTTCCCGTACCTCCTACCTGTATCCTGTATCCCATGCTACCATTGTTCCTGTGTGAAAGTTGGAGTTGTGTTGTGCCATCGGTCACGCCTGCTGTGTTACACCACGCCTGGTGTCTGCTTCCAAGGTCCCATCTGAGCCTAGCCCTTACTACTGTCTGAACTGCTACAGGTACCCTTGTGCTTGGACTATGTAGATATTGTTTTGGTACACTGTTTGGCCAGCTGCCATCCAGCTACGGCGGTACAGCCTAGTGCATCCACATACCCACAGATCGTGATACCTGCAGCCCCATCTAAGATATTTGTCCTCCAAACCAAGTCAACAACAAGATTTAGGTGTAAAAAAAAAACTACACCTAAGAAGTTCACGTCTTTTTCATTTCTAAACATAAAAGCTGCTGTCTTTCTAATACTTTAATTATTACAATGGTTCATAGAATTGTAATCCTAATAGAATGAAAATATCAATGTAATTTTTGTACTGACCCAACATTCTCTCTCACTCGCCTTCACTGACCCTCAAAGGCTCAGGCGGTTGATCAGAACCTTATATCACCTCTGTGCAGCATTGTGACATCACCTCTATTATTATGTTATCCTTCATCTTGACCAGTACATCGTGACATCACCCGATAACAGTTTATAGGAACATCATGAGGTTTGAAAAATGGAGGGAAAATTTGAATGTATCTGGAGTGGTATCAGATTGCTGACAGGAATTTTTACTTTCATGGATAAGCGTAATTGACTTTTAACATGTATCTATAATATGTCAGCAGATCATTTTGTCTGGATTCTCCTTTATATTAAGATGCCTAATAAATGGCAATATAAAAGTAATTAAGTGGCTACTATTTTACTCTCTATATAGCCAACGTTTCATGTCCTTAAATTGATGCACAAAGTGTGAAAAACATACAAAAAAGGCATATCAATAGTACAAAATAAGAAAAGGTACAACATTTAACAGCAATAGATATAAATACTACGCACACTCTATATAAAGGGTCGGAGCAGGCTAAGTAAAGAGTTGTCCAAAACTCCCTTAAAATTTGCAAACAATAAAATATATATACTTAGCCGCTTAGACAACTAAGTGAGTCCACAAGCACAAGTTCAACGTCTTGAGAATGTAATCCCACTCTTTTTTCCACTTGGGGGAAAGGTGACGATACTATGTGCAGGCTTGTTAGATGTTGGTTAAATAAATGTTAGTTAACTGGGCTTTGTAGTTCCATCGCCGTCTCAATCACATCCAGTACTTTGGACGGACCTGATTTGAGAGAACTGACAATAAAGTAGCACCGCCAACATACCCTAAAAATACAAGTTTTATTGGTACTCAAAAGGAGGTTCAAAAATAGCATATAGCAAATAATATCAAGGCATGCCAAGTCTCTGCCCATCCCTGGGTCTCGCCGTGTCTGCTTCTTCCGGGGCATACTAGGCAGGTGACACAGGTCCTTTTTAAACCATTTTAAAATGCTGCCACAAAGCAGACAAACATTTCATCATTAATATTACATAAATTACTTTTAGTATCCTACCGATACTTGCAGGCAATTGCGGATTATCATAGGGCATTTTGGGCGGCTGCCCGGTTTTTGCCGCAACGAAACTCTATTGTGTATGTCCTGCAAAAGGACCTTTAGACATAAGGTCACATGACCTTATCTCTGAAGTTCTTATTACTTCTTAGAGACCTGCTGGTCACATGACCGCAGGACCTTGAGCAGCAGCAAGACGCCACAGAGAAGACTGAGGTGAGCTGCTATGTAAGTATAAGGGGATTGATTTGTTTAAGGGGTCTGTATTTAGGGGGTCTGGTGTGGGATCTGTATTTAGGGGGCCTGGTTTGGGGACTGTATTTAGGAGGTTTGGTGTCTGTATTAGTTTAAGGGGTCTGTATTTAGAGGGTCTGGTCTGGGGTCTGTATCAGTTTAAGGGGTTTAGGGTCTGTATATTTAGGGGTCTGTGTTAGTTTAAGGGTCTGGGGTCGGTATTTAGGGGGTCTCTATTAGTTTAAGTTCTGAGATCTGTATATAGGGGGTCTGGTCTGGGGTCTGTATTAGTTTATATGGTCTATTTTGGGGGCCTGTTCTAGGGTCTGTATTAGTTTAGGGGTTCTTTATTTAGGGGTCTGTATTTAGGGGGTCTGGTCTGGGGTCCGTATTAGTTTATAGGGTCTATTTAGGGGGCCTGCTCTTGGGTCTGTATTAGTTTAGGGGTCTTTATTTAGAGGTCTGTATTTAGGGGTCTGGTCTGGGGTCTGTATTACTTAAGGGAGTCGGGTCTTTTGGTCATTATTAGTGTAGGGGTCAGGTCTGGGATCTGTATTTAGGGGGTTTGGTCTTGGGTCTGTATTTAGGGGGTCTGTATTTAGGGGGTCTGGTCGGGTCTGTATTTAGGGGGTCTGATCTGGGGTTTGTATTAGTTTATAGGGTTTATTAAGGGAGCCTGTTCTTGGGTGTGTATTAGTTTATAGGTCTTTATTCAGGGGTCTGGTCTGGGGTCGGTATTAGAATAGGGGGTCTGGTCTGGAGTCTGTATTTAGGGGGTCTGGTCTGGGGTCTGTATTAGTTTATGGGGTTTGTCTTTAGGGGTCTGTATTAGTTTAGGGGTCTTTATTTAGGGGGTCTGTATTAGTTTAGGGGGTCTGGTCTGGGGTCTGTATTAAAGGAATCATGTCTGGGGTTATTAGTGTAGGGGGTCAGGTCTGAGGTCTGTATTTAGGGGTCCGGTCTGAGGTCTGTATTTGTTCAGGTTGCTTGTTCTGGGGTCTGTATTTGTTTTTGTTTGGGGGGGGGTCTGGTCTGGGGACTTTAATAGTTTAGAAGGTCTGGGTCTGTATGTATTCTATGATCTAGTCTGGGGTCCAAATTTATTAGTCTGAGTTAAAGGGGTTGTCTGGGCACATCGATATGTCATCAGTAGAGATGAGCGAACCGGGACAACCGAACCCGGTTTCGGTCCGAACATCGGGAAAAGTTCGGTTCACAGCGAATCCGAATTTCACCGGGTACGGCCGAACACGTTTTGACCGAACCCGGTCAAAAATATTATACAAATCGGCAGCCACTTGTCTCTATCAATCACTGATAGAGAAAAGAGGCTGCTGATATCCTGTTTCTTTTAAATGCTGCTGGGTTACCGCTCGATCCACTATATAAAGCTGCGCCTCCATCCTCTTCTGCCCCAGTCACTTATTCCCAAGCACTGTAGCGCAGCCTTATATAGTGGATCGAGCGGGTTCCCCAGCAGCATTTAAAAGAAACAGGATCCTGACCTGTCCACAGAGTTTAAGGCAGCACAGAGTATTTCAGGAGATGAGCGTGCGGATCTTGTGCGGGGTGGTGACTTGCCAATCATGTGAAGGTGTTATTGAGGACAGGAGTGGAAGAGAGGTAACAGACTGAGAGCTACGTAATGGTAAGAGCAGAGTTCACAGCAGCACAGAATATTTCAGGAGAGGAGCGTGAGATTGGCTGCAGAGGCCGCTGCAGCCTGTGATCGGCTGCAGAGGCCGCGGCGGCCTGTGATCGGCTGCAGAGGCCGCGGCGGCCTGTGATCGGCTGCAGAGGCCGCGGCGGCCTGTGATCGGCTGCAGAGGCCGCGGCGGCCTGTGATCGGCTGCAGAGGCCGCGGCGGCCTGTGATCGGCTGCAGAGGCCGCGGCGGCCTGTGATTGGCTGCAGAGGCTGCGGCGGCCTGTGATTGGCTGCAGAGGCGGTCACGTGACGTGCGTGACCGCCACTACAGCCTGTGATTGGCTGCAGCGAGCGGCGACATGGATGAAACGTCATCGCTCGAGGCCGGACAGGAGGAATGTAAGTATGAACGTATTTTTTATTTTTTTTTATTACATTAAAATTGTATTTTCCGCGCGCCGAGCATGGTACTGTCAAGGTTGCTGAAAGAGTTAGTGCAGCCCATTAACTCTTTCAGCACCCTGGACAGTACCATGCTCGGCGCACGGAAATTACAGGTTCGGTCAGAACTAGTTCGGTCCGAATCAAACTTTTTCGTGAAATTCGGCGAACTAGCCGAACCGAACTTTTCATAAGTTCGCTCATCTCTAGTCATCAGTATAAAAAATGGTGCGTGCCCAGACAACCCCTTTAATGTATGGTCCTGGGCCTTGGTGTCTAAATTTGTGTGTTTCTATAGAGGCTGGAAATGGCTGCAGAAGTGATGGGCAAAGATGTCTCATCAGGAGAAGTCACCATAACGGTTTGCGTCAGATGGAGAAGAAAAGAAAACTGCTCCCATTAGAGAACACGTCACTTGTGAGTCACTGGATCCATAGAGGATCTGTCCCCTCTCCTGACATGTCTGTTGCAGGTAATCATTGTATTCTACATATTTCTCATTACCCAGGTCTAATAGACAAATGCGTGTTACTATTCCCATTGTCAAGAGGAAGTGTGTTAGGTAAGACTAAACGTGGACACCACAACACTACTCAGTTCTTTTCAAATCAACGGTTTACTGAAAATCACAATTTCAAACAGGCCAAATAACTACAATACAGTATTCAAATCAAGTCTCTCAGTAGCTGAGGCACTCGCCCTCGTGGGAGTCCTACCCGCTCTTGGGTGGCTGCGCCTGGCGCTCACTGACCCGGCCCGGCGGGTCTCAAGAAGGAAATGGGCCGCCTCCACGGATCACTGTGGTGCTACCACTCACACTGCGGAATCCCCAAAGGTGTAAGCTATGCCCCTCGCCCTTTGGCTACGGCGTGAGTCCGGCGGACATATTACCGCGTGCGCCTCCGCGGGTCAGAGCGAGAGCTACTCACTACCACGCGACATACCACCCTTACCTCTGCTTTCTGCTCCTCTGTTGATGAAGATGACGTCTTTTCCCTTGTGTCTCCTGATACCGCTGAGTTGTAGTGAATGTCCAGCTAGTCCTCCTCCAGGAACGTTGAGCCAAGGATCCTTCTCCTACAAATGGTGGCAGCCTGGTCACTTTCCTGTCCCCACTCAGTCCTGCATCTTCTCTCTCTCCAAGTCCCCTCCCCTGTCCTTCCTCTTCCTGGGGTCCGCCAATTCCCCCTTCCCTCTCTCTCCGTCCGTTCTTTGGTTCCTCCTTTTTCTCTGTCCTAATGGCCTGTCTGTTTTCTCACTCCTGCTGTGTTCCACTGCCCCCCAGTGGTCATTGTTAACTTTATGGTTTCTACACATTGTTTCTAAGACATATGTCTAACCTTTGCTGCAAGCGGCCTGACGTCACACAAACGGGGGAAAACACGAGGCCCAGAAGGGGCTGAGAGCACAAATGGACACCTAAGACTCGTGGAGATGGTGGGGACCGAAACCTTTATAACTTCCGCGGCAGGCGAGGGGGCTGCGACCCCTATCATGTCATGAGGGTGCAGGAGGCTGGTACCCCCATTACACATCTCCCTTGAGGAAATAGTGCAGTGCCCGGCACTACAGTCAAAATCCCTGTAACGGGACGGTAAGGTCCCTCTGTTCTCCCGACGGGGGTAACGTACTGTCCCTTCTTCTTGGTCCCCTTCAACTGTTGGTGAGGATGGGACATCTGCGACCGGGACCACTACCCACCATTCGCCACTAGGTTTAGCGGGGGTAGTGTCAGGTGCCGTAGCCGGTGTCAGTTCCCTCATCTGCTCAGCAGGAAACGAACAGGGTCTCAGCAAGTTTCAGTGTAGTTTCCGTACCCTGCCGTTTCCGTCTTCTCGCTGTACTTTGTACACTGAGAGTTGTGGACTCGCTCTTCGGATAACGACATAGGGCACTCGCTCCCAACGTGGTTCCAACTTACTGGCTCGTTGCGCTTGTTTGTTGCGGACCAATACCCTGTCCCCAGGGTGGAATGGTTCTATGGGCCGGCTGGGTCCGGCCGTTATCGAAGGCTGTTCATGTCTCCTTGCTGCTTGTACTCGATCTCGAGCTCGCTGAATCCTGCGCTGGTGCTCCACTATCCACTGAGACGGGGTTCGCACACTATTTTCTTCAGGTTGCTCCATGAGTAAGGCTATTGGTAAGCGTCCCATTCGGCCAAACATGAGCTGATAAGGAGTGTATCCAGT
This sequence comes from Rhinoderma darwinii, assembly GCF_050947455.1. Lineage (NCBI taxonomy): Eukaryota > Metazoa > Chordata > Amphibia > Anura > Rhinodermatidae > Rhinoderma > Rhinoderma darwinii. The sequence goes on from NC_134695.1 coordinate 2,644,820, forward strand.
AGTACTGTGTACGGTATTATTAGATGCCCATACTACGTCCTCCACATAATTAGGCCACCGCTCTTGGTGATCGTCGCCCAAAGTTCTCAGCATCCCCAACAGAGTCCGGTTAAAGCGTTCACACGCCCCGTTGCCCTGATGGTGATAGGGCATCGTTCGTGACTTCTGTATGCTGTGTAGCACACACAGCTCTTGAATCAGCTGTGATTCGAAGTTTGGACCCTGGTCAGTTAACAGTCTCTGTGGACACCCATAGGGCCGTATAACGTGAGTCCATATTAGTTTGGCTGTGGTGGGTGCTGTCTGGTCCCTGGTGGGGATGACGATCGCATATTTGGAGAAATTATCTACACACACCAATTCGTATTTGTGTCCGGAGGTCACTTCATGGACGGTAAAGAAATCCATTGTCAACAGTTCAAAGGGTTCCCCCGTGTGTATGGCCTGCGGCACGGTAGTCTGCACTGGTCCTTTGTGGATAGCACAGTTGGCGCATGTCCGGCATATCCGTTCCACCGTCTCACTCAGTTGTGGGCTGTAGAAATAACCTCGGACCAGGGCCTCCGTTTTTACAGCGCAGAAGTGTCCTCCGACCTCATGTAGGGTTCGGCAGACTGACTCTACTTCTTTGATCGGCAACACCAATTGCCACACGACTCGTTGCTCTTTTGCCATCCAGAGCCGGCGGTGAATGACTCCACCTCGAAGGAGCAGCCGCTCCTGTTGTCTTGCAATTTGGCATCCCCTTCGTGTCAGCTGAGCACGTTCGGACCCTGTCGGCCGCCGTCTGGCCAGAAGCCACCCATGTAAATGTTGTAGGTCCTTATCAGACCTCTGTTTCTCCTGCCACTCTAGACGACTGTACAGATCACCCACTTTGGGCCCTCCATTCCTGGCCTCCAGTTGCGTGACCCTGCTTGCCACCCGCAATGGCGGGATCTCCACCTCTTCCACTTCTTCATCCTGATCCCCGACAGGGTTCGTTGTCGGGTTCCGGGACAAGGCATCCGCATTGCCGTTGTTGCGCCTAGGCTTATAGCGAATTATATAATCGTACCAGGCGAGGCGTGCCACCCAGCGCTGCTCTAGTGCACCCAGTTTGGCGGTGTGTAGATAAGCAAGCGGGTTATTGTCAGTATAGATCTCTATCCGACTTCCCGTCAAGTACTCCGCAAATCTTTCCGTAACGGCCCAGACTACAGCTAGGAGTTCAAGGCGAAAGGAACTGTAATTCAGGGGGTTCCGCTCGGCAGGCCTCAAACTCCGGCTACCGTACGCAATCACCCTTTCCACTCCATCTCTCTTCTGTGACAGCACCGCTCCCAATGCCTGTTCCTGAGTCGGGCCCCATCGGTTGGCCACCGATGTACTCTGTTTCCCCCGCCGTTCTGCCGGCTGTCCCCGTAACAGTTCGTGGAGTGGACCGGCAATCTTGGCAAAATCTTGGATGTATCGCCGGTAGTATGCTACCAGCCCCAGGAAGGCTCTCACTTCGGTAGACGTGCTGGGTGGTGGCCAGTCCATGACGGCTTGAATCTTGCCAGGATCAGGTGCCACCCCCTCTGGGCTGACTACATGTCCCAAGTAGTTGATCTTCTGTCTCGCAATCCGAGATTTAGTCGGTTTTAGTTTCAGCCCGAACCTCGTCAACCGGCTCAGTATGCCCTCCAGGTGACCCAGGTGCTCTGGAAAGGTGCTGGAGTACACTACGATGTCATCTAGGTAAATCATGATGGACTCGAAGTTCATGTCTCCTAGGCAGTGTTCCATCAACCATTGAAATGTACTTGGGGCGTTATTCAACCCGAATGGCATCCGGTTACACTCAAATAGCCCCATTGGTGTGATGAATGCCGTCTTCTCTTTGTCTTCCTCTCGAACGGGAACTTGCCAGTACCCACTGGCTAGATCGAGGGTAGTGAAATACTGAGCCTAACGGAGTGCTGTGAGTGACTCTTCCACTCTCGGGAGGGGATAAGCGTCCCTATGTGTGCATGCGTTCAGCTGGCGATAATCGATACAGAATCGTAGGGTGCCATTCTTCTTCCGCACTAGCACAATTGGCGCAGTCCACGGGCTTGTACTTTCCCGGATCACTTGGCCCTCCAACATCTTCTGGATTAGGTCTTTGACCTCCTGGTACAATGCAGGTGGTATGCTTCTGTATCTTTCCCGCACTGGGACTGCACCCCTAGTGTGAATGGCATGTTCTATAGCGTCGGTACAGCCATAATCTTCCCCGTGAGAAGCAAAAGCAGTCAAGTAGCGTTGTAGGAGCGCCCGTAGTGCTTGTTAAAACTCCGGGTCGGGGGCCACCCCCTGCAATTTTAGTTGTTGCCACAGCCAGGTCAGTGTCCCTCCGGCCTCCTCTGTCTCCTCGGGCTCTGGCTCGTTGGACGGCCCGTGGGGTTCCGACTCAGTTACATCTTGAGATCGTATAACATATACTGCCGCTAGAGCTGTGGCGGGAGGGATGATGGTCACCACATCATCCAGATTCATCAGCCAAACGGTGGCGCAGCCCTGCGCTATTCGGCATACGGTCCTTCCCACCATCCAGTTGGCGGCTGGAGAGGCGTCGCTAAGTGATTCTACTATCACAGTAGCATTCCTCAACCGTAGATGTGTCTTCACCTCCAACGGTAGCGTTAACTCTTGTCTAGGGGGCAGTTGAAGGGGTTTTCCTCGGGGTGACCTAATGGTACCCACTTGTCCTTCCTCTTGAGCTACTCTTTCTTTTTGTCGGCAGATTCTCTGTAACTGTTGAAGAGACTGTTGCACTCGGGTGTTCCCGCTGACTCTTTCCCAGTAGACGGTTCCCATCTCCCGCAACAGGAGTCCGTCTAACTCTCGTAGTATGTTCATGCCGATGATTACGGGAACACCCGGCCGGGCATAGTTAGGCACGACCAACTCGGCCTGTCTAGGGATTGATTTTCCGAACAGCTCAATATCTAACCAGGTCATTCCAACCACTGGGATGGGGAGGTTGTTGGCAGCTGTCAAGGTGAGCCAAGGGTTCTCCAACTCATCAGACCCCGCAAAGTGTCTCTCATACACTTCCTTTGCCATCGTCGTAACTTCAGAGCCCGTGTCTAACAAGCAACTCACGTCTATCCCCTTTATCCGGGCCTGTAAGATGGGCGATCTGCCTGCGATACGGTGATATTGATCATTCGGGCCGATGGAATTGGAGGTCCCCGCCGCTTGTCCCTCAGCCGCGGGTGATTCTAGTTTAAAGGTGGCCGTTCCATCCTAGGGGCCTGACAGTCTCTTGCCACGTGTCCTGGTCGGCCACATTCACAACACCGGCGAATTTCGGCCGGACCAAATCTTCTCTGCCGAGGACGGTCCTCCCGGGTAAAACTTGCCGGCTTCAGCTTGTGGATCTCTTCTCTCATCTCCCTCACATCCCTGGCAAAGTCTCGGAGGAAAGCACTGTCTGTTGTGGGGTCCATTTTCGGAGGCGGTACCCTTTCGGTAGAGTTGTGTACACTAACGTGAGCAACATCCTCTCCCTCGCGCTGCCACTCTATGGCCTCTCGAACTAGGTCCACTAAGGCGGTATGCGGCTCCGTCCGTATATAGTCTCTGAGGCTCCTTCTTAGCGCTCTATTCTTCAACCCAGACACGTATTGGTCCCGCAGCACCCTGTCGGGGACAGCCGCGCACCCCTCTTGATCTTTCTTGCTAAGTCGGTTCCACAATCGTTGGAGTGCGACTGAGTACTGTTGGACGGATTCATCTTCCCGTTGACTACGGGTATAGAACTTTTTCCATAAATCGGTAACTGAGGTAGTGTCTCCGTATAGGGTTTCGAGCCTGGCGATGATGTCTTCCAGGGTCGCTCTTTGACTGACTGGGAGGACTACTACTGCTGCACGAGCATCTCCTTCTAGCAGGCTCAACGCGAGATCCGCTTGGTGTGGGGGAGGTACTTGGTAGAGTCGGGCCGCTGCTCTTAGCCTCTCGGCCCAATCCATCAGCGTCACGCTCTTTCCGTCATATTTGGGCACATTTAACATGGCTGCCACCTTAGGGAACAGAATTGGGGGTGGGGCTGGGGCACTGATTGCAGGCTCCGCTGAAGTTCCTGGTTGGCTCATCCTGTTCGTGACGCCACGTGTTAGGTAAGACTAAACGTGGACACCACAACATTACTCAGTTCTTTTCAAATCAACGGTTTACTGAAAATCACAATTTCAAACAGGCCAAATAACTACAATACAGTATTCAAATCAAGTCTCTCAGTAGCTGAGGCACTCGCCCTCGTGGGAGTCCTACCCGCTCTTGGGTGGCTGCGCCTGGCGCTCACTGTCCCGGCCCGGCGGGTCTCAAGAAGGAAATAGGCCGTCTCCGCGGATCACTGTGGTGCTACCACTCACACTGCGGAATCCCCAAAGGTGGAAGCCATGCCCCTCGCCCTTTGGCTACGGCGTGAGTCCGGCGGATATATTACCGCGTGCGCCTCTGCGGGTCAGAGCGAGAGCTACTCACTACCACGCGGCATATCACCCTTACCTCTGCTTTCTGCTCCTCTGTTGATGAAGATGACGTCTTTTCCCTTGTGTCTCCTGACACCGCTGAGTTGTAGTGAATGTCCAGCTAGTCCTCCTCCAGGAACGTTGAGCCAAGGATCCTTCTCCTACAAATGGTGGCAGCCTGGTCACTTTCCTGTCCCCACTCAGTCCTGCATCTTCTCTCTCTCCAAGTCCCCTCCCCTGTCCTTCCTCTTCCTGGGGTCCGTCAATTCCCCCTTCCCTCTCTCTCCATCCATTCTTTGGTTCCTCCTTTTTCTCTGTCCTAATGGCCTGTCTGTTTTCTCACTCCTGCTGTGTTCCACTGCCCCCCAGTGGTCATTGTTAACTTTACGGTTTCTACACATTGTTTCTAAGACATATGTCTAACTTTTGCTGCAAGCGGCCTGACGTCACACAAACGGGGGAAAACACGAGGCCCAGAAGGGGCTGAGAGCACAAATGGACACCTAAGGCTCGTGGAGATGGTGGGGACTGGAACCTTTATAACTTCCGCGGGAGGCGAGGGGGCTGCGACCCCTATCATGTCATGAGGGTGCAGGAGGCTGGTACCCCCATTGCAAGTGTCCCTACACAATGTTATACTGTCAGCGATGGTTGGAGAATATCAGTATGTAGGGACACAGCCCTTTGACAAGGGGCATCATAACAACCAAATGTCAATGCTCACACCAAAGGGTGGTGTTCACTATAGACACGGCAGAGCGGCGGTGGGGAAGAGGGGCCCAAGTTTGTGGTACAGCCCAGAGCCTATGGTCTACTTAATCCGCCACTGCTTGTAGGAATGAACAGATATATGTTAAGAATTACAAAAACTGTCTAAAAAATATTTAAAAAAAAATATGTATATAAAACCACCAATAGCAAGAGTGTATTGTGAAACAGAAAATGTCTCCAAAAACATATGTACATTCATAAGGAATCAATGCTGTTTATGATGCATCAACAAATAAAACAAAGTCTCCATATATTAATACAATATAGCAATTCAACATGAATAAATTGCAAAAAAGGACCTATCATCCATTTGGTTTGGAATGTCGTCACATGATGTGATCTTACCAATGGGAGAGTTATACTGTGCACCCATTTATAAGAATAAACGGCTACACTGCTGGTCACCTGACTCAAAACTACCAATAAGGAAGCTAGTATATTTTCCCGTTCATAATGGGAGCAGTTACAATCCAAGTCATATGACAAATTAACTAAATCTAAAACAGAAGGAAACATTATTACCATAAGGAGGATTATATTTTCTTACAAAGGATATCGGAGAATGGATCGCGAGAATGAGGAAACTGTAAATATACTCAAAGTACCACACTTGTCTATATATTGTAACATGGATATAGATGTGACACAGACCACACATTTTCAAACCATACAGAAGAAAAAAACTTCAAAGCTATCAGAATAGTTTTAATCTACTGTATGAACTCTATAGGGAGCGGTGTATCCATAAAAAATGAAAAATATAGGGAATATATACAATATGATAATATATACAAAGAGATTCATATATATATATATTTTGCTCTGCAAAAGTTTAGGGTCACTAAGAAATTTTCTTATTTTTGCATTAAAAGCACAGTTTTTTTCAATGAAGATAACATTAAATTAATCAGAAATACACTCTATACATTGTTAATGTGCTAAATGACTATTCTAGCTGCAAACGTCTGGTTTTTAATGCAATATCTACATAGGTGTATAGAGGCCCATTTCCAGCAACCATCACTCCAGTGTTCTAATGGTACATTGTGTTTGCTAACTGTGTTAGAAGGCTAATGGATGATTAGAAAACACTTGAAAACCCTTGTGCAATTATGTTAGTGTCATGGACACAGGGTTTGTGGACCCACTAGGCCGCTCCGCCATAGCGGGGAGGCAGCTGACCAGGTCACAGTCTATGCGAAAGTAAAATGGCAGACAGTAATGCTTGGGTACCTGAAATAGTCCGGGCGGTGGCTGTGGCTTCAGCACGGATGGAGGCAGGTGCGGCAAGTGGCGCCAGACGTGGCGGGCAGTATCCGATGAGTGGTAGACACTTGACGTGGCAGATGACACTTGGCGTGGCAGATGGCACTTGGCATGGCAGATAGCACTTGGCGTGGCAGATGGCACTTGACGTGGCAGATGGCACTTGATGTGGCAGAAGACACTTGAAGTGGCAGATGGCACTTGACGTGGCAGATGACACTTGAACGCAGGCAGGCACAGGAACAATACGGAATACAGGAACGGTAACAGGGCACGGGTAACAGCTGGAACGGGAGACACTAAGGGACCATTTGCGAGACAGATTGGGAAAGACTAACAACGCTCAGGCAAGGATTAGAAGGCCAGGGGCCTTCTTATAGACCAGGAAATCATGGCAGTTGATGATGATTTCCTAATTGCGCGCTGGCCCTTTAAGGCCGGGCGCGAGCGTGCCCGCGCGCACCCTACGGGACCCAGCCGGACGGAGCGGAAGTGAGCGCTGGCATCTCCTAGGAGGGAGACGGAGGCCAGCGCTCACAGATCAATGGCTGCGGGCGTCGGGAGGTGAGTAAAACCGACGGCCCGCGGCCAAGGGCGCTACAGTTAGCACCGCTGTAAACAGTTTTGCTGTTTAGAGGAGCTATAAAACTGACCTTCCTTTGAGCTAGTTGAGAATCTGGAGCATTACATTTGTGGGTTCGATTAAACTCTCAAAATGGCTAGAAAAGGAGAGCTTTCATGTGAAACTCGAAGTCTATTCTTGTTCTTAGAAATGAAGGCTATTCCATGCGATAAATTGCCAAGAAACTGAAGATTTCCTACAACGGTGTGTACTACTCCCTTCAGAGGACAGCACAAACAGGCTCTAACCAGAGTAGAAAGAGAAGTGGGAGGCCCCGATGCACAACTGAGCAACAAGACAAGTACATTAGAGTCTCTAGTTTGAGAAATAGACGCCTCACAGGGCCTCAACTGGCAGCTTCATTAAATAGTACCCGCAAAACGCCAGTGTCAACGTCTACAGTGGAGAGGCGACTCCGGGATGCTTGCCTTCAGGGCAGAGTGGCAAAGAAAAAGCCATATGAGACTGGCTAATAAAAGGAAAAGATTAATATGGGCAAAAGCACACAGACATTGGACAGAGGAAGATTGGAAAAAAGTGTTACAGACGAATCGAAGTTTGAGGTGTTTGGATCACACAGAAGAACATTTGTGGGATGCAGAACAACTGAAAAGATGCTGGAAGAGTGCCTGATGCCATCTGTCAAGCATGGTGGAGGTAATGTGATGGTCTGGGGTTGCTTTGGTGCTGGTAAAGTGGGAGATTTGTACAAGGTAAAAGGGATTTTGAATAAGGAAGGCTATCACTCCATTTTGCAACGCCATGCCATACCCTGTGGACAGCGCTTGATTGGAGCCAATTTCATCCTACAACAGGACAATGACCCAAAGCACACCTCCAAATTATGCAAGAACTATTTAGGGAAGAAGCAGGCAGCAGGTATTCTATCTGTAATGGAGTGGCCAGCGCAGTCACTAGATCTCAACCCCATAGAGCTGTTGTGGGAGCAGCTTTACCGTATGGTACGCAAGAAGTGCCCATCAAGCCAATACAACTTGTGGGAGGGGCTTCTGGAAGCATGGCGTGAAATTTCTCCCGATTACCTCAGCAAATTAACAGCTAGAATGCCAAAGGTCTGCAATGCTGTAATTGCTGCAAATGGAGCATTCTTTGACGAAAGCAAAGTTTGAAGGAGAAAATTATTATTTGAAATAAAAATCATTATTTCTAACCTTGTCAATGTCTTGACTATATTTTCTAGTCATTTTGCAACTCATTTGATAAATATAAGTGTGAGTTTATGGAAAACACAAAATTGTCTGGGTGACCCCAAACTGTTGAATGGTAGTGTATATGTATGTATGTATGTATGTATGTATGTATGTATGTATGTATGTATGTATGTATATATATCCCCAAGAGCAATTCAAGCATCTCAGGGCACGGCCAAAAATGTGGACTACTTCCCCATAGAGGGGATATTAACATGATATGTGTTATTGATAATCGATTGAGAAGTCTCTTTATAAGTATTATCATATTGCTTCAATTTCATGTTGAACTTTGTCAGCATAACGCATATGACAGAATATGAAGTGACTGGGTACTTGAAGGAAGAATTAGCAGGAGATTAAAATAAAGATAAGAAAGCAAAACAGAATAATGCTCAGTTATTCCTTATTCCTAAACTATCAGAAGAGAGAGCAGTGCAGACGCTGGAGTTATCCTCTATAGTGGCTAATATACTATGGACAGGGCCGCCATGAGGGGGGTATTAGGGGTACTGGTGTGAGGGGCCCGGCCAAACCTAATTGAACTTTGGTAGAAAAAAATGGGCCCCTACAATGGGGCCCGTTTTTTTCACCACAGAATGTCGTGAGCTGCGGGCCCCCCCTCTCGTCATGGGGGCCGTCGAACCGCCCACGCGCGCGACCGATTGCGCGCACAAGGAAACTCCCGCGCGTGCGCACTCGCGAGCACGCACCCACGAACGCCCGCACTAGAGACCGCGCGCACCCGCGGAAGCGCACAGCCGCGGACACACACATGGACACAACTTACCTGGAGCCTGGCTGGAGGTGAAGGACTGGACCGAAGACATCGCCTGAAGAGGACTGGAGTGGGAGCCGGCAGCTCTTCTGACACAGTGAGTAAAGTGTCTGAAAGTGCTGTTTAAGTATGGCCCTGTTCACACAGAGTATTTTGCAGGCAGATTTTGACCTGCCCACACTATCTTGCCGCGTTTTTTTGCTGCGTTTTTTGCCTGCGGCGATTGAGGACAGCAGACAAAAAACGCAGCGAAAAATGCATTTTCTGCCTCCCATTGATTTCGATGGGAGGTCAGAGGCGGAATAGCGGCAAGAAAGGATGTGCTGCTTTTTCTTTTTTCCGCGACTGGCTCCTATTGATTTCAGATTAAATCAATGGGAGGCGGTTTTGGAAGTTGTTTGGTGCTGATTCTGACACAGTGTCCGAGTCAATATCAAGGCCCAAAAACTCTGTGATCTGGGCCTTATTGTTAGGGCTTATTCAGACGAACGTGTAATACGTCCGTGCAACGTGTGTGATTTTCACGCGCCTCGCACGGACCTATGTTACTCTATGGGGCCGTGCGGACTGTCAGTGATTTTCACGTAGCGTGTGTCCGTGTTTCCGCTGCGTAAAACTCACGACATGTCCTATATTTGTGCGTTGTTGGCGCATCATGCACCCATTGAAGTCAATGGGTGCGTGAAAATCACGCCCAGCGCTTCCGCAGCAGTATAAACTAGGAATGAAAACAGGAAAGCACCACGAGCTTTTCTGTTTACAAACATACAAACAGAGTGTCATAATGATGGCGGCTGCGCGAAAATCACGCAGCCACGCATCATACGCTGCTGACACACGGAGCTGTTATGGACCTTTTGCATGCACAAAACGCCACGTTTTTTGCGCGCGCAAAAAGCACACGCTTGTGTAAATCCGGCCTTAGGGTAGGAACACACTAGGCATGAACGCTGCGGATTTTATGCAACACATTTTATTGTGGAAAATCCGCAGCGTATTACAGTCGCAGCAGAGTGGATGAGGTTTGAACAAATCTCATCCACACGCTGCAAAAAAAATTGACCTGCAGTGTGGCTTTTTAAGCCGCAGCATGTCAATTTATGCTGCAGAATCGCTGCTCCTCTGTTGCGGAAATGCTGCGGTTCTGCCGCACAAATGAGAAAAAAAAAAGGCACTTTTTTAAATTGATAAAAAAGTTTAGACTTGCCCCGGCCGTAGTCCTGGTGACGCGATCCTCTATTCTTAGCGCAGCCCGGCCTCCTGTCATGACGTTTCATCCCATGTGACTGCTGCAGCGGTCACATGGTCTACAGCGTCATCCCAGGAGGCGGGGCTACGTTCAGAAGAGATAGATGCGTCTCCAGGACTACGGCAGGGGCAAGTCTAAACTTTTTTATCAATTTAAAAAAGTACCTTTTTTTTTTTCTCATTTGTGATTTTTGCGGCAGAACCGCAGCATTTCCGCAACAGAGGAGCAGCGATTCCACAGAATAAATTGACATGCTGCGGCTTAAAAAGCCACACTGCAGGTCAATTTTTTTTGCAGCGTGTGGATGAGATTTGTTAAAATCTCATCCACTCGGCTGCGACTGTTATACGCTGCGGATTTTCCGCAATAAAATGTGTTGCATAAAATCCGCAGTGTTCACAGCTCCGTGTGTCAGCAGCGTATGATGCGTGGCTCCGTGATTTTCGCGCAGCCGCCATCATTATTACACTCTGTTTGTATGTTTGTAGCACGTGGTGCTTTTCTGTTTTCATTCATAGTTTATACTGCTGCGGAAGTGCTGGGCGTGATTTTTACGCAGCGGACACACGCTGCATGAAAATCACTGACAGTCTGCACGGCCCCATAGAGTAACATAGGTCCGTGCGAGGCGCGTGAAAATCACGCGCATTGCACGGACGTATTACATGTTCGTCTGAATAAGCCCTAACAATAAGGCCCAGTTCACAGAGTTTTTGGGCCTTGATATTGACTCGGACACTGCGTCAGAATCAGCACCAAACAACTTCCAAAACCGCCTCCCATTGATTTAATCTGAAATCAATAGGAGCCAGTCACGGAAAAAATAAAAAGCAGCACGTCCTTTCTTTCCGCTGTTCCGCCTCTGACCTCCCATCGAAATCATTTGGAGGCAGAAAATGCATTTTTCGCTGCATTTTTTGTCTGCTCTCCTCAATCGCCGCGGGCAAAAAACGCGGCAAGATAGTGTGGGCAGGTCAAAATCTGCCTCAAAATTCGGTGCGTGGTTCCAGTCGGTCGCCGGCGGGCGGTCGCGGTTGCGCGCTCCCGGACGCATGCGCTGTCGGTCGTGGGTGCGTGCGGTCGCCGGTGCGCGCTCGCGGACGCTCGCGAGGGCACACGCGCAGGAGTTTGCGAGTGCGCACACGTGGGAGTTTGACGGCGCAGGCGGTGTTTGACGGCCACCATGACGAGTGGGGCGGCCCCGCAGCTCATGACATTCTCTTGGTGAAAAAAACGGGCCCCATTGCAGGGGCCTGTTTTTTTTTCTACCAAAGGCAAGTCGCGGCAGTTGCCGGGCCCCCCTTTCAATTAGGTTTGGCCGGGCCCCTCACATCAGTGCCCCTAACACCCCCCTGATGGCGGCCCTGGGTAGCATGATATAGTGCTGGACGGAGTACCGTTAACAGGCGGTGCCACGGTAGGGGGGCCCAGAAAATTTAGCTGTATGGGGCCCTGAAATTCCTGATGGCGGCCCTGACTATGGACAGGGAAGAGAATCCTGGAAGAGTGGATTATAATGTACTTGAGATCCAACCATTATAACGGAGGAAGGAAACCTCATGTGTTTGCTGAGAATTTAGGACACAGAGGTATCGGTGACACTGGAGCAATCTGCCCTGAGCTGGACCTTCAACAAGAGATGGGCACGGAGACATAAAAGTAATTGTGAGAGAGTATCTGTGAAAGTGATTAGAATATGTTTAAAAGATAAAATTTTGCATGGACTCCATCTTGTATGGTAGGCGTCCATTTTAGATCATTGGAATCCATCTTTTGGCCTGAAGCAGCAATCTTGAGATTAATAAGTAAAAAGTAATATGTCAGCAGATGTCTTGAAGCAATTCTATGTTGTGTTCTTGAATTGAATGTTTTATTACTCTTGTGAGGAGCAGACCAAATAGCCTTGGCCGAATGAACAATGACATTGTTTACCATGAGGGAAGGGGATTCAGCCCTCTGTTTAAATGATTTAATCTTATCTGTAGTCTCCATTCTCTAGTGAGATAAGAAGTAGAGACAATAACTTGTGTCTCTGAAATGTGTGTCCTTCCCATGGGACAAGGTTCAGGCCACCTGGGGCTTGGAGGGTGAAGAATTATTATAATGCATTGAAATATTCTCATTGGCTGAATCAGAGTCATTATCATGTTGTAGATGATTGGCTGAAACCAAAGCCTACACCTTTCCTGTGATTATACTTATATACTTGTTTGTATCAATAAAGACCAGAGGAGCATTTTGGGCATACCAGCAGTGTCTGTGTGTTATTTCTCCTCCGCGATATATCGATAACCAATAACCACTGAGATTATTTGGACCTGAACAGGTGTACTGATAAAGGTGTTGATTGACACACCTACCTAAGGGTATGTTCACACGTAGTCAACAAAAACGTCTGAAAATCCAGAGCTGTTTTCAAGGGAAAACAGACCCTGCTTTTCAGACGTTTTTTTACCAACTCGCATTTTTCGCTGCGTTTTCACGCCGTTTTCGCGCTGTTTTTTACGTCCGTTTTTGGAGCTGTTTTCATTGGAGTCTATGAGAAAACAGCTCCAAAAACGTCCAAAGAAGTGTCCTGCACTTCTTTTGACGAGGCTGTATTTTTACGCGTCGTCGTTTGACAGCTGTCAAACGACGACGCGTAAATAACAGGTCGTCTGCACAGTACGTCGGCAAACCCATTCAAATGAATGGGCAGATGTTTGCCGACGTATTTGAGACGTATTTCCAGACGTAAAACGAGGCAAAATACGCCTCGTATATGTCTGAAATTTGGCCGTGTGAACATACCCTAAATCTTCAGTCTAATATACTTTTGGCCGACTAAGCGTTGACAGTATCCTATGAGTATCTATGGAGGTAATACAATAATCTATTTACCACAATCAGTTGCCAAATAATTTGCATGTTTTATAATAATGTAAGTCATGTCATTTAATGCTCATAATGTGGACACCTAGCAATTTTTTACTATACTTCCGTTATGGGAATTGCCCCAATGAGTGGAAGCATTCCTATATTAATCCCTTAACCCCTTAAGGAGGCAGCCTTGTTTTGGCCTTAAGGCTCAGAGCCCATTTTTCAAATCTGACATATTTCACTTTATGTGGTAATAACGTCGGAATGCTTAAACCTATCCAAGCGATTCTGAGACTGTTTTCTCGTGACACATTGGGCTTTATGTTAGAGGTAAAATTTGGACGATATATTCAGTGTTTATTGTTGAAAAATTGCAAAATTTAGGGAAAATGTATAAAAAATTGCATTTTTCAGAATTTAAATGCATCTGCTTGTAAAACAGACGGTTATACCACCCAAAATAGTTACTAGTTCACATTTCCCATATGTCTACTTTATATTGGCATCGTTTTTTGAACATTATTTTATTTTTCTTGGACGTTACAAGGCTTAGAACATAAACAGTAATTTCTTTTTTTTTAAAGAAAATTTCAAAAGCCTTTTTTTTAAGTTACCTCTTCAGTTCTGAAGTGGCTTTGAGGGGCCTATGTATTAGAAACCCTGATAAAACACCCCATTTTAAAACTAGACCCCTCAAAGTATTCAAAACAGCATTTAGAAAGTTTTTTAACCCTTCAGGCATTTCACAGGAATTAAAGCAAAGTGGAGGTGAAATTTGCAAATTTCATTTTTCTTGCTGAATTTCAATTTTATTCATTTTTTTTTCTGTAACACAGAAGGTTTTACCAGAGAAACACTACTAAATATGTATTGTCCAGATTCTGCAGTTTTTAGAAATGTCCCACATGTGGCTCTAGTGTGCTTGTGGACTAAAACACAAGCCCTAGAAGCAAAGAAGCACCTAGTGCATTTTGAGGCCCCTTTTTTATTAGAATATATTTTAGGCAGCATGCCAGATTTGAAGAGGTGTTGAAGTGCCAAAACAGTAGGAATCCCCCAATAGTGACCCAATTTTGGAAACTACACCCCTCAAGGAATTAATTTATGGCTGTTGTTATCATTTTGACCACACAGTTTTTTCACAGCACCTATTTTAATTGGGCTGTGAAATTAAAAAAATGAAATTTTTTCCAATAATATGTAGTTTTAGCTCAAAATTTCTTATTTTGACAAGAAATAAAATACTCCATTTTGTTGCCCAATTTGTCCTGAGTGCAGCAATACCCCATTTGTGGTGATAAACTGCCATTTGGGCCCATGGGAGGGCTCAGAAAGAAAGGAGTGCTATTTGTTCTTTGGAGTCCAGATTTTGCTGGATTGGCTTTCGGGTGCCATGTCGCATTTGCAGAGCCCCAGAGGTATCAAAGCAATGGAAACCCACCAGAAGTGACCCCATTTTGGAAACTACACCCCTCAAGGAATTCATTCATGGTTGTGGTTATCATTTTGACCCCACAGTTTTTTTACAGCACCTATTTGAATTGGTCTGTGAAATAAAAAAAATTACATTTTTTCCAATAAGATGGCATTTTTTATCAAAATGTCTTATTTTCACAGGGAACAAAATACCCCATTTTGTTGCCCAATGTTGCCTTAGTGCGGCAATACCCCATTTGTGGTGATAAACTGCCATTTGGGCCCATGGGAGGGCTCAGAAGCAAAGGAGTGCTATGTGTTTGTTGGAGTCCAGATTTTGCTGGATTGGTTTTCGGGTGCCATGTCGCATTTGCAGAGCCCCAGAGGTATCAAAGCAATGGAAACCCACCAAAAGTGACCCCATTTTGGAAACTACACCCCTCAAGGAATTCATTTATGGGTGTTGTGACCATTTTCACCCCACAGTTTTTTTCACAGAACTTATTTGAATTGGGCTGGGAATTAAAACAAAATTATTTTTTCCAATAATATGTAGTTTTGGCTGAAAATTTCTAATTTTCACAAGAAATAAAATACCCAATTCTGTTGCCCAATTTGTCCTGAGTGCGGCAGTACCCCATTTGTGGTGATAAACTGCCGTTTGGGCCCATGGGAGGGCTCAGAAGGAAAGGACCACCATTTGGCCTACTGGGGATTTTTTGGTGCAAAGTCATGTATGCAGTAGCCCCTGAGGTACCAGTACAGTTGAAACCCCCAAGAAGTGACCCCATTTTAAAAACTACACCCTTGAGGCATTCATCTAGAGGTGTAGTAAGCATTTTGACCGGAGACCTACACCGCATAAACTGTAATGTGGGTTCTCCTGGGTATGGCAATACCCTACATGTGGCTGTTATCAGCTGCCTGGACACACAGCAGGGCTCAGAGGGGAAAGACGAGGGGGGATAAGCTGTGCGGAGTGCATCAGGGTAAGTAAAACTGGGGTAGATAAAAAATCATGGGATGTATGATAAATTTTGAAGCACTCTTTCATACGGAGCCTTAGTTTTTCAGGACATGTGTCACATTGATATATTGTGTCCTTCCTTATCCCCCTCTTATAGCAGACTTTGTACCTCTTTTGACTTTTTTCTTTCTTGCCAGTTTGGGGAACTTCTCCTGGAAAGTGTTGCCCTGGTACGATGCGTGTGGCCTCGCCTCCAGAAGTACTGGGTGCCCCCCCCCTTCTTGGTCCATAAAAATTAGTTTCTTGATAACCACCTCTTGAAATTCCAGGAAAGTTCCCGTCTGGCCTGTACATCGATGTAGCACGTACGAGTTGTACAATGCCATCTGTATGATGTGCCCGGCCAGCTTCTTATACCACACCGCATAGCGCTGTAGGGCTTCAGGGCTTGATCTGACAAGTCCACCACTCTCATGTACATATAGTAGTTCAGGATGCAGTCTGGTTTGGGGGTCTCTGTACTGGTACCTCGTACAGGTACATGGGTACTGGTGTGACATCTCTCTTGTCCTTGTACTTGAAACACAATATGTTGCTGCTAGATTGTGCCCTGCTCTCACCCCTTCTGAGCGTTTGCCCTGCAGAGTCTTAGGGAGGCCTCTCAGATTTCTTCTAGCAGTGCCGCATGCCGCAGGACTTCTGGAAGCGAGGCAGTTGAAGAGTGGGACGCTGGTATAAAAATTATCCAGGTAGAGGTGGTAACCCTGGTCCAGCAGTGGGTGCACCAAATCCCACACAATTTTTGCATTAACTCCCAGTAAGGGGGGGGGGGCATTCTGGGGGCTGAATACTGGTGTCCTTCCCTTCATATATCCTAAATTTGTAGGTATACCCTGATGCACTCTCGCACCACAACTTATACATCTTTACGCCATAGCTTGCCCTCTTACCCGGCAGGTACTGGCGGAATTGAACCCTCCCTTTAAAATGTACCAAGGACTCATCAATAGAAATACACTTCTGGGGGGTGTATGCTTGGGAAAACCGGGCACTGAAACGGTCTAATAGGGGTCTCCATTTATACAAACGGTCAAAACTGGGGTCATCGCGGGGTGGGCACGGCTCATTATCAGTATAATGTAAGAAGCGAAGTATTGCCTAATTTATTTATTTTTTTAGGTTCCAGTTCAGTTCTGAAGTTGCTTTGAGGGGCCCATATATTAGAAACCCCAATCAAACACCCCATTTTAGAAACTAGACCCCTCAAAGTATTCACAACAGCATATAGAAAGTTTATGAACCCTTTAGGTGTTTCACAGGAATTTTGAGCAAAGTAGAGGTGAAATCTACTTTTTTTTTTGTCAGAAAATCCTTTTTATACCACTTTTTTTTATAACACAAAAGGTTTTATCAGAGAAACGCAACTCAATATTTATTGCCCAGATTCTGCAGTTTTGAGAAATATCCCATATGTGGCCCTCGGGCGGTAATGGACTGAAGCACCGGCCTCCGAAGCAAAGGAGCACCTAGTGGATTTTGAGCCCTCCTTTTTATTTGGCACCATGTCCGGTTTGAAGAGGTCTTGTGGTGCCAAAACATTGGGAACCCCCCAAAAGTGACCCCAATTTGGAAACTAGACCCCTTGAGGAATCCATTGTAGTTTTCTTGGGGTGCATGCAGCTTTTTGATCAGTTTTTATTCTATTTTTAAGTGGCGCGGTGACTAAAAAACAGCAATTCTACTATTGTTTCTTTATTCTATTTTTTTTACAGCGTTCACCGTGCGCTATAAATGACATATTCACTTTATTCTGCGGGGCGATACGATTACGGCGATACCAGATGTTTATAGTTTTTTTTTATGTCTTATGGCGTTTGCACAATAAAATACGTTTTGTAAAAAATCATTCACTTTTTGTGTTATATTCTAAGAGCCATAACGTTTTTTATTTTTCCATCAATAAAGCCGTGCGAGGACTTATTTTTTGCGTAACGAACTGTAGTGTCCATCAATACAATTTTTAGGTACATGCGACTTTTTGATCTCTTTTTATTCCATTTTTTGCGAAGTGAAGTGACCAAAGAATTGTGATTCTGGGACGGTTTATTATTATTTTATTTTACGGCGTTCACCGCGCGGGATAAATAATACAATTATTTTGTATTTCAGGCCGTTACGGACGCGGCGATACCAATTATGTATAGTTTATTTGTTTGTTTATATATTTTTATTAATAATAAAGGACTGATAAGGGAAAAGGGGGGATTTTTACTTTTATTACTATTAAATCTTTTATTTTCTTATTTTTACACATCTTTTTTTAACTTTTTTTTAACTTTTTTACTTTGTCCCACTAGGGGACATGAGGGCAGGAGGCCCTGATCGCTATTCTAATACACTGCACTACATGCGTAGTGCAGTGTATTAGAACTGTCAGCTACTCACTGACAGCAAGCATAGTGGGTCCTGACTTCCATAGTCACCATCGCCGGCCGCTATCGCGTAGCAGGCCGGCGATGGCAGCTTAACCCCTAAAAAGCCGTGATCGCTATTGAACACGGCTTTTCAGGGGTTAATCAGCGGGGACACAGCGATCGGTCCCCGCTGTAGGAGCTGTGACAGCTGCTGTACGAGACAGCAGCTGTCACAGCTCCTGTATGTGTCGGGAGGACGGCCGAAACGGCCGTTACTCCCGAGACGTACTATTCCGTCATGGAGCGCGAACAGGGCGCTTACCATGATGTAATAGTACGTCAATGAGCGTTAAGGGGTTAATGACCAGCCTATTTTAAACCTTGATGACCAAGCTACTTTTTAAGTTTTTCCATCGTCTCATTCCAAGAGCTATAACTTTTTTATTTTTGTGTCGACATAGCTGTATAAGGTCTTGTTTTTTTGTGGGACAATTTATATTTTTTAATAGCACCATTTTGGGGTTCATATATTTTATTGATTAACTTTTATTAACGTTTTTTGGGGGAGAATAGAAAAACAAACCGAAATTTTGCCACGCTTTTTTGCGTCCTAAATCTACGCCGTTTACACTGTGGTATAAACACCACAATAACTTTATTCAGTGGGTTGTTGCGATTGCAACGATACCAAATTTGTATTGATTCTTTATGTTTTACTACTTCTACACAGTAAAAACCGTTTTTTTTTTCTAAATTATTTGATTTTGTGTCTTCATATTTGAAGAGCCATAAGTTTTTATTTTTCTGCCTATGCAGCTTTATGATGGCTTTTGTTTTGCAGGACGACTTGTAGTTTTCATTGGTACCATTTTGGAGTAGATGCGACTTTTTGATCACTTTTTATCCCATTTTTTTATGACAGGATTCACAGAAAACAGCAATTTTTGCATTGTTTTTTATTTGATTTTTTACAGCGTCCATCATGCGGGTTAAATAATGCAATAGCTTTATAGTTAGGGTCTTTATGAACATGGCGATACCAAATATGTGTAACTTTATTTACTTTATTTATTTATTTTTAATAATAAAGCATTTTGTAAGGGGAAAAAGTGGGTTTTTCATTTTTATTTTTTTTTCATATTCTAATTTTTTTTTGAGTTTCAATACACACAGATACAGAACACAGTGGAGGGAAGGCCTCCATACACTAAAGGAAGACAACAAATAAGGCCAAAGCCCAAAACAAAAAATGGTGCATCACATCCCAGTACAAAGGACATTATACAGCAGCAGCAGCATTAATGAGCCTAAAAAAAGAGGAGCACCGCATAAGGATGAAACATAAAAATAACAGCTCAGACTCCTATATAACATGGCCAATGAACGCAATCAGATGAAGTGAGGCACATTGCCCTAGACAGGGGAAGTGAAAGAATAGAAAAATTACAGAGAAGGGGAAGGGAAATGGAAGGGAAGGAGGAAAACATGGGGAGCCTGGACTCTAGTTCCGGATTATCATGAACGAAAACAAAGAAGAGCAAGAACCGCAATACACATAGTAGGGGCATGTTCCGACTAGCAAAATCCCTGGAAACTGCAAGGAACATCTCTTCAAAATAATACACATAGTAAGAAGGGGGGGGGGGTGGGTGTGACTCAAGTTACTGCAGTGAAATAGGAGGACGAAGAAAGGAACGTAATCCATTGAGACCATGTAGACGTGTATCTTACAGAAGCAGCCGGGGAATGGGCCAACAGGTTGTAAAGGATCTGTCCAGCACAGCTTCTGTATAAACGCCCACCATAGGTAATCAGTCTGCACCTGCTTCTATGTCTGTGAGACTGACTCCATCTTCCACCACTCAGGATGGCAGGCTTAGGAGTGGGAGAGCCTATCACAGCCTGGCCAGACGCAGCTAGCTCCCGCCCTCTTTCTATTTATACCTGCCTTTCCTGTTCCTCCTTGCTTGTGATTCTTCTCTGTTGGTTTCCTGGCCCTGCTGCAGCTTCTTGAACTATTTGTCCCTGCTTCATATTGACCCTGGCTTACTGACTACTCTCCTGCTCTGCGTTTGGTACCTCGTACACTCCTGGTTTGACTCGGCTCGTTCACTACTCTTGTTGCTCACAACTGCCCCATTTCCCTTAGCTTCTGTGTACCCTTGTCTGTTTGTCTGTCGTGCACTTATTGAGCATAGGGACCGTCGCCCAGTTGTACCCCGTCGCCTAGGGCGGGTCGTTGCAAGTAAGCTTGGACTGAGTGGCGGGTAGATTAGGGCTCGCCTGTCTGTCTCCCTACCCCGACATTACACTAACATTATGTACGCACTGTAAATAAAAGAGGGAGGAAGGCATTGTAAGGTATTTGAAAACAATACTCAAAACAAAAGACAGTGGTTCTGAACTTGCTGCCAGGCGCTGAAACGAATGCAACCAAGATCGAGCGTCTATGACTTACGGGTCAATAGTTAGCCTCAGAAACAGCCAGAGAAGTCAAAGACAGTGGTTCTGAACTTGCTGCCAGGCGCTGAAACGAATGCAACCAAGTCTATGACTTACGGGTCAATTGTTAGCCTCAGAAACAGCCAGAGAAGTCAAATACAGTGGTTCTGAACTTGCTGCCAGGCGCTGAAACGAAAGCAACCAAGATTGAGCGTCTATGACTTACGGGTCAATAGCTAGCCTCAGAAACAGCCAGAGAAGTCAAAGACAGTGGTTCTGAACTTGCTGCCAGGCGCTGAAACGAAAGCAACCAAGATCGAGTGTCTATGACTTACGGGTCAATAGCTAGCCTCAGAAACATCCAGAGAAGTCAAAGACAGTGCTTCTATACTGGCTGCCAGGCGCTGAAACGAATGCAACCAAGATCGAGCGTCTAAGACTTACGGGTCAATAGTTAGCCTCAGAAACAGCCAGAGAAGTCACAGACAGTGGTTCTGAACTTGCTGCCAGGCGCTGAAACGAAAGCAACCAAGATCGAGCGTCTATGACTTACGGGTCAATAGCTAGCCTCAGAAACATCCAGAGAAGTCAAAGACAGTGCTTCTATACTGGCTGCCAGGCGCTGAAACTAATGCAACCAAGATCGAGCGTCTATGACTTACGGGTCAATAGTTAGCCTCAGAAACAGCCAGAGAAGTCACAGACAGTGGTTCTGAACTTGCTGCCAGGCGCTGAAACGAAAAAGCAACCAAGATCGAGCGTCTATGACTTACGGGTCAATAGCTAGCCTCAGAAACATCCAGAGAAGTCAAAGACAGTGCTTCTATACTGGCTGGCAGGCGCTGAAACGAATGCAACCAAGATCGAGCGTCTATGACTTACGGGTCAATAGCTAGCCTCAGAAACATCCAGAAAAGTCAAAGCCAGTGATTCTATACTAGCTGCCAGGCGCTGAAACGAATGCAACCAAGATCGAGCGTCTATGACTTACGGGTCAATAGTTAGCTTCAGAAAAAGCCAGAGAAGTCGAAAACAGTGGTTCTGAACTTGCTGCCAGGCGCTGAAACGAAAGCAACCGAGATCGAGCGTCTATGACTTACGGGTCAACAGTTAGCCTCAGAAACAGCCAGAGAAGTCAAAGACAGTGCTTCTGAACTTGCTGCCAGGCGCTGACACGAATACAACCAAGATCGAGCGTCTATGACTTACGGGTCAATAGTTAGCCTCAGAAACAGCCAGATAAGTCAAAGACAGTGGTTCTGAACATGCTGTCAGGCGCTGAAATGAAAGCAACCAAGATCGAGCGTCTATGACTGACGGCTCAATAGTTAGCCTCAGAAAAAGCCAGAGAAGTCAAAGACAGTGGTTCTGAACTTGCTGCCAGGCGCTGAAACGAAAGCAACCAAGATCGAGCGTCTATGACTTACGGGTCAATAGCTAGCCTCAGAAACATCCAGAGAAGTCAAAGACAGTGCTTCTATACTGGCTGCCAGGCGCTGAAACTAATGCAACCAAGATCGAGCGTCTATGACTTACGGGTCAATAGTTAGCCTCAGAAACAGCCAGAGAAGTTACAGACAGTGGTTCTGAACTTGCTGCCAGGCGCTGAAACGAAAGCAACCAAGATCGAGCGTCTATGACTTACGGGTCAATAGCTAGCCTCAGAAACATCCAGAGAAGTCAAAGACAGTGCTTCTATACTGGCTGCCAGGCGCTGAAACTAATGCAACCAAGATCGAGCGTCTATGACTTACGGGTCAATAGTTAGCCTCAGAAACAGCCAGAGAAGTCACAGACAGTGGTTCTGAACTTGCTGCCAGGCGCTGAAACGAAAAAGCAACCAAGATCGAGCGTCTATGACTTACGGGTCAATAGCTAGCCTCAGAAACATCCAGAGAAGTCAAAGACAGTGCTTCTATACTGGCTGGCAGG
Source organism: Rhinoderma darwinii (assembly GCF_050947455.1). Lineage (NCBI taxonomy): Eukaryota > Metazoa > Chordata > Amphibia > Anura > Rhinodermatidae > Rhinoderma > Rhinoderma darwinii. The sequence continues at coordinate 2,667,231 of NC_134695.1, forward strand.
CGCTGAAACGAATGCAACCAAGATCGAGCGTCTATGACTTACGGGTCAATAGCTAGCCTCAGAAACATCCAGAAAAGTCAAAGCCAGTGATTCTATACTAGCTGCCAGGCGCTGAAACGAATGCAACCAAGATCGAGCGTCTATGACTTACGGGTCAATAGTTAGCTTCAGAAAAAGCCAGAGAAGTCGAAAACAGTGGTTCTGAACTTGCTGCCAGGCGCTGAAACGAAAGCAACCGAGATCGAGCGTCTATGACTTACGGGTCAACAGTTAGCCTCAGAATCAGCCAGAGAAGTCAAAGACAGTGCTTCTGAACTTGCTGCCAGGCGCTGACACGAATACAACCAAGATCGAGCGTCTATGACTTACGGGTCAACAGTTTGCCTCAGAAACAGCCAGAGAAGTCGAAGACAGTGGTTCTGAACTTGCTGCCAGGCGCTGAAACGAAAGCAACCAAGATTGAGCGTCTATGACTTACGGGTCAATAGCTAGCCTCAGAAACAGCCAGAGAAGTCAAAGACAGTGGTTCTGAACTTGCTGCCAGGCGCTGAAACGAAAGCAACCAAGATCGAGTGTCTATGACTTACGGGTCAATAGCTAGCCTCAGAAACATCCAGAGAAGTCAAAGACAGTGCTTCTATACTGGCTGCCAGGCGCTGAAACGAATGCAACCAAGATCGAGCGTCTATGACTTACGGGTCAATAGTTAGCCTCAGAAACAGCCAGATAAGTCAAAGACAGTGGTTCTGAACATGCTGTCAGGCGCTGAAACGAAAGCAACCAAGATCGAGCGTCTATGACTGACGGCTCAATAGTTAGCCTCAGAAAAAGCCAGAGAAGTCAAAGACAGTGGTTCTGAACTTGCTGTCAGGCGCTGAAACGAAAGCAACCAAGATCGAGCGTCTATGACTTACGGGTCAATAGCTAGCCTCAGAAACATCCAGAGAAGTCAAAGACAGTGCTTCTATACTGGCTGCCAGGCGCTGAAACTAATGCAACCAAGATCGAGTGTCTATGACTTACGGGTCAATAGTTAGCCTCAGAAACAGCCAGAGAAGTCACAGACAGTGGTTCTGAACTTGCTGCCAGGCGCTGAAACGAAAAAGCAACCAAGATCGAGCGTCTATGACTTACGGGTCAATAGCTAGCCTCAGAAACATCCAGAGAAGTCAAAGACAGTGCTTCTATACTGGCTGCCAGGCGCTGAAACTAATGCAACCAAGATCGAGCGTCTATGACTTACGGGTCAATAGCTAGCCTCAGAAACATCCAGAAAAGTCAAAGCCAGTGATTCTATACTAGCTGCCAGGCGCTGAAACGAATGCAACCAAGATCGAGCGTCTATGACTTACGGGTCAACAGTTAGCCTCAGAAACAGCCAGAGAAGTCAAAGACAGTGCTTCTGAACTTGCTGCCAGGCGCTGACACGAATGCAACCAAGATCGAGCGTCTATGACTTACGGGTCAATAGTTAGCCTCAGAAACAGCCAGAGAAGTCGAAGACAGTGGTTCTGAACTTGCTGCCAGGCGCTGAAACGAAAGCAACCAAGATTGAGTGTCTATGACTTACGGGTCAATAGCTAGCCTCAGAAACAGCCAGAGAAGTCAAAGACAGTGGTTCTGAACTTGCTGCCAGGCGCTGAAACGAAAGCAACCAAGATCGAGCGTCTATGACTTACGGGTCAATAGCTAGCCTCAGAAACATCCAGAGAAGTCAAAGACAGTGCTTCTATACTGGCTGCCAGGCGCTGAAACTAATGCAACCAAGATCGAGCGTCTATGACTTACGGGTCAATAGTTAGCCTCAGAAACAGCCAGAGAAGTCACAGACAGTGGTTCTGAACTTGCTGCCAGGCGCTGAAACGAAAAAGCAACCAAGATCGAGCGTCTATGACTTACGGGTCAATAGCTAGCCTCAGAAACATCCAGAGAAGTCAAAGACAGTGCTTCTATACTGGCTGGCAGGCGCTGAAACGAATGCAACCAAGATCGAGCGTCTATGACTTACGGGTCAATAGGTAGCCTCAGAAACATCCAGAAAAGTCAAAGCCAGTGATTCTATACTAGCTGCCAGGCGCTGAAACGAATGCAACCAAGATCGAGCGTCTATGACTTACGGGTCAATAGTTAGCTTCAGAAAAAGCCAGAGAAGTCGAAGACAGTGGTTCTGAACTTGCTGCCAGGCGCTGAAACGAAAGCAACCAAGATCGAGCGTCTATGACTTACCTGTCAATAGCTAGCCTCAGAAACATCCAGAGAAGTCAAAGACAGTGCTTCTATACTGGCTGCGAGGCGCTGAAACGAATGCAACCAAGATCGAGCATCTATGACTTACGGGTCAATAGCTAGCCTCAGAAACATCCACAAAAGTCAAAGCCAGTGATTCTATACTGGCTGCCAGGCGCTGAAACGAATGCAACCAAGATCGAGCGTCTATGATTTACGGGTCAACAGTTAGGGTATGTGCACACACACTAATTACGTCCGTAATGGACGGACGTATTTCGGCCGGAAGTCCCGGACCGAACTCATTGCAGGGAGACGGGCTCCTAGCATCATAGTTATGTACGATGCTAGGAGTCCCTGCCTCGCTGCAGGACAACTGTCCCGTACTGAAAACATGATTACATGCTTCTGAACTTGCTGCCAGGCGCTGAAACGAATGCAACCAAGATCGAGCGTCTATGACTTACGGGTCAATAGTTAGCCTCAGAAACAGCCAGAGAAGTCAAAGACAGTGGTTCTGAACTTGCTGCCAGGCGCTGAAACGAAAGCAACCAAGATTGAGTGTCTATGACTTACGGGTCAATAGCTAGCCTCAGAAACAGCCAGAGAAGTCAAAGACAGTGGTTCTGAACTTGCTGCCAGGCGCTGAAACGAAAGCAACCAAGATCGAGCGTCTATGACTTACGGGTCAATAGCTAGCCTCAGAAACATCCAGAGAAGTCAAAGACAGTGCTTCTATACTGGCTGCCAGGCGCTGAAACAAATGCAACCAAGATCGAGCGTCTATGACTTACGGGTCAATAGTTAGCCTCAGAAACAGCCAGATAAGTCAAAGACAGTGGTTCTGAACTTGCTGTCAGGCGCTGAAAAGAAAGCAACCAAGATCGAGCGTCTATGACTTACGGGTCAATAGTTAGCTTCAGAAAAAGCCAGAGAAGTCGAAGACAGTGGTTCTGAACTTGCTGCCAGGCGCTGAAACGAAAGCAACCAAGATCGAGCGTCTATGACTTACGGGTCAACAGTTAGCCTCAGAAACAGCCAGAGAAGTCAAAGACAGTGGTTCTGAACTTGCTGCCAGGCGCTGAAACGAAAGCAACCAAGATCGAGCGTCTATGACTTACGGGTCAATAGCTAGCCTCAGAAACATCCAGAGAAGTCAAAGACAGTGCTTCTATACTGGCTGCCAGGCGCTGAAACGAATGCAACCAAGATCGAGCGTCTATGACTTACGGGTCAATAGTTAGCCTCAGAAACAGCCAGATAAGTCAAAGACAGTGGTTCTGAACTTGCTGTCAGGCGCTGAAACGAAAGCAACCAAGATCGAGCGTCTATGACTGACAGCTCAATAGTTAGCCTCAGAAAAAGCCAGAGAAGTCAAAGACAGTGGTTCTGAACTTGCTGCCAGGCGCTGAAACGAAAGCAACCAAGATCGAGCGTCTATGACTTACGGGTCAATAGCCAGCCTCAGAAACATCCAGAGAAGTCAAAGACAGTGCTTCTATACTGGCTGTCAGGCGCTGAAACTAATGCAACCAAGATCGAGCGTCTATGACTTACGGGTCAATAGTTAGCCTCAGAAAGAGCCAGAGAAGTCACAGACAGTGGTTCTGAACGTGCTGCCAGGCGCTGAAACGAAAGCAACCAAGATCGAGCGTCTATGATTTACGGGTCAATAGCTAGCCTCAGAAACATCCAGAGAAGTCAAAGACAGTGCTTCTATACTGGCTGCCAAGCGCTGAAACAAATGCAACCAAGATCGAGCGTCTATGATTTACGGGTCAATAGCTAGCCTCAGAAACATCCAGAGAAGTCAAAGACAGTGCTTCTATACTGGCTGCCAAGCGCTGAAACGAATGCAACCAAGATCGAGCGTCTATGACTTACGGGTCAATAGTTAGCTTCAGAAAAAGCCAGAGAAGTCGAAGACAGTGGTTCTGAACTTGCTGCGAGGCGCTGAAACGAATGCAACCAAGATCGAGCGTCTATGACTTACGGGTCAATAGTTAGCCTCAGAAACAGCCAGAGAAGTCAAAGACAGTGGTTCTGAACTTGCTGCCAGGCGCTGAAACGAATGAAAGCAAGATCGAGCGTCTATGACTTACGGGTCAATAGTTAGCCTCTGAAACAGCCAGAGAAGTCAAAGACAGTGGTTCTGAACTTGCTGCCAGGCGCTGAAACGAATGCAACCAAGATCGAGCGTCTATGACTTACGGGTCAATAGTTAGCCTCAGAAACAGCCAGAGAAGTCAAACACAGTGGTTCTGAACTTGCTGCCAGGCGCTGAAACGAAAGCAAACAAGATTGAGCGTCTATGACTTACGGGTCAATAGTTAGCCTCAGAAACAGCCAAGGCTTATCTCTCTTGGCACCTCTCTCTGCTGTCCCCTCATCTCTACACCTCCAATGCTGGCTCCCTCCTCTGTCTCCTGGCATTTCTCTGCATCCTGTCTCTTTCTTCAACATGTCACATGGCAATCACTGACTTCCACTTACTGTCCGACAATTCTGTCTCCTCAGTCACTGGTCCTGCAATGACACCTTGTGGCTACTAATAACATGGCAGGCATACACAGGATAACACATATAGTAGGTGCAGATAAAACAGAAGCAGTCATCACTCCAGACAGGAAAGAACACAGAATAAAAGTACCACTAAACATGAAAGATGCACAGGGAAGCAGTTCAATTTAAAAGAGCAGTATCACCCCCTTAGGCTGGGTTCACACGACCTATTTTCAGACGTAAACGAGGCGTATTATGCCTCGTTTTACGTCTGAAAATAGGGCTACAATACGTGGGCAAATATCTGCCCATTCATTTGAATGGGTTTGCCGACGTACTGTGCAGACGACCTGTCATTTACGCGTCGTCGTTTGACAGCTGCCAAACGATGACGCGTAAAATGACTTCCTCGGTAAAGAAGTGCAGGGCACTTCTTTGCAACTTAATTTGAGCCGTTCTTCATTGAAGTCAATGAAGAGCAGCTCAAGATTTACGAGCGTCAAAGACGCCTCGCATAGTGCGAGGAGGAGCTTTTACGTCTGAAACGACGCAGCTGTTTTCTCCTGTATAGTGCATCGACTCTCCAGATTAAGAACACCCTTTTTATATAATTTTTCTTTCGTAGTACACAAAGTAAAAACACGCTGGAATTCTAGTCGGGACCTTTTCTGACTTGAACAGTCCCATGTTGGAAAGAGCGGTGAGGCTCCATCTAAAAAGCAAGCATATATGTTCACAGAGCAGCTCATGTTCCTGAAAGATGTGATGGAACTTCGTCCGCACCTTTTTAAATATTATTGTAATTCTTTTAAAAAAACATTTATCAGTGACTGCAATGAAGGCAATGAAACTATCGTCTTGATGTATTGTGTGAAAATATTTTAATTAGCAAAAGACGTTATGGTCATTACCACCTTTCCTGATCCCCACTATGGGGTTGTCCAGTCATAAGAAATGATTGACCTATCGTCTTCATATTTCCTTTTGTTTTTTTGTGGCAGCGGCACTTGTACTAGGACTGTTTCCCCTTCATTATTTTACCTACTTGTAATTCACAGTACACACAATTGTGCCAGCGATTCACAGTACAAGCAGGTAAAAACTATAAAGGGGAAGAAGTGGAAGGAGCGTTCGTACGAGCGCAGTGCCACCTTCAATACAGCTGATCATCGTTGGTGCATGTAGTTGCACCCCCAACAATCAGATATAGATGTTAAACAGATTTTTCTTGTGCAAAATATGATTTTACGTTAAATTTTATTTTCTGAACCAGAACAAGGGACAATCTAGAAGAGGCACAAGAAGTGGACTCAGAGTCACACAGTTTGAGCAGCCAGAAGCGGAGAGTAACACCAGTAACGTCTCTCCTCAGGTTACAAGCGAGGACACGTTACAGCCATCCGCTTCCACAAGGGTTTCTTCATATGTAGCTCCAAGAAGCACTTCCAGTTGCAGCCGCATGGCTGCAGTACAGGAAAACAGGGCTCTTATCAATTCTAGAGTCCTGGAGTACCTCAACATCAGCACGATGGAGAATCCGGAAGAGACCTTCCTACGGAGCCTCACCCCACATCTGACTCGGCTACCTCCAGAACGTTTCCGTCGTCTTCAGAGAGCAATGATCGTGAGGCTCCAGGCAGCAATGCCACCTAATGATCCGAGGGCCATCTTCCGAGCATTAGACTTGTGGCGTCTCCACAATGAAGAGCCCATAGAAAGGGGAGCACCACTACCTACCCCAATAACTCATGGACCTCCACCTACCAAGACTATACAATACATTATTGCAGTCTGCATGTGAGACAGTTCTGGCTGCCATGCTGTGTCTAGATGCTTCATCATAAGTTCTGCGTCAGCCTTTAATAGAAGAAAAGTCAGCAGGTTCTGAATTAGTCGATCGTTTCCCTCAGGTCCCAGTGTAATAGGAGAGAAGGCGGGAATGGTGATTTCAGGGGACAATGTGTCTAATTGTGATCGATCACAAACAAGAAATGGGGAGAAGGATAGAGACTTAACTCGTTTCTCCCTTTCTTCATATGAAAGTAGTGGAGCTGGTGACATGTCTTCTGAGGAGAGAGAGCCATAGGGCGATTCGACCCACTTGCAATTTTTACTATAAGGAAAGGGGGGAATGTCCATGCTGCGAGTCCACAATTGAGTTGTTGAGATGCAGGGCCTTTCATTCCAGAAGAGATGGTTTGACACTGGAGTGAGGCAGTCTCTTGCAGTGGTGCCGCTGGTACCTGGTTCCAAGATGAATCTTGTGTGACAAGAGACAGCGGGGTGAGTTTGGCAGTTTTTGTGCTGGGAACCGTTTTTGAAGATTTTTGCGGTGTGGAGGTAGTGACTGAGAGGGCAGGGTCCGGCAGGGACACCGCGGAGGAGAGCGGGAAGTCATAGGCCTCATCCACGTCTACCGCCAACAAAAAGTCAAAGCTGTTAAGAGGACTTTAGAGGTTCCTCCTGTGCCTCCTGTTTTGTTTTCTTTCTCCTAAAAAAGTGAAAGAATAGGAGCAAAAATGAACCAAATTATTAAGCTCAGTGCACAGAATTTCCAGAAAGCACATCCTGCTCCACCAAGCGCCAGGTGGGCTGACTACATGTCCCAAGTAGTTGATCTTCTGTCTCGCAATCCGACATTTAGTCGGTTTTAGTTTCAGCCCGAACCTCGTCAACCGGCTCAGTATGCCCTCCAGGTGACCCAGGTGCTCTGGAAAGGTGCTGGAGTACACTACGATGTCATCTAGGTAAATCATGATGGACTCGAAGTTCATGTCTCCTAGGCAGTGTTCCATCAACCGTTGAAATGTACTTGGGGCGTTATTCAACCCGAATGGCATCCGGTTACACTCAAATAGCCCCATTGGTGTGATGAATGCCGTCTTCTCTTTGTCTTCCTCTCAAACGGGAACTTGCCAGTACCCACTGGCTAGATCGAGGGTAGTGAAATACTGAGCCTAACGGAGTGCTGTGAGTGACTCTTCCACTCTCGGGAGGGGATAAGCGTCCCTATGTGTGCATGCGTTCAGCCGGCGATAATCGATACAGAATCGTAGGGTGCCATTCTTCTTCCGCACTAGCACAATTGGCGCAGTCCACGGGCTTGTACTTTCCCGGATCACTTGGCCCTCCAACATCTTCTGGATTAGGTCTTTGACCTCCTGGTACAATGCAGGTGGTATGCTTCTGTATCTTTCCCGCACTGGGACTGCACCCCTAGTGTGAATGGCATGTTCTATAGCGTCGGTACAGCCATAATCTTCCCCGTGAGAAGCAAAAGCAGTCAAGTAGCGTTGTAGGAGCGCCCGTAGTGCTTGTTAAAACTCCGGGTCGGGGGCCACCCCCTGCAATTTTAGTTGTTGTCACAGCCAGGTCAGTGTCCCTCCGGCCTCCTCTGTCTCCTCGGGCTCTGGCTCGTTGGACGGCCCGTGGGGTTCCGACTCAGTTAAATCTTGAGATCGTATAACATATACTGCCGCTAGAGCTGTGGCGGGAGGGATGATGGTCACCACATCATCCAGATTCATCAGCCAAACGGTGGCGCAGCCCTGCACTATTCGGCACACGGTCCTTCCCACCATCCAGTTGGCGGCTGGAGAGGCGTCGCTAAGTGATTCTACTATCACAGTAGCATTCCTCAACCGTAGATGTGTCTTCACCTCCAACGGTAGCGTTAACTCTTGTCTAGGGGGCAGTTGAAGGGGTTTTCCTCGGGGTGACCTAATGGTACCCACTTGTCCTTCCTCTTGAGCTACTCTTTCTTTTTGTCGGCAGATTCTCTGTAACTGTTGAAGAGACTGTTGCACTCGGGTGTTCCCGCTGACTCTTTCCCAGTAGACGGTTCCCATCTCCCGCAACAGGAGTCCGTCTAACTCTCGTAGTATGTTCATGCCGATGATTACGGGAACACCCGGCCGGGCATAGTTAGGCACGACCAACACGGCCTATCTAGGGATTGATTTTCCGAACAGCTCAATATCTAACCAGGTCATTCCAACCACTGGGATGGGGAGGTTGTTGGCAGCTGTCAAGGTGAGCCAAGGGTTCTCCAACTCATCAGACCCCGCAAAGTGTCTCTCATACACTTCCTTTGCCATCGTCGTAACTTCAGAGCCCGTGTCTAACAAGCAACTCACGTCTATCCCCTTTATCCGGGCCTGTAAGATGGGCGATCTGCCTGCGATACGGTGATATTGATCATTCGGGCCGATGGAATTGGAGGTCCCCGCCGCTTGGCCCTCAGCCGCGGGTGATTCTAGTTTAAAGGTGGCCGTTCCATCCTAGGGGCCTGACAGTCTCTTGCCACGTGTCCTGGTCGGCCACATTCACAACACCGGCGAATTTCGGCCGGATCAAATCTTCTCTGCCGAGGACGGTCCTCCCGGGTAGAACTTGCCGCCTTCAGCTGGTTGATCTCTTCTCTCATCTCCCTCATGGACTCCCTCACATCCCTGGCAAAGTCTCGGAGGAAAGCACTGTCTGTTGTGGGGTCCATTTTCGGAGGCGGTCCCCTTTCGGTAGAGTTGTGTACACTAACGTGAGCACCATCCTCTCCCTCGCGCTGCCACTCTATGGCCTCTCGAACTAGGTCCACTAAGGCGGTATGCGGCTCCGTCCGTATATAGTCTCTGAGGCTCCTTCTTAGCGCTCTATTCTTCAACCCAGACACGTATTGGTCCCGCAGCACCCTGTCAGGGTCGGGGACAGCCGCGCACCCCTCTTGATCTTTCTTGCTAAGTCGGTTCCACAATCGTTGGAGTGCGACCGAGTACTGTTGGACGGATTCATCTTCCCGTTGACTACGGGTATAGAACTTTTTCTATAAATCGGTAACTGAGGTAGTGTCTCCGTATAGGGTTTCGAGCCTGGCGATGATGTTTTCCAGGGTCGCTCTTTGACTGACTGGGAGGACTACTACTGCTGCACGAGCATCTCCTTCTAGCAGGCTCAACGCGAGATCCGCTTGTTGTGGGGGAGGTACTTGGTAGAGTCGGGCCGCTGCTCTTAGCCTCTCGGCCCAATCCATCAGCGTCACGCTCTTTCCGTCATATTTGGGCACATTTAACATGGCTGCCACCTTAGGGAACAGAATTGGGGGTGGGGCTGGGGCACTGATTGCAGGCTCCGCTGAAGTTCCTGGTTGGCTCATCCTGTTCGTGACGCCACGTGTTAGGTAAGACTAAACGTGGACACCACAACACTACTCAGTTCTTTTCAAATCAACGGTTTACTGAAAATCACAATTTCAAACAGGCCAAATAACTACAATACAGTATTCAAATCAAGTCTCTCAGTAGCTGAGGCACTCGCCCTCATGGGAGTCCTACCCGCTCTTGGGTGGCTGCGCCTGGCGCTCACTGACCCGGCCCGGCGGGTCTCAAGAAGGAAATGGGCCGTCTCCGCGGATCACTGTGGTGCTACCACTCACACTGCGGAATCCCCAAAGGTGGAAGCCATGCCCCTCGCCCTTTGGCTACGGCGTGAGTCCGGCGGATATATTACCGCGTGCGCCTCCGCGGGTCAGAGCGAGAGCTACTCACTACCACGCGGCATATCACCCTTACCTCTGCTTTCTGCTCCTCTGTTGATGAAGATGACGTCTTTTCCCTTGTGTCTCCTGACACCGCTGAGTTGTAGTGAATGTCCAGCTAGTCCTCCTCCAGGAACGTTGAGCCAAGGATCCTTCTCCTACAAATGGTGGCAGCCTGGTCACTTTCCTGTCCCCACTCAGTCCTGCATCTTCTCTCTCTCCAAGTCCCCTCCCCTGTCCTTCCTCTTCCTGGGGTCCGTCAATTCCCCCTTCCCTCTCTCTCCGTCCGTTCTTTGGTTCCTCCTTTTTCTCTGTCCTAATGGCCTGTCTGTTTTCTCACTCCTGCTGTGTTCCACTGCCCCCCAGTGGTCATTGTTAACTTTACGGTTTCTACACATTGTTTCTAAGACATATGTCTAACTTTTGCTGCAAGCGGCCTGACGTCACACAAACGGGGGAAAACACGAGGCCCAGAAGGGGCTGAGAGCACAAATGGACACCTAAGGCTCGTGGAGATGGTGGGGACTGGAACCTTTATAACTTCCGCGGGAGGCGAGGGGGCTGCGACTCCTATCATGTCATGAGGGTGCAGGAGGCTGGTACCCCCATTGCAAGTGTCCCTACACAATGTTATACTGTCAGCGATGGTTGGAGAATATCAGTATGTAGGGACACAGCCCTTTGACAAGGGGCATCATAACAACCAAATGTCAATGCTCACACCAAAGGGTGGTGTTCACTATAGACACGGCAGAGCGGCGGTGGGGAAGAGGGGCCCAAGTTTGTGGTACAGCCCAGAGCCTATGGTCTACTTAATCCGCCACTGCTTGTAGGAATGAACAGATATATGTTAAGAATTACAAAAACTGTCTAAAAAATATTTAAAAAAAAATATGTATATAAAACCACCAATAGCAAGAGTGTATTGTGAAACAGAAAATGTCTCCAAAAACATATGTACATTCATAAGGAATCAATGCTGTTTATGATGCATCAACAAATAAAACAAAGTCTCCATATATTAATACAATATAGCAATTCAACATGAATAAATTGCAAAAAAAGACCTATCATCCATTTGGTTTGGAATGTCGTCACATGATGTGATCTTACCAATGGGAGAGTTATACTGTGCACCCATTTATAAGAATAAACGGCTACACTGCTGGTCACCTGACTCAAAACTACCAATAAGGAAGCTAGTATATTTTCCCGTTCATAATGGGAGCAGTTACAATCCAAGTCATATGACAAATTAACTAAATCTAAAACAGAAGGAAACATTATTACCATAAGGAGGATTATATTTTCTTACAAAGGATATCGGAGAATGGATCGCGAGAATGAGGAAACTGTAAATATACTCAAAGTACCACACTTGTCTATATATTGTAACATGGATATAGATGTGACACAGACCACACATTTTCAAACCATACAGAAGAAAAAAACTTCAAAGCTATCAGAATAGTTTTAATCTACTGTATGAACTCTATAGGGAGCGGTGTATCCATAAAAAAATGAAAAATATAGGGAATATATACAATATGATAATATATACAAAGAGATTCATATATATATATATATTTTGCTCTGCAAAAGTTTAGGGTCACTAAGAAATTTTCTTATTTTTGCATTAAAAGCACAGTTTTTTTCAATGAAGATAACATTAAATTAATCAGAAATACACTCTATACATTGTTAATGTGCTAAATGACTATTCTAGCTGCAAACGTCTGGTTTTTAATGCAATATCTACATAGGTGTATAGAGGCCCATTTCCAGCAACCATCACTCCAGTGTTCTAATGGTACATTGTGTTTGCTAACTGTGTTAGAAGGCTAATGGATGATTAGAAAACACTTGAAAACCCTTGTGCAATTATGTTAGTGTCATGGACACAGGGTTTGTGACCAGGTCACAGTCTATGCGAAAGTAAAAAGGCAGACAGTAATGCTTGGGTACCTGAAATAGTCCGGGCGGTGGCTGTGGCTTCAGCACGGATGGAGGCAGGTGCGGCTAGTGGCGCCAGACGTGGCGGGCAGTATCCGATGAGCGGTAGACACTTGACGTGGCAGATGACACTTGGCGTGGCAGATGGCACTTGGCATGGCAGATAGCACTTGGCGTGGCAGATGGCACTTGACGTGGCAGATGGCACTTGACGTGGCAGAAGACACTTGAAGTGGCAGATGGCACTTGACGTGGCAGATGACACTTGAACGCGGGCAGGCACAGGAACAATACGGAATACAGGAACGGTAACAGGGCACGGGTAACAGCTGGAACAGGAGACACTAAGGGACCATTTGCGAGACAGATTGGGAAAGACTAACAACGCTCAGGCAAGGATTAGAAGGCCAGGGGCCTTCTTATAGACCAGGAAATCGTGGCAGTTGATGATGATTTCCTAATTGCGTGCTGGCCCTTTAAGGCCGGGCGCGAGCGTGCCCGCGCGCACCCTACGGGACCCAGCAGGACGGAGCGGAAGTGAGCGCTGGCATCTCCTAGGAGGGAGACGGAGGCCAGCGCTCACAGATCAATGGCTGCGGGCGTCGGGAGGTGAGTAAAACCGACGGCCCGCGGCCAAGGGCGCTACAGTTAGCACCGCTGTAAACAGTTTTGCTGTTTAGAGGAGCTATAAAACTGACCTTCCTTTGAGCTAGTTGAGAATCTGGAGCATTACATTTGTGGGTTCGATTAAACTCTCAAAATGGCTAGAAAAGGAGAGCTTTCATGTGAAACTCGAAGTCTATTCTTGTTCTTAGAAATGAAGGCTATTCCATGCGATAAATTGCCAAGAAACTGAAGATTTCCTACAACGGTGTGTACTACTCCCTTCAGAGGACAGCACAAACAGGCTCTAACCAGAGTAGAAAGAGAAGTGGGAGGCCCCGATGCACAACTGAGCAACAAGACAAGTACATTAGAGTCTCTAGTTTGAGAAATAGACGCCTCACAGGGCCTCAACTGGCAGCTTCATTAAATAGTACCCGCAAAACGCCAGTGTCAACGTCTACAGTGGAGAGGCGACTACGGGATGCTTGCCTTCAGGGCAGAGTGGCAAAGAAAAAGCCATATGAGACTGGCTAATAAAAGGAAAAGATTAATATGGGCAAAAGCACACAGACATTGGACAGAGGAAGATTGGAAAAAAGTGTTACAGACGAATCGAAGTTTGAGGTGTTTGGATCACACAGAAGAACATTTGTGGGATGCAGAACAACTGAAAAGATGCTGGAAGAGTGCCTGACGCCATCTGTCAAGCATGGTGGAGGTAATGTGATGGTCTGGGGTTGCTTTGGTGCTGGTAAAGTGGGAGATTTGTACAAGGTAAAAGGGATTTTGAATAAGGAAGGCTATCACTCCATTTTGCAACGCCATGCCATACCCTGTGGACAGCGCTTGATTGGAGCCAATTTCATCCTACAACAGGACAATGACCCAAAACACACCTCCAAATTATGCAAGAACTATTTAGGGAAGAAGCAGGCAGCAGGTATTCTATCTGTAATGGAGTGGCCAGCGCAGTCACTAGATCTCAACCCCATAGAGCTGTTGTGGGAGCAGCTTGACCGTATGGTACGCAAGAAGTGCCCATCAAGCCAATACAACTTGTGGGGGGGGCTTCTGGAAGCATGGCGTGACATTTCTCCCGATTACCTCAGCAAATTAACAGCTAGAATGCCAAAGGTCTGCAATGCTGTAATTGCTGCAAATGGAGCATTCTTTGACGAAAGCAAAGTTTGAAGGAGAAAATTATTATTTGAAATAAAAATCATTATTTCTAACCTTGTCAATGTCTTGACTATATTTTCTAGTCATTTTGCAACTCATTTGATAAATATAAGTGTGAGTTTATGGAAAACACAAAATTGTCTGGGTGACCCCAAACTGTTGAACGGTAGTGTATATGTATGTATGTATGTATATATATCCCCAAGAGCAATTCAAGCATCTCAGGGCACGGCCAAAAATGTGGACTACTTCCCCATAGAGGGGATATTAACATGATATGTGTTATTGATAATCGATTGAGAAGTCTCTTTATAAGTATTATCATATTGCTTCAATTTCATGTTGAACTTTGTCAGCATAACGCATATGACAGAATATGAAGTGACTGGGTACTTGAAGGAAGAATTAGCAGGAGATTAAAATAAAGATAAGAAAGCAAAACAGAATAATGCTCAGTTATTCCTTATTCCTAAACTATCAGAAGAGAGAGCAGTGCAGACGCTGGAGTTATCCTCTATAGTGGCTAATATACTATGGACAGGGCCGCCATGAGGGGGGTATTAGGCGTACTGGTGTGAGGGGCCCGGCCAAACCTAATTGAACTTTGGTAGAAAAAAATGGGCCCCTACAATGGGGCCCGTTTTTTTCACCACAGAATGTCGTGAGCTGCGGGCCCCCCCTCTCGTCATGGGGGCCGTCGAACCGCCCACGCGCGCGACCGATCGCGCGCACAAGGAAACTCCCGCGCGTGCGCACTCGCGAGCACGCACCCACGAACGCCCGCACTAGAGACCGCGCGCACCCGCGGAAGCGCACAGCCGCGGACACACACATGGACACAACTTACCTGGAACCTGGCTGGAGGTGAAGGACTGGACCGAAGACATCGCCTGAAGAGGACTGGAGTGGGAGCCGGCAGCTCTTCTGACACAGTGAGTAAAGTGTCTGAAAGTGCTGTTTAAGTATGGCCCTGTTCACACAGAGTATTTTGCAGGCAGATTTTGACCTGCCCACACTATCTTGCCGCGTTTTTTTGCTGCGTTTTTTGCCTGCGGCGATTGAGGACAGCAGACAAAAAACGCAGCAAAAAATGCATTTTCTGCCTCCCATTGATTTCGATGGGAGGTCAGAGGCGGAACAGCGGCAAGAAAGGATGTGCTGCTTTTTCTTTTTTCCGCGACTGGCTCCTATTGATTTCAGATTAAATCAATGGGATGCGGTTTTGGAAGTTGTTTGGTGCTGATTCTGACACAGTGTCCGAGTCAATATCAAGGCCCAAAAACTCTGTGATCTGGGCCTTATTGTTAGGGCTTATTCAGACGAACGTGTAATACGTCCGTGCAACGTGTGTGATTTTTTCTCGCGCCTCGCACGGACCTATGTTACTCTATGGGGCCGTGCGGACTGTCAGTGATTTTCACGTAGCGTGTGTCCGTGTGTCCGCTGCGTAAAACTCACGACATGTCCTATATTTGTGCGTTGTTGGCGCATCATGCACCCATTGAAGTCAATGGGTGCGTGAAAATCACGCCCAGCGCTTCCGCAGCAGTATAAACTAGGAATGAAAACAGGAAAGCACCACAAGCTTTTCTGTTTACAAACATACAAGCAGAGTGTCATAATGATGGCGGCTGCGCGAAAATCACGCAGCCACGCATCATACGCTGCCGACACACGGAGCTGTTATGGACCTTTTGCATGCACAAAACGCCACGTTTTTTGCGCGCGCAAAAAGCACACGCTTGTGTAAATCCGGCCTTAGGGTAGGAACACACTAGGCATGAACGCTGCAGATTTTATGCAACACATTTTATTGTGGAAAATCCGCAGCGTATTACAGTCGCAGCAGAGTGGATGAGGTTTGAAAAAATCTCATCCACACGCTGCAAAAAAAATTGACCTGCAGTGTGGCTTTTTAAGCCGCAGCATGTCAATTTATGCTGCAGAATCGCTGCTCCTCTGTTGCGGAAATGCTGCGGTTCTGCCGCACAAATGAGAAAAAAAAAAGGCACTTTTTTAAATTGATAAAAAAGTTTAGACTTGCCCCGGCCGTAGTCCTGGTGACGCGATCCTCTATTCTTAGCGCAGCCCGGCCTCCTGTCATGACGTTTCATCCCATGTGACTGCTGCAGCGGTCACATGGTCTACAGCGTCATCCCAGGAGGCGGGGCTACGTTCAGAAGAGAGAGATGCGTCACCTAAACTACGGCCGGGGTAAGTCTAAACTTTTTTTTCCCTGCAGGATTCCCGCAGCGGACATGCCTCACGAAACCTGCGCCACTATTTGGTGTGGTTTTGCTGTCAGAATTCCCTGCGGCTACCGGGGCGGATAAGCTGTGTAGTTTTACTCAGCAAATCCGCTTAGTGTGTCCCTTATGATGTCGCTCCTGGAGCTGCTGCCGGTCTCTAAATAGGCAGTTGGTCCAGTAGAATTTGGAATTATTTTTTTTTGTGAACCAGCTTAAAAAAATACAAAACTTTTGTGTTAGGGCCTGTTCACATCACCGTTCGCTTCCGTTCCGGGGTTCCGTCTGAGGTTTCCGTCGGGTGAACCCCGCAACGGAAAGTGAAAGTGACAGCACAGCTTCCGTTTCAGTCACCATTGATCTCAATGGTGACGGAAACATCGCTAATGGTTTCCGTTCGTCACCATTCCGGCTGGTTTTCAAACGGAATCAATAGCGTAGTCGACTGCGCTAATGGTGACGGAAACGGAAGCTGTGCTGTCACTTTCACTTTCCGTTGCGGGGTTCACCCGACGGAAACCTCAGACGGAACCCCGGAACGGAAGCGAACGGTGATGTGAACAGGCCCTAACACAAAAGTTTTGTATTTTTTTAAGCTGGTTCACAAAAAAAAATTATTCCAAATTCTACTGGACCAACTGCCTATTTAGAGACAGGCAGCAGCTCCAGGAGCGACATCATAAGGGTAGGAACACACTAGGCGGATATGCTGAGTAAAACTACACAGCTTATCCGCCCCAGTAGCCGCAGGGAATTCCGACAGCAAAACCCCACCAAATAGTGGCGCAGGTTTCGTGAGGCATGTCCGCTGCGGGAATCCTGCAGGGAAAAAAAAGTTTAGACTTGCCCCGGCCGTAGTCCTGGAGACGCATCTCTCTCTTCTGAACGTAGCCCCGCCTCCTGGGATGACGCTGTAGACCATGTGACCGCTGCAGCAGTCACATGGGATGAAACGTCATGCCAGGAGGCCGGGCTGCGCTAAGAATAGAGGATCGCGTCACCAGGACTACGGCAGGGGCAAGTCTAAACTTTTTTATCAATTTAAAAAAGTACCTTTTTTTTTTCTCATTTGTGATTTTTGCGGCAGAACCGCAGCATTTCCGCAACAGAGGAGCAGCGATTCCACAGAATAAATTGACATGCTGCGGCTTAAAAAGCCACACTGCAGGTCAATTTTTTTTGCAGCGTGTGGATGAGATTTGTTAAAATCTCATCCACTCGGCTGCTACTGTTATACGCTGCGGATTTTCCACAATAAAATGTGTTGCATAAAATCTGCAGTGTTCATGCCTAGTGTGTTCCTACCCTAAGGCCGGATTTACACGAGCGTGTGCTTTTTGCGCGCGCAAAAAACGTGGTATTTTGCGCATGCAAAAGGTCCATGACAGCTACGTGTGTCAGCAGCGTATGATGCGTGGCTCCGTGATTTTCGCGCAGCCGCCATCATTATTACACTCTGTTTGTATGTTTGTAGCACGTGGTGCTTTTCTGTTTTCATTCATAGTTTATACTGCTGCGGAAGTGCTGGGCGTGATTTTTACGCAGCGGACAGACGCTGCATGAAAATCACTGACAGTCTGCACGGCCCCATAGAGTAACATAGGTCCGTGCGAGGCGCGTGAAAATCACGCGCATTGCACGGACGTATTACACGTTCGTCTGAATAAGCCCTAACAATAAGGCCCAGTTCACAGAGTTTTTGGGCCTTGATATTGACTCGGACACTGCGTCAGAATCAGCACCAAACAACTTCCAAAACCGCCTCCCATTGATTTAATCTGAAATCAATAGGAGCCAGTCACGGAAAAAATAAAAAGCAGCACATCCTTTCTTTCCGCTGTTCCGCCTCTGACCTCCCATCGAAATCATTTGGAGGCAGAAAATGCATTTTTCGCTGCATTTTTTGTCTGCTCTCCTCAATCGCCGCGGGCAAAAAACGCAGCAAGATAGTGTGGGCAGGTCAAAATCTGCCTCAAAATTCGGTGCGTGGTTCCAGTCGGTCGCCGGCGGGCGGTCGCGGTTGCGCGCTCCCGGACGCATGCGCTGTCGGTCGTGGGTGCGTGCGGTCGCCGGTGCGCGCTCGCGGACGCTCGTGAGGGCACACGCGCAGGAGTTTGCGAGTGCGCACACGTGGGAGTTTGCGGGTGCGCGCGATCGGTCGCGCAGGCGGTGTTTGACGGCCACCATGACGAGAGGGGCGGCCCCGCAGCTCATGACATTCTCTTGGTGAAAAAAACGGGCCCCATTGCAGGGGCCTGTTTTTTTTTCTACCAAAGGCAAGTCACGGCAGTTGCCGGGCCCCCCTTTCAATTAGGTTTGGCCGGGCCCCTCACATCAGTGCCCCTAACACCCCCCTGATGGCGGCCCTGGGTAGCATGATATAGTGCTGGACGGAGTACCGTTAACAGGCGGTGCCACGGTAGGGGGGCCCAGAAAATTTAGCTGTATGGGGCCCTGAAATTCCTGATGGCGGCCCTGACTATGGACAGGGAAGAGAATCCTGGAAGAGTGGATTATAATGTGCTTGAGATCCAACCATTATAACGGAGGAAGGAAACCTCATGAGTTTGCTGAGAATTTAGGACACAGAGGTATCGGTGACACTGGAGCAATCTGCCCTGAGCTGGACCTTCAACAAGAGATGGGCACGGAGACATAAAAGTAATTGTGAGAGAGTATCTGTGAAAGTGATTAGAATATGTTTAAAAGATAACATTTTGCATGGACTCCATCTTGTATGGTAGGCGTCCATTTTAGATCATTGGAATCCATCTTTTGGCCTGAAGCAGCAATCTTGAGATTAATAAGTAAAAAGTAATATGTCAGCAGATGTTTTGAAGCAATTCTATGTTGTGTTCTTGAATTGAATGTTTTATTACTCTTGTGAGGAGCAGACCAAATAGCCTTGGCCGAATGAACAATGACATTGTTTACCATGAGGGAAGGGGATTCAGCCCTCTGTTTAAATGATTTAATCTTATCTGTAGTCTCCATTCTCTAGTGAGATAAGAAGTAGAGACAATAACTTGTGTCTCTGAAATGTGTGTCCTTCCCATGGGACAAGGTTCAGGCCACCTGGGGCTTGGAGGGTGAAGAATTATTATAATGCATTGAAATATTCTCATTGGCTGAATCAGAGTCATTATCATGTTGTAGATGATTGGCTGAAACCAAAGCCTACACCTTTCCTGTGATTATACTTATATACTTGTTTGTATCAATAAAGACCAGAGGAGCATTTTGGGCATATCAGCAGTGTCTGTGTGTTATTTCTCCTCCGCGATATATCGATAACCAATAACCACTGAGATTATTTGGACCTGAACAGGTGTACTGATAAAGGTGTTGATTGACACACCTACCTAAGGGTATGTTCACACGTAGTCAACAAAAACGTCTGAAAATCCAGAGCTGTTTTCAAGGGAAAACAGACCCTGCTTTTCAGACGTTTTTTTACCAACTCGCATTTTTCGCTGCGTTTTCACGCCGTTTTTGCAGCGTTTTTTACGTCCGTTTTTGGAGCTTTCATTGGAGTCTATGAGAAAACAGCTCCAAAAACGTCCAAAGAAGTGTCCTGCACTTCTTTTGACGAGGCTGTATTTTTACGCGTCGTCGTTTGACAGCTGTCAAACGACGACGCGTAAATAACAGGTCGTCTGCACAGTACGTCGGCAAACCCATTCAAATGAATGGGCAGATGTTTGCCGACGTATTTGAGACGTATTTCCAGACGTAAAACGAGGCAAAATACGCCTCGTATACGTCTGAAATTTGGCCGTGTGAACATACCCTAAATCTTCAGTCTAATATACTTTTGGCCGCCTCTGCGTTGACAGTATCCTATGAGTATCTATGGAGGTAATACAATAATCTATTTACCACAATCAGTTGCCAAATAATTTGCATGTTTTATAATAATGTAAGTCATGTCATTTAATGCTCATAATGTGGACACCTAGCAATTTTTTACTATACGTCCGTTATGGGAATTGCCCCAATGAGTGGAAGCATTCCTATATTAATCCCTTAACCCCTTAAGGAGGCAGCCTTGTTTTGGCCTTAAGGCTCAGAGCCCATTTTTCAAATCTGACATATTTCACTTTATGTGGTAATAACGTCGGAATGCTTAAACCTATCCAAGCGATTCTGAGACTGTTTTCTCGTGACACATTGGGCTTTATGTTAGAGGTAAAATTTGGACGATATATTCAGTGTTTATTGTTGAAAAATTGCAAAATTTAGGGAAAATGTATAAAAAATTGCATTTTTCAGAATTTAAATGCATCTGCTTGTAAAACAGACGGTTATACCACCCAAAATAGTTACTAGTTCACATTTCCCATATGTCTACTTTATATTGGCATCGTTTTTTGAACATTATTTTATTTTTCTTGGACGTTACAAGGCTTAGAACATAAACAGTAATTTCTTTTTTTTTAAAGAAAATTTCAAAAGCCTTTTTTTTAAGGTACCTCTTCAGTTCTGAAGTGGCTTTGAGGGGCCTATGTATTAGAAACCCTGATAAAACACCCCATTTTAAAACTAGACCCCTCAAAGTATTCAAAACAGCATTTAGAAAGTTTTTTAACCCTTCAGGCATTTCACAGGAATTAAAGCAAAGTGGAGGTGAAATTTGCAAATTTCATTTTTCTTGCTGAATTTCAATTTTATTCATTTTTTTTTCTGTAACACAGAAGGTTTTACCAGAGAAACACTACTAAATATGTATTGTCCAGATTCTGCAGTTTTTAGAAATGTCCCACATGTGGCTCTAGTGCGCTTGTGGACTAAAACACAAGCCCTAGAAGCAAAGAAGCACCTAGTGCATTTTGAGGCCCCTTTTTTATTAGAATATATTTTAGGCAGCATGCCAGATTTGAAGAGGTGTTGAGGTGCCAAAACAGTAGGAATCCCCCAATAGTGACCCAATTTTGGAAACTACACCCCTCAAGGAATTAATTTATGGCTGTTGTTATCATTTTGACCACACAGTTTTTTCACAGCACCTATTTTAATTGGGCTGTGAAATTAAAAAAATGAAATTTTTTCCAATAATATGTAGTTTTAGCTCAAAATTTCTTATTTTCACAAGAAATAAAATACTCCATTTTGTTGCCCAATTTGTGCTGAGTGCAGCAATACCCCATTTGTGGTGATAAACTGCAATTGTGGCCCATGGGAGGGCTCAGAAAGAAAGGAGCGCTATTTGTTCTTTGGAGTCCAGATTTTGCTGGATTGGCTTTCGGGTGCCATGTCGCATTTGCAGAGCCCCAGAGGTATCAAAGCAATGGAAACCCACCAGAAGTGACCCCATTTTGGAAACTACACCCCTCAAGGAATTCATTCATGGTTGTGGTTATCATTTTGACCCCACAGTTTTTTTACAGCACCTATTTGAATTGGTCTGTGAAATTAAAAAAATGACATTTTTTCCAATAAGATGGCATTTTTTATCAAAATGTCTTATTTTCACAGGGAACAAAATACCCCATTTTGTTGCCCAATGTTGCCTTAGTGCGGCAATACCCCATTTGTGGTGATAAACTGCCATTTGGGCCCATGGGAGGGCTCAGAAGCAAAGGAGTGCTATGTGTTTGTTGGAGTCCAGATTTTGCTGGATTGGTTTTCGGGTGCCATGTCGCATTTGCAGAGCCCCAGAGGTATCAAAGCAATGGAAACCCACCAAAAGTGACCCAATTTTGGAAACTACACCCCTCAAGGAATTCATTTATGGGTGTTGTGACCATTTTCACCCCACAGTTTTTTTCACAGAACTTATTTGAATTGGGCTGGGAATTAAAACAAAATTATTTTTTCCAATAATATGTAGTTTTGGCTGAAAATTTCTAATTTTCACAAGAAATAAAATACCCAATTCTGTTGCCCAATTTGTCCTGAGTGCGGCAGTACCCCATTTGTGGTGATAAACTGCCGTTTGGGCCCATGGGAGGGCTCAGAAGGAAAGGACCACCATTTGGCCTACTGGGGATTTTTTGGTGCAAAGTCATGTATGCAGTAGCCCCTGAGGTACCAGTACAGTTGAAACCCCCAAGAAGTGACCCCATTTTAAAAACTACACCCTTGAGGCATTCATCTAGAGGTGTAGTGAGCATTTTGACCGGAGACCTACACCCCATAAACTGTAATGTGGGTTCTCCTGGGTATGGCAATACCCTACATGTGGCTGTTATCAGCTGCCTGGACACACAGCAGGGCTCAGAGGGGAAAGACGAGGGGGGATAAGCTGTGCGGAGTGCATCAGGGTAAGTAAAACTGGGGTAGATTAAAAATCATGGGATGTATGATACATTTTGAAGCACTCTTTCATACGGAGCCTTAGTTTTTCGGGACATGTGTCACATTGATATATTGTGTCCTTCCTTATCCCCCTCTTATAGCAGACTTTGTACCTCTTTTGACTTTTTTCTTTCTTGCCAGTTTGGGGAACTTCTCCTGGAAAGTGCTGCCCTGGTACGATGCGTGTGGCCTCGCCTCCAGAAGTACTGGGTGCCCCCCCCCCCTTCTTGGTCCATAAAAATTAGTTTCTTGATAACCACCTCTTGAAATTCCAGGAAAGTTCCCGTCTGGCCTGTACATCGATGTAGCACGTACGAGTTGTACAATGCCATCTGTATGATGTGCCCGGCCAGCTTCTTATACCACACCGCATAGCGCTGTAGGGCTTCAGGGCTTGATCTGACAAGTCCACCACTCTCATGTACATATAGTAGTTCAGGATGCAGTCTGGTTTGGGGGTCTCTGTACTGGTACCTCGTACAGGTACATGGGTACTGGTGTGACATCTCTCTTGTCCTTGTACTTGAAACACAATATGTTGCTGCTAGATTGTGCCCTGCTCTCACCCCTTCTGAGCGTTTGCCCTGCAGAGTCTTAGGGAGGCCTCTCAGATTTCTTCTAGCAGTGCCGCATGCCGCAGGACTTCTGGAAGCGAGGCAGTTGAAGAGTGGGACGCTGGTATAAAAATTATCCAGGTAGAGGTGGTAACCCTGGTCCAGCAGTGGGTGCACCAAATCCCACACAATTTTTGCATTAACTCCCAGTAAGGGGGGGGGGGGCATTCTGGGGGCTGAATACTGGTGTCCTTCCTTCATATATCCTAAATTTGTAGGTATACCCTGATGCACTCTCGCACCACAACTTATACATCTTTACGCCATAGCTTGCCCTTTTACCCGGCAGGTACTGCCGGAATTGAACCCTCCCTTTAAAATGTACCAAAGACTCATCAATAGAAATACACTTCTGGGGGGTGTATGCTTGGGAAAACCGGGCACTGAAACGGTCTAATAGGGGTCTCCATTTATACAAACGGTCAAAACTGGGGTCATCGCGGGGTGGGCACGGCTCATTATCAGTATAATGTAAGAAGCGAAGTATTGCCTAATTTATTTATTTTTTTAGGTTCCAGTTCAGTTCTGAAGTTGCTTTGAGGGGCCCATATATTAGAAACCCCAATCAAACACCCCATTTTAGAAACTAGACCCCTCAAAGTATTCACAACAGCATATAGAAAGTTTATGAACCCTTTAGGTGTTTCACAGGAATTTTGAGCAAAGTAGAGGTGAAATCTACTTTTTTTTTTGTCAGAAAATCCTTTTTATACCACTTTTTTTTATAACACAAAAGGTTTTATCAGAGAAACGCAACTCAATATTTATTGCCCAGATTCTGCAGTTTTGAGAAATATCCCATATGTGGCCCTCGGGCGGTAATGGACTGAAGCACCGGCCTCCGAAGCAAAGGAGCACCTAGTGGATTTTGAGCCCTCCTTTTTATTTGGCACCATGTCCGGTTTGAAGAGGTCTTGTGGTGCCAAAACATTGGGAACCCCCCAAAAGTGACCCCAATTTGGAAACTAGACCCCTTGAGGAATCCATTGTAGTTTTCTTGGGGTGCATGCGGCTTTTTGATCAGTTTTTATTCTATTTTTAAGTGGCGCGGTGACTAAAAAACAGCAATTCTACTATTGTTTCTTTATTCTATTTTTTTTACAGCGTTCACCGTGCGCTATAAATGACATATTCACTTTATTCTGCGGGGCGATACGATTACGGCGATACCAGATGTTTATAGTTTTTTTTTATGTCTTATGGCGTTTGCACAATAAAATACGTTTTGTAAAAAATCATTCACTTTTTGTGTTATATTCTAAGAGCCATAACGTTTTTATTTTTCCATCAATAAAGCCGTGCGAGGACTTATTTTTTGCGTAACGAACTGTAGTGTCCATCAATACAATTTTTAGGTACATGCGACTTTTTGATCTCTTTTTATTCCATTTTTTGCGAAGTGAAGTGACCAAAGAATTGTGATTCTGGGACGGTTTATTATTATTTTATTTTACGGCGTTCACCGCGCGGGATAAATAATAAAATTATTTTGTATTTCAGGCCGTTACGGACGCGGCGATACCAATTATGTATAGTTTATTTGTTTGTTTATATATTTTTATTAATATTAAAGGACTGATAAGGGAAAAGGGGGGATTTTTACTTTTATTACTATTAAATCTTTTATTTTCTTATTTTTACACATCTTTTTTTAACTTTTTTTTAACTTTTTTACTTTGTCCCACTAGGGGACATGAGGGCATTGTTTGGTGTCCGGTTGCCATAGTCACCATCGCCGGCCGCTATCGCGTAGCAGGCCGGCGATGGCAGCTTAACCCCTAAAAAGCCGTGATCGCTATTGAACACGGCTTTTCAGGGGTTAATCAGCGGGGACACAGCGATCGGTCCCCGCTGTAGGAGCTGTGACAGCTGCTGTACGAGACAGCAGCTGTCACAGCTCCTGTATGTGTCGGGAGGACGGCCGAAACGGCCGTTACTCCCGAGACGTACTATTCCGTCATGGAGCGCGAACAGGGCGCTTACCATGACGTAATAGTACGTCAATGAGCGTTAAGGGGTTAATGACCAGCCTATTTTAAACCTTGATGACCAAGCTACTTTTTAAGTTTTTCCATCGTCTCATTCCAAGAGCTATAACTTTTTTATTTTTTTGTGGGATAATTTATATTTTTTAATAGCACCATTTTGGGGTTCATATATTTTATTGATTAACTTTTATTAACGTTTTTTGGGGGAGAATAGAAAAACAAACCGAAATTTTGCCACGCTTTTTTGCGTCCTAAATCTACGCCGTTTACACTGTGGTATAAACACCACAATAACTTTATTCAGTGGGTTGTTGCGATTGCAACGATACCAAATTTGTATTGATTCTTTATGTTTTACTACTTCTACACAGTAAAAACCGTTTATTTTTTCTAAATTATTTGATTTTGTGTCTTCATATTTGAAGAGCCATAAGTTTTTATTTTTCTGCCTATGCAGCTTTATGATGGCTTTTGTTTTGCAGGACGACTTGTAGTTTTCATTGGTACCATTTTGGAGTAGATGCGACTTTTTGATCACTTTTTATCCCATTTTTTTATGACAGGATTCACAGAAAACAGCAATTTTTGCATTGTTTTTTATTTGATTTTTTACAGCGTCCATCATGCGGGTTAAATAATGCAATAGCTTTATAGTTATGGTCTTTATGAACATGGCGATACCAAATATGTGTAACTTTATTTACTTTATTTATTTATTTTTAATAATAAAGCATTTTGTAAGGGGAAAAAGTGGGTTTTTCATTTTTTTTTTTTTTTCATATTCTAATTTTTTTTTGAGTTTCAATACACACAGATACAGAACACAGTGGAGGGAAGGCCTCCATACACTAAAGGAAGACAACAAATAAGGCCAAAGCCCAAAACAAAAAATGGTGCATCACATCCCAGTACAAAGGACATTATACAGCAGCAGCATTAATGAGCCTAAAAAAAGAGGAGCACCGCATAAGGATGAAACATAAAAATAACAGCTCAGACTCCTATATAACATGGCCAATGAACGCAATCAGATGAAGTGAGGCACATTGCCCTAGACAGGGGAAGTGAAAGAATAGAAAAATTACAGAGAAGGGGAAGGGAAATGGAAGGGAAGGAGGAAAACATGGGGAGCCTGGACTCTAGTTCCGGAATATCATGAACGAAAACAAAGAAGAGCAAGAACCGCAATACACATAGTAGGGGCATGTTCCGACTAGCAAAATCCCTGGAAACTGCAAGGAACATCTCTTCAAAATAATACACATAGTAAGAAGGGGGGGGGGGTGGGTGTGACTCAAGTTACTGCAGTGAAATAGGAGGACGAAGAAAGGAACGTAATCCATTGAGACCATGTAGACGTGTATCTTACAGAAGCAGCCGGGGAATGGGCCAACAGGTTGTAAAGGATCTGTCCAGCACAGCTTCTGTATAAACGCCCACCATAGGTAATCAGTCTGCACCTGCTTCTATGTCTGTGAGACTGACTCCATCTTCCACCACTCAGGATGGCAGGCTTAGGAGTGGGAGAGCCTATCACAGCCTGGCCAGACGCAGCTAGCTCCCGCCCTCTTTCTATTTATACCTGCCTTTCCTGTTCCTCCTTGCTTGTGATTCTTCTCTGTTGGTTTCCTGGCCCTGCTGCAGCTTCTTGAACTATTTGTCCCTGCTTCATATTGACCCTGGCTTACTGACTACTCTCCTGCTCTGCGTTTGGTACCTCGTACACTCCTGGTTTGACTCGGCTCGTTCACTACTCTTGTTGCTCACAACTGCCCCATTTCCCTTAGCTTCTGTGTACCCTTGTCTGTTTGTCTGTCGTGCACTTATTGAGCATAGGGACCGTCGCCCAGTTGTAACCCGTCGCCTAAGGCGGGTCGTTGCAAGTAGGCAGGGACTGAGTGGCGGGTAGATTAGGGCTCGCCTGTCTGTCTCCCTACCCCGACATTACACTAACATTATGTATGCACTGTAAATAAAAGAGGGAGGAAGGCATTGTAAGGTATTTGAAAACAATACTCAAAACAAAAGACAGTGGTTCTGAACTTGCTGCCAGGCGCTGAAACGAATGCAACCAAGATCGAGCGTCTATGACTTACGGGTCAATAGTTAGCCTCAGAAACAGCCAGAGAAGTCAAAGACAGTGGTTCTGAACTTGCTGCCAGGCGCTGAAACGAATGCAAGCAAGTCTATGACTTACGGGTCAATTGTTAGCCTCAGAAACAGCCAGAGAAGTCAAATACAGTGGTTCTGAACTTGCTGCCAGGCGCTGAAACGAAAGCAACCGAGATCGAGCGTCTATGACTTACGGGTCAACAGTTAGCCTCAGAAACAGCCAGAGAAGTCAAAGACAGTGCTTCTGAACTTGCTGCCAGGCGCTGACACGAATACAACCAAGATCGAGCGTCTATGACTTACGGGTCAACAGTTAGCCTCAGAAACAGCCAGAGAAGTCGAAGACAGTGGTTCTGAACTTGCTGCCAGGCGCTGAAACGAAAGCAACCAAGATTGAGCGTCTATGACTTACGGGTCAATAGCTAGCCTCAGAAACAGCCAGAGAAGTCAAAGACAGTGGTTCTGAACTTGCTGCCAGGCGCTGAAACAAAAGAAACCAAGATCGAGTGTCTATGACTTACGGGTCAATAGCTAGCCTCAGAAACATCCAGAGAAGTCAAAGACAGTGCTTCTATACTGGCTGCCAGGCGCTGAAACGAATGCAACCAAGATCGAGCGTCTATGACTTACGGGTCAATAGTTAGCCTCAGAAACAGCCAGATAAGTCAAAGACAGTGGTTCTGAACATGCTGTCAGGCACTGAAACGAAAGCAACCAAGATCGAGCGTCTATGACTGACGGCTCAATAGTTAGCCTCAGAAAAAGCCAGAGAAGTCAAAGACAGTGGTTCTGAACTTGCTGCCAGGCGCTGAAACGAAAGCAACCAAGATCGAGCGTCTATGACTTACGGGTCAATAGCTAGCCTCAGAAACATCCAGAGAAGTCAAAGACAGTGCTTCTATACTGGCTGCCAGGCGCTGAAACTAATGCAACCAAGATCGAGCGTCTATGACTTACGGGTCAATAGTTAGCCTCAGAAACAGCCAGAGAAGTCACAGACAGTGGTTCTGAACTTGCTGCCAGGCTCTGAAACGAAAGCAACCAAGATCGAGCGTCTATGACTTACGGGTCAATAGCTAGCCTCAGAAACATCCAGAGAAGTCAAAGACAGTGCTTCTCTACTGGCTGCCAGGCGCTGAAACGAATGCAACCAAGATCGAGCGTCTATGACTTACGGGTCAATAGTTAGCCTCAGAAACAGCCAGAGAAGTCACAGACAGTGGTTCTGAACTTGCTGCCAGGCGCTGAAACGAAAAAGCAACCAAGATCGAGCGTCTATGACTTACGGGTCAATAGCTAGCCTCAGAAACATCCAGAGAAGTCAAAGACAGTGCTTCTATACTGGCTGGCAGGCGCTGAAACTAATGCAACCAAGATCGAGCGTCTATGACTTACGGGTCAATAGCTAGCCTCAGAAACATCCAGAAAAGTCAAAGCCAGTGATTCTATACTAGCTGCCAGGCGCTGAAACGAATGCAACCAAGATCGAGCGTCTATGACTTACGGGTCAATAGTTAGCTTCAGAAAAAGCCAGAGAAGTCGAAGACAGTGGTTCTGAACTTGCTGCCAGGCGCTGAAACGAAAGCAACCAAGATCGAGCGTCTATGACTTACCTGTCAATAGCTAGCCTCAGAAACATCCAGATAAGTCAAAGACAGTGCTTCTATACTGGCTGCCAGGCGCTGAAACGAATGCAACCAAGATCGAGCGTCTATGATTTACGGGTTAACAGTTAGCCTCAGAAACAGCCAGAGAAGTCAAAGACAGTGCTTCTGAACTTGCTGCCAGGCGCTGACACGAATGCAACCAAGATCGAGCGTCTATGACTTACGGGTCAATAGTTAGCCTCAGAAACAGCCAGAGAAGTCGAAGACAGTGGTTCTGAACTTGCTGCCAGGCGCTGAAACGAAAGCAACCAAGATTGAGCGTCTATGACTTACAGGTCAATAGCTAGCCTCAGAAACAGCCAGAGAAGTCAAAGACAGTGGTTCTGAACTTGCTGCCAGGCGCTGAAACGAAAGCAACCAAGATCGAGCGTCTATGACTTACGGGTCAATAGCTAGCCTCAGAAACAGCCAGAGAAGTCAAACACAGTGGTTCTGAACTTGCTGCCAGGCGCTGAAACGAATGCAACCAAGATCGAGCGTCTATGACTTACGGGTCAATAGCTAGCCTCAGAAACATCCAGAGAAGTCAAAGACAGTGCTTCTATACTGGCTGGCAGGTGCTGAAACGAATGCAACCAAGATCGAGCGTCTATGACTTACGGGTCAATAGCTAGCCTCAGAAACATCCAGAAAAGTCAAAGTCAGTGATTCTATACTAGCTGCCAGGCGCTGAAACGAATGCAACCAAGATCGAGCGTCTATGACTTACGGGTCAATAGTTAGCTTCAGAAAAAGCCAGAGAAGTCGAAGACAGTGGTTCTGAACTTGCTGCCAGGCGCTGAAACGAAAGCAACCAAGATCGAGCGTCTATGACTTACCTGTCAATAGCTAGCCTCAGAAACATCCAGAGAAGTCAAAGACAGTTCTTCTATACTGGCTGCGAGGCGCTGAAACGAATGCAACCAAGATCGAGCGTCTATGACTTACGGGTCAATAGCTAGCCTCAGAAACATCCAGAAAAGTCAAAGCAAGTGATTCTATACTGGCTGCCAGGCGCTGAAACGAATGCAACCAAGATCGAGCGTTTATGATTTACAGGTCAACAGTTAGCCTCAGAAACAGCCAGAGAAGTCAAAGACAGTGCTTCTGAACTTGCTGCCAGGCGCTGACACGAATGCAACCAAGATCGAGCGTCTATGACTTACGGGTCAATAGTTAGCCTCAGAAACAGCCAGAGAAGTCGAAGACAGTGGTTCTGAACTTGCTGCCAGGCGCTGAAACGAAAGCAACCAAGATTGAGTGTCTATGACTTACGGGTCAATAGCTAGCCTCAGAAACAGCCAGAGAAGTCAAAGACAGTGGTTCTGAACTTGCTGCCAGGCGCTGAAACGAATGCAACCAAGATCGAGCGTCTATGACTTACGGGTCAATAGCTAGCCTCAGAAAAAGCCAGAGAAGTCAAACACAGTGGTTCTGAACTTGCTGCCAGGCGCTGAAACGAATGCAACCAAGATCGAGCGTCTATGACTTACGGGTCAATAGTTAGCCTCAGAAACAGCCAGAGAAGTCACAGACAGTGGTTCTGAACTTGCTGCCAGGCGCTGAAACGAAAAAGCAACCAAGATCGAGCGTCTATGACTTACGGGTCAATAGCTAGCCTCAGAAACATCCAGAGAAGTCAAAGACAGTGCTTCTATACTGGCTGGCAGGCGCTGAAACGAATGCAACCAAGATCGAGCGTCTATGACTTACGGGTCAATAGCTAGCCTCAGAAACATCCAGAAAAGTCAAAGCCAGTGATTCTATACTAGCTGCCAGGCGCTGAAACGAATGCAACCAAGATCGAGCGTCTATGACTTACGGGTCAATAGTTAGCTTCAGAAAAAGCCAGAGAAGTCGAAGACAGTGGTTCTGAACTTGCTGCCAGGCGCTGAAACGAAAGCAACCAAGATCGAGCGTCTATGACTTACCTGTCAATAGCTAGCCTCAGAAACATCCAGAGAAGTCAAAGACAGTGCTTCTATACTGGCTGCGAGGCGCTGAAACGAATGCAACCAAGATCGAGCGTCTATGACTTACGGGTCAATAGCTAGCCTCAGAAACATCCAGAAAAGTCAAAGCAAGTGATTCTATACTGGCTGCCAGGCGCTGAAACGAATGCAACCAAGATCGAGCGTCTATGATTTACAGGTCAACAGTTAGCCTCAGAAACAGCCAGAGAAGTCAAAGACAGTGCTTCTGAACTTGCTGCCAGGCGCTGACACGAATGCAACCAAGATCGAGCGTCTATGACTTACGGGTCAATAGTTAGCCTCAGAAACAGCCAGAGAAGTCAAAGACAGTGGTTCTGAACTTGCTGCCAGGCGCTGAAACGAAAGCAACCAAGATTGAGTGTCTATGACTTACGGGTCAATAGCTAGCCTCAGAAACAGCCAGAGAAGTCAAAGACAGTGGTTCTTAACTTGCTGCCAGGCGCTGAAACGAAAGCAACCAAGATCGAGCGTCTATGACTTACGGGTCAATAGCTAGCCTCAGAAACATCCAGAGAAGTCAAAGACAGTGCTTCTATACTGGCTGCCAGGCGCTGAAACGAATGCAACCAAGATCGAGCGTCTATGACTTACGGGTCAATAGTTAGCCTCAGAAACAGCCAGATAAGTCAAAGACAGTGGTTCTGAACTTGCTGTCAGGCGCTGAAAAGAAAGCAACCAAGATCGAGCGTCTATGACTTACGGGTCAATAGTTAGCTTCAGAAAAAGCCAGAGAAGTCGAAGACAGTGGTTCTGAACTTGCTGCCAGGCGCTGAAACGAAAGCAACCAAGATCGAGCGTCTATGACTTGACTTACGGGTCAATAGTTAGCTTCAGAAAAAGCAAGAGAAGTCGAAGACAGTGGTTCTGAACTTGCTGCCAGGCGCTGAAACGAAAGCAACCAAGATCGAGCGTCTATGACTTACCTGTCAATAGCTAGCCTCAGAAACATCCAGAGAAGTCAAAGACAGTGCTTCTATACTGGCTGCGAGGCGCTGAAACGAATGCAACCAAGATCGAGCGTCTATGACTTACGGGTCAATAGCTAGCCTCAGAAACATCCAGCAAAGTCAAAGCCAGTGATTCTATACTGGCTGCCAGGCGCTGAAACGAATGCAACCAAGATCGAGCGTCTATGATTTACGGGTCAACAGTTAGCCTCAGAAACAGCCAGAGAAGTCAAAGACAGTGGTTCTGAACTTGCTGCCAGGCGCTGAAACGAAAGCAACCAAGATCGAGCGTCTATGACTTACGGGTCAATAGCTAGCCTCAGAAACATCCAGAGAAGTCAAAGACAGTGCTTCTATACTGGCTGCCAGGCGCTGAAACGAATGCAACCAAGGTCGAGCATCTATGACTTACGGGTCAATAGTTAGCCTCAGAAACAGCCAGATAAGTCAAAGACAGTGGTTCTGAACTCTCTGTCAGGCGCTGAAACGAAAGCAACCAAGATCGAGCGTCTATGACTGACAGCTCAATAGTTAGCCTCAGAAAAAGCCAGAGAAGTCAAAGACAGTGGTTCTGAACTTGCTGCCAGGCGGCGAAACGAAAGCAACCAAGATCGAGCGTCTATGACTTACGGGTCAATAGCTAGCCTCAGAAACATCCAGAGAAGTCAAAGACAGTGCTTCTATACTGGCTGCCAGGCGCTGAAACTAATGCAACCAAGATCGAGCGTCTATGACTTACGGGTCAATAGTTAGCCTCAGAAAGAGCCAGAGAAGTCACAGACAGTGGTTCTGAACGTGCTGCCAGGCGCTGAAACGAAAGCAACCAAGATCGAGCGTCTATGATTTACGGGTCAATAGCTAGCCTCAGAAACATCCAGAGAAGTCAAAGACAGTGCTTCTATACTGGCTGCCAAGCGCTGAAACAAATGCAACCAAAATCGAGCGTCTATGACTTACGGGTCAATAGCTAGCCTCAGAAACATCCAGAGAAGTCAAAGACAGTGTTAAAATTCACAACATCCGGCATGATATTATCTCCCAGTCCCCTAGTAACATCGATCCCCTTCCCCCCCGCACTCCCTCTTCTTCACTCTCAGCATTTGACCCAATAACTGAAGAAGAAGTCTCGAGGCTCCTCTCTTCTTCTCGTCCTACTACCTGCCCTAGTGATCCTGTCCCCTCACACCTCCTCCAGTCCCTCTCCCCAGCTGTCACTAGTCACCTGACTAAAATATTTAGCCTCTCTCTTTCCTCTGGTATCTTTCCCTCCGCTTTTAAACATGCCATTATAAACCCATTATTGAAAAAACCAACACTTGACCCATCCAGCGCTGCCAACTACCGACCAGTCTCTAATCTGCCCTTCATCTCCAAACTCCTGGAACGCTTGGTCTACTCTCGCCTTATCCGCTATCTCTCTGCTAACTCCATTCTTGACCCCTTACAATCTGGTTTCCGCACTCTACACTCCACAGAAACTGCCCTTACTAAAGTCTCAAATGATCTCTTGGCGGCTAAATCGGACGGTAAATCCTCTCTCCTGATTCTTTTGGATCTCTCTGCAGCCTTTGACACTGTAGACCACAAACTCCTACTTAACATGCTCCACTCTATTGGCCTCCAGGACGCGGCTCTCTCTTGGTTTTCCTCCTATCTCTCTGACCGCTCATTCAGTGTGTCATTTGCTGGTTCCACTTCTTCTCCTCTTCCCCTTGATATCGGGGTTCCTCAGGGATCAGTCCTAGGTCCGCTCCTCTTTTCTCTCTACACAGCTCCTATTGGACAAACCATCAGCAGATTTGGCTTCCAGTACCATCTCTACGCTGATGACACCCAATTATATACCTCTTCCCGTGACATCACCCCTGCTCTAATACAGAACACCAGTGATTGTCTGTCCGCTGTCTCTAACATCATGTCCTCTCTCTATCTGAAACTGAATCTTTCTAAAACTGAGCTCCTTGTGTTCCCACCATCTACTAACCTCCCTAAACCTGATGTCTCCATCTCTGTGTGTGGCACTATCATAACTCCTAAGCAGCACGCCCGCTGTCTCGGGGTTATTTTTGACTCAGATCTTTCCTTTACTCCTCACATACAATTACTTTCACGCTCCTGTCATTTTCACCTCAAAAACATCTCCAGAATCCGCTCTTTTCTTACGGAGGAAACTGCCAAAACTCTCATTGTTGCTCTGATTCACTCTCGTATTGACTACTGTAACTCATTACTAGT
Organism: Rhinoderma darwinii; assembly: GCF_050947455.1. NCBI lineage: Eukaryota > Metazoa > Chordata > Amphibia > Anura > Rhinodermatidae > Rhinoderma > Rhinoderma darwinii. The sequence goes on from NC_134695.1 coordinate 2,701,306, forward strand.
CGGTCTTCCCCTCACTAAACTCTCCCCTCTCCAATCTATCCTCAATGCAGCAGCCAGGCTCATCTTTATGACCAACCGCTACACCAACGCCTCTAATCTGTGCCAGTCACTGCACTGGTTGCCCATCCCCTTCAGAATAAAATTCAAACTTATTACTCTCACCCACAAAGCTCTCCACAGTGCTGCACCTCCTTACATCTCCTCCCTCATCTCTGTCTACCACCCTACTCGGGCTCTACGTTCTGCCAACGACCTTAGATTAAAATCCTCCATAATCCGAACCTCCCACTACCGTCTCCAGGATTTCTCTCGTGCTGCACCCGTCCTCTGGAATGTGCTACCCCAGACAATCAGATTAATTCCCAATATCCACAGTTTTAAACGTGCCCTGAAAACACATCTATTTAGACAGGCCTATAACATTCCCTAATCTGACTCCTTTCCATGGCCCTCCATTTAGATTAGTCATCAGAATAAGATTCCCTCACACTCCTTCTCTTCATGTCCGTCATACACGGATACTGGCTGGTGACCGGCTCATGCAGCTTTATGTTACCACCGCATGTGTATAAAAATGGCCGGACCATTGTACAGAACAAACACTATTACACTTTGTGTCTCCCTTATGTCCTCATAGATTGTAAGCTCTTGCGAGCAGGGTCCTCACTCCCCAGGTTTGAATTGTAAATGAACTTTGTCACTATGTAATGTCTGATATTGTTTGTTTCATGTTCCCTCTAAATTGTAAAGTGCTGCGTAATATGTTGGCGCTATATAAATAAAGATTATTATTATTATTATTATTATTATTAGAAACAGCCAGAGAAGTCAAAGACAGTGGTTCTGAACTTGCTGCCAGGCGCTGAAACGAAAGCAACCAAGATCGAGCGTCTATGACTTACGGGTCAATAGCTAGCCTCAGAAACATCCAGAGAAGTCAAAGACAGTGCTTCTATACTGGCTGCCAGGCGCTGAAACGAATGCAACCAAGATCGAGCGTCTATGACTTACGGGTCAATAGTTAGCCTCAGAAACAGCCAGAGAAGTCAAAGACAGTGGTTCTGAACTTGCTGTCAGGCGCTGAAAAGAAAGCAACCAAGATCGAGCGTCTATGACTTACGGGTCAATAGTTAGCTTCAGAAAAAGCCAGAGAAGTCGAAGACAGTGGTTCTGAACTTGCTGCCAGGCGCTGAAACGAAAACAACCAAGATCGAGCGTCTATGACTTACCTGTCAATAGCTAGCCTCAGAAACATCCAGAGAAGTCAAAGACAGTGCTTCTATACTGGCTGCGAGGCGCTGAAACGAATGCAACCAAGATCGAGCGTCTATGATTTACGGGTCAACAGTTAGCCTCAGAAACAGCCAGAGAAGTCAAAGACAGTGGTTCTGAACTTGCTGCCAGGCGCTGAAACGAAAGCAACCAAGATCGAGCGTCTATGACTTACGGGTCAATAGCTAGCCTCAGAAACATCCAGAGAAGTCAAAGACAGTGCTTCTATACTGGCTGCCAGGCGCTGAAACGAATGCAACCAAGATCGAGCGTCTATGACTTACGGGTCAACAGTTAGCCTCAGAAACAGCCAGAGAAGTCAAAGACAGTGGTTCTGAACTTGCTGCCAGGCGCTGAAACGAAAGCAACCAAGATCGAGCGTCTATGACTTGCGGGTCAATAGCTAGCCTCAGAAACATCCAGAGAAGTCAAAGACAGTGCTTCTATACTGGCTGCCAGGCGCTGAAACGAATGCAACCAAGATCGAGTGTCTATGACTTACGGGTCAATAGTTAGCCTCAGAAACAGCCAGATAAGTCAAAGACAGTGCTTCTATACTGGCTGGCAGGCGCTGAAACTAATGCAACCAAGATCGAGCGTCTATGACTTACGGGTCAATAGCTAGCCTCAGAAACATCCAGAGAAGTCAAAGACAGTGCTTCTATACTGGCTGCCAGGCGCTGAAACTAATGCAACCAAGATCGAGCGTCTATGACTTACGGGTCAATAGTTAGCCTCAGAAAGAGCCAGAGAAGTCACAGACAGTGGTTCTGAACGTGCTCCAGGCGCTGAAACGAAAGCAACCAAGATCGAGTGTCTATGATTTACGGGTCAATAGCTAGCCTCAGAAACATCCAGAGAAGTCAAAGACAGTGCTTCTATACTGGCTGCCAAGCGCTGAAACAAATGCAACCAAAATCGAGCGTCTATGACTTACGGGTCAATAGCTAGCCTCAGAAACATCCAGAGAAGTCGAAGACAGTGGTTCTGAACTTGCTGCCAGGCGCTGAAACGAAAGCAACCAAGATCGAGCATCTATGACTTACGGGTCAATAGCTAGCCTCAGAAACATCCAGAGAAGTCAAAGACAGTGCTTCTATACTGGCTGCGAGGCGCTGAAACGAATGCAACCAAGATCGAGCATCTATGACTTACGGGTCAATAGTTAGCCTCAGAAACAGCCAGAGAAGTCAAAGATAGTGGTTCTGAACTTGCTGCCAGGCGCTGAAACGAATGAAACCAAGATCGAGCGTCTATGACTTACGGGTCAATAGTTAGCCTCCGAAACAGCCAGAGAAGTCAAAGACAGTGGTTCTGAACTTGTTGCCAGGCGCTGAAACGAATGCAACCAAGATCGAGCGTCTATGACTTACGGGTCAATAGTTAGCCTCAGAAACAGCCGGAGAAGTCGAACACAGTGGTTCTGAACTTGCTGCCAGGCGCTGAAACGAAAGCAAACAAGATTGAGCGTCTATGACTTACGGGTCAATAGTTAGCCTCAGAAACAGCCAAGGCTTATCTCTCTTGGCACCTCTCTGTGCTGTCCCCTCATCTCTACACCTCCAATGCTGGCTCCCTCCTCTGTCTCCTGGCATTTCTCTGCATCCTGTCTCTTTCTTCAACATGTCACATGGCAATCACTGACTTCCACTTACTGTCCGACAATTCTGTCTCCTCAGTCACTGGTCCTGCAATGACACCTTGTGGCTACTAATAACATGGCAGGCATACACAGGATAACACATATAGTAGGTGCAGATAAAACAGAAGCAGTTATCACTCCAGACAGGAAAGAACACAGAATAAAAAAGTACCACTAAACATGAAAGATGCACAGGGAAGCAGTTCAATTTAAAAGAGCAGTATCACCCCCTTAGGCTGGGTTCACACGACCTATTTTCAGACGTAAACGAGGCATATTATGCCTCGTTTTACGTCTGAAAATAGGGCTACAATACGTGGGCAAATATCTGCCCATTCATTTGAATGGGTTTGCCGACGTACTGTGCAGACGACCTGTCATTTACGCGTCGTCGTTTGACAGCTGTCAAACGATGACGCGTAAAATGACTTCCTCGGTAAAGAAGTGCAGGGCACTTCTTTGCAACTTAATTTGAGCCATTCTTCATTGAAGTCAATGAAGAGCAGCTCAAGATTTACGAGCGTCAAAGACGCCTCGCATAATGCGAGGAGGAGCTTTTACGTCTGAAACGACGCAGCTGTTTTCTCCTGTATAGTGCATCGACTCTCCAGATTAAGAACACCCTTTTTATATAATTTTTCTTTCGTAGTACACAAAGTAAAAACACGCTGGAATTCTAGTCGAGACCTTTTCTGACTTGAACAGTCCCATGTTGGAAAGAGCGGTGAGGCTCCATCTAAAAAGCAAGCATATATGTTCACAGAGCAGCTCATGTTCCTGAAAGATGTGATGGAACTTCGTCCGCACCTTTTTAAATATTATTGTAATTCTTTTAAAAAAACATTTATCAGTGACTGCAATGAAGGCAATGAAACTATCGTCTTGATGTATTGTGTGAAAATATTTTAATTAGCAAAAGACGTTATGGTCATTACCACCTTTCCTGATCCCCACTATGGGGTTGTCCAGTCATAAGAAATGATTGACCTATCGTCTTCATATTTCCTTTTGTTTTTTTGTGGCAGCGGCACTTGTACTAGGACTGTTTCCCCTTCATTATTTTACCTACTTGTAATGCAATTCACAGTACACACAATTGTGCCAGCGATTCACAGTACAAGCAGGTAAAAACTATAAAGGGGAAGAAGTGGAAGGAGCGTTCGTACGAGCGCAGTGCCACCTTCAATACAGCTGATCATCGTTGGTGCATGTAGTTGCACCCCCAACAATCAGATATAGATGTTAAACAGATTTTTCTTGTGCAAAATATGATTTTACGTTAAATTTTATTTTCTGAACCAGAACAAGGGACAATCTAGAAGAGGCACAAGAAGTGGACTCAGAGTCACACAGTTTGAGCAGCCAGAAGCGGAGAGTAACACCAGTAACGTCTCTCCTCAGGTTACAAGCGAGGACACGTTACAGCCATCCGCTTCCACAAGGGTTTCTTCATATGTAGCTCCAAGAAGCACTTCCAGTTGCAGCCGCATGGCTGCAGTACAGGAAAACAGGGCTCTTATCAATTCTAGAGTCCTGGAGTACCTCAACATCAGCACGATGGAGAATCCGGAAGAGACCTTCCTACGGAGCCTCACCCCACATCTGACTCGGCTACCTCCAGAACGTTTCCGTCGTCTTCAGAGAGCAATGATCGTGAGGCTCCAGGCAGCAATGCCACCTAATGATCCGAGGGCCATCTTCCGAGCATTAGACTTGTGGCGTCTCCACAATGAAGAGCCCATAGAAAGGGGAGCACCACTACCTACCCCAATAACTCATGGACCTCCACCTACCAAGACTATACAATACATTATTGCAGTCTGCATGTGAGACAGTTCTGGCTGCCATGCTGTGTCTAGATGCTTCATCATAAGTTCTGCGTCAGCCTTTAATAGAAGAAAAGTCAGCAGGTTCTGAATTAGTCGATCGTTTCCCTCAGGTCCCAGTGTAATAGGAGAGAAGGCGGGAATGGTGATTTCAGGGGACAATGTGTCTAATTGTGATCGATCACAAACAAGAAATGGGGAGAAGGATAGAGACTTAACTCGTTTCTCCCTTTCTTCATATGAAAGTAGTGGAGCTGGTGACATGTCTTCTGAGGAGAGAGAGCCATAGGGCGATTCGACCCACTTGCAATTTTTACTATAAGGAAAGGGGGGAATGTCCATGCTGCGAGTCCACAATTGAGTTGTTGAGATGCAGGGCCTTTCATTCCAGAAGAGATGGTTTGACACTGGAGTGAGGCAGTCTCTTGCAGTGGTGCCGCTGGTACCTGGTTCCAAGATGAATCTTGTGTGACAAGAGACAGCGGGGTGAGTTTGGCAGTTTTTGTGCTGGGAACCGTTTTTGAAGATTTTTGCGGTGTGGAGGTAGTGACTGAGAGGGCAGGGTCCGGCAGGGACACCGCGGAGGAGAGCGGGAAGTCATAGGCCTCATCCACGTCTACCGCCAACAAAAAGTCAAAGCTGTTAAGAGGACTTTAGAGGTTCCTCCTGTGCCTCCTGTTTTGTTTTCTTTCTCCTAAAAAAGTGAAAGAATAGGAGCAAAAATGAACCAAATTATTAAGCTCAGTGCACAGAATTTCCAGAAAGCACATCCTGCTCCACCAAGCGCCAGGTGTGTCCCCAGTTTTTTTTTCTGTTTCATTGATGTTATTTTGAATGTTTTTATTTTTTCTTCTTTCTCTTCAGGAATTTGAAGAAACTCTTTTTGAAACCACGTTTCTTCTTCTGAGTTTTTTCTCCCTCCTTCTCTAATTCTTTCTCAGGTATCTCATTGCTGATGTTCTCAATGTCCACTTCCTCTAGGTCATCCTCTACTACTTCTCTTTCTGATGTTTCATAAATGATGTTTTCAATTGCTCTTACTCTCTCCTCTTGATGTTCCACCTCCTCTCCATCTATATCAAGCACATACTCATGATGTTCTTCTGAGTAATGCTCAAACCTTTCCATGATGATAACTCTGCTGACTAACTCTCCTGCTTCTATCCTCTCCTCTTCTATCATGATGGTATTTATCTCCTCTCTTAGTATGCTTCGCTGTTGTTCATGTCCTCTTGGTCCTACATTCATCCTCCAAAATTCCTCTCTATTCATCAATATTTGATGTAATACTTCTGTTGTTGCCCCGCTCTCTCTTTCTTCACATTCTACTGGCTCCATAATGTTATCCATCTGTTCTCCTCTTTGACCTACTTCTTCTTCCTCTAAAACCACATTCTGTTGTTCTGACTCTGTAAAAATGCAAATGATTAGTAATTAACCCTTACTTATGAATGTAATGTATAGTCTTTACTAATTAGGCTGGGTTTACACCTGCATCAGTGTTTTCGTTGGTTTGTTCCGTCAGAGGAGCAGAACAACAGAAATACCAGAAGGGTCGATGCCGTTGTACGATGAACACCACAGGCAGCTGACGGAGCCCATTGACTTTATTGGGTTCCGTCGGTTTTCCATCGGGAAACATGGCTGCTTTCATCTAGGAATAGCGCCACTCTTGTCCATAAATTGAATCTGGAAATGCAGTTCAACTCCATTTAAGTTAATGGCACTGAGCTGCAATACCAGACAGTAAAAAGAATTACCAGTACCGATCCTGAATATGATAAGACCTGGAGTATTTAATCCTAAATATGATAAAATTTGGAGTATTTATATTATGTTGTCAGTAGATACTATGTAAAGATGTAACATAACTAGCAGTACCTGGCTTTTCAACCACTACTTCCTCCAGTTCATGATGGTCCTGATGGTTTTTTTTCTTCATTCTCCACCTAAAATGTGAAACATTAATTCTAATGAGATGTTCCATAACAATCAAAATCATAAATTTAGGGGAGAGCTACCAAAAATTCATCATCTGTAATATACTATGTGGGCTATTCAGAGAATTACAATTGGATTGTGAGGTCAGGTCTACACCAATTTGCCCAAACCCCTCATGGATTAAATGTCAGTTTACTTGGAATTTTGGAGAATACATGTCACTAAGGTTTTCAAGCAGCACCAAGGAGATCCAGGTAATCTGTAGAGCAAGTCTGTGAGGTTCCAGCCCTAGGGATCACCTGAGAAATAACCTTCTGATATATCTATATGAGTGTATGATGAAAATTATAGGGGAAACTTCCAGCACATGGACCCCAATGTTAAATATAACTAAGTCCCGAACTACTGTGAGCCATTTATGATACTGGTGTATTCTTATGTGGCAGATGGAACTACTTGTTGTCATTGCTACCGCTGCACCCCCTATAGCTACGTCCCTTGTTAACTGGTTCCCGACCGCTGGCTGTGTTTTTTCGGCCAGCGGTCAGGGTCCTTAAAACCCGCGCCATAGAATTTTTATGGCTCGGGTTTTAACTTGCTGCCCGAATGATCGGGCAGCTGAATGTCGGGTCTCTGGCTGTCAGTGACTGCCGGGGACCCTGAGGAGAGGATAGAAGCAGCTTTCCCCTCTTCTGTCTTCTCTGATCACTTGTACACAGCGCTCAATGAACGCTGTGTATAGGAATAGGGGCAGCGGCCGCACCGCCATTGGTCCCGCGTTCATGTGACTGGTCACATGATCGCCGGGTGCCGTTAGTGACAGACTGCTGCTGGGTCTTACTAGACCCAGCACAGCCCTATTAGTGACAATCGTCACTATGAGAGGGCTGATTTCCCCTGTAACGTGGGCTGCTGTGCAGCTCCAGTTACACTGGAAAAGCATGGTGTAAATGAAAGAAAAAATATATATAAAGTTCCTCAAAGGTCTTTTTTGATCTTTGAGGGACAGACCATAGCAATAAAAAAAATAAAAGTAAAGAGCAAAAAAAATTAATAATAAATACACATAGAATACCCACCCCAAAAAAAAACGTTCCCCCCCCGCCAATCATTGTTGTAACGCTAGCGCTGACCCAATTACCCTAATATAGACATGTAACATATCAAGATTTCCGATAGACAATGACGATCAGAAATAAAAGGTCTATTTTAGGGTAAAACTATGTTATTACCAAAAAAAAGAGCTGACAACTAAAAAAAAGCTTATTTTTTTACTATTATTTTCAAACTTTAAGAATAAAAATGTTCTGCACTGTCTACAGAAAAAAACATTGCAAAAATCACGTCGTTAGCCCAAAAAAATAAAAAAGCTATAGCCATTTAGCTAACACGTGCTAAGAAAGGCTAAACTGAGTCTGGTCCTGAAGGCTCAAAATAGCCCGGTCCTGAACTGGTTAAAATCCTCCAAAATAACACAGGTAAATCCTCATTTATAATGTTACAAATGCATTTTTATATAATTGTCAATATGGAAGCAAGGATAGAAGAACGTCATGACTTGTCTAAATTATGTTTGTAACTTACCAGATATACACAATGCCTCCCACGATCACCCCTATAGTCCATGGCGCACTTATTAATGCAATTTTGTACAACTCTGCGTAAGAAAAGAAAAAAGTTGCAAATGTCTATTATACTTGTTACATATTTATTGGGGCCTAGTGTAATTACCTGGAACCCCAGCAAGTGGTTGCTATGACAACCACAAGCCCACAATTACTTGGAAGCCAGGCTTTATTCTTGTAAACAATTACCTGCTGGGCGCGAGCGTCCACTGTCGCGGACCATCGGGATTACTCACCCCCCGATGGCCTCAGCCATAGATCTGTGAGCAGTGGCCCGCAGGAGACACTAGTGCTCACTTCCGCTCCGTTCTGCTGTCCGGTAGGGTGTGCGTGCACGCTCGTGCCCAGCCTTAAAGGGCCAGCGCGCGCACATGAAAAATATCATCAATTAACCCATGATCACCCTGGACTATAAAAAGGGCTCTGCCCTTTTTTCATTGCCTGAGCGTTGTTTTGTTTACCCATGTTAGTCTTACAAATGGTCCCTTAGTGTTATCCTCTTCCCAGTGTTCCCGTACCTCCTACCTGTATCCTGTATCCCATGCTTCCATTGTTCCTGTGCCTTAGAAAGTTGGAGTTGTGTCGTGCCATCGGTCACACCTGCTGTGTTACACCACGCCTGGTGTCTGCTTCCAAGGTCCCATCTGAGCCTAGCCCTTACTACTGTCTGAACTGCTACAGGTACCCTTGTGCTTGGACTATGTAGATATTGCTATCCAGCTACGGCGGTACAGCCTAGTGCGTCCACATACCCACGTATCGTGGCACCTGCAGCCCATCTAAGATATTTGTCCTCCAAGCCAAGTCAACAGCAAGATTTAGGTGTAAAAAAACCTACACCTAAAAAGTTCACATCTTTTTCATTTCTAAACATAAAAGCTGCTGTCTTTCTAATACTTTAATTATTACAATGGTTCATAGAATTGTAATCCTAATAGAATGAAAATATCAATGCAATTTTTGTACTGACCCAACATTCTCTCTCACTCGCCTTCACTGACCCTCAAAGGCTCAGGTGGTCGATCAGAACCTTATATCACCTCTGTGCAGCATTGTGACATCACCTCTTTTTTTATGTAATCCTCCTGTGATGTCATCTTGACCAGTACATCGTTACATCACCCGATAACAGTTTATAGGAACATCATGAGGTTTGAAAAATGGAGGGAAAATTTGAATGTATCTGGAGTGGTATCAGATTGCTGACAGGAAAAAATAAAATTGTTACTTTCATGGATAAGCATAATTGACTTTTAACATGTATCTATAACATGTCAGCAGATCATTTTGTCTGGATTCTCCTTTATATTAAGATGCCTAATAAATGGCAATATAAAAGTAATCAAGTGGCTACTATGTTACCCTCTATATAGCCAACGTTTCATGTCTTTAAATTGATGCACAAAGTGTGAAAAACATACAAAAAAGGCATATAAATAGTACAAAATAAGAAAAGGTACAACATTTAACCGCAATAGATATAAATACTACGCACACTCTCTATAACGGTTCGGAGCAGGCTGAGTAAAGAGTTGTCCAAAACTCCCTTAAAATTTGCAAACAATAAAATATATATACTTAGCCGCTTAGACAACCAAGTGAGTCCACAAGCACAAGTTCAACGTCCTGAGAATGTAATCCCACTCATTTTCCACTTGGCGGAAAGGTAACAATACGATGTGCAGGCTTGTTAGATGTTGGTTAAATAAATGTTAGTTAACTGGGCTTTGTAGTTCTCCCGCCGTCTCATTCACATCCAGTACTTCGGACGGACCTGATTTAAGAGAACTGACAATAAAGTAGCACCGCCAGCATACTCTAAAAATACAAGTTTTATTGGTACTCACAAAAGGAGGTTAAAAAATAGCATATAGCAAATAATATCAAGGCATGCCAAGTCTCTGCCCAACCCTGGGTCTCGGCTTCTTCCGGGGCAGACTAGGCGTGTGACACAGGTCCTTTTAAACAATTTTTAAATGCTGCCACAAAGCAGACAAACATGACATCATTAATATTACATAAATTACTTTTAGTATCCTACCGATACTTGTAGGCAATGGCGGATTATCATAGGGCGTTTTGGGCGGCTGCCCGGTTTTTGCCGCAACGAAACTCTATTGTGTATGTCCTGCAAAAGGACCTTTAGACATAAGGTCACATGACCTTATCTGTGAAGTTCTTATTACTTCTTAGAGACCTGCTGGTCACATGACCGCAGGACCTTGAGCAGCAGCAAGACGCCACAGAGAAGACTGAGGTGAGCTGCTATGTAAGTATAAGGGGATTGATTTGTTTAAGGGGTCTGTATTTAGGGGGTCTGGTGTGGGATCTGTATTTAGGAGATTTGGTGTCTGTATTAGTTTAAGGGGACTGTATTTAGAGGGTCTGGTCTGGGGTCTGTATCAGTTTAAGGGGTTTAGGGTCTGTATATTTAGGGGTCTGTGTTAGTTTAAGGGGTCTGGGGTCAGTATTTAGGGGGTCTGTATTAGTTTGAGGTCTGTATTTAGGGGGTCTGGTCTGGGGTCTGTATTAGTTTATATGGTCTTTTTTGGGGGCCTGGTCTGGGGTCTGTATTAGTTTATAGGGTCTATTTAGGGGGCCTGTTCTTGGGTCTGTATTAGTTTAGGGGTCTGTATTTAGGGATCTGGTCTGGGGTCTGTATTAGTTTAGGGGTCTTTATTTAGAGGTCTGTATTTAGGGGTCTGGTCTGGGGTCTGTATTAGAATAGGGGGTCTGGTCTGGGGTCTGTATTACTTAAGGGAGTCGGGTCTTTTGGTCATTATTAGTGTAGGGGCCAGGTCTGGGGTCTGTATTTAGGGGTTCTGGTCTGGGGTCTGTGTTTAGGGTGTTTGGTCTGGGGTCTGTATTACTTTATGGGGTCTGTATTTAAGGGGTCTGTATTAGCTTTAAGTCTGGTGTCTGTATTTAGGGGGTCTGGTCTTGGGTCTGTATTTAGGGGGTCTGGTCTGGGGTCTGTATTAGTTTATAGGGTCTATATAGGGGGCCTGTTCTTGGGTGTGTATTAGTTTAGGGGTCTTTATTTAGGGGTCTGTATTTATGGGTCTGGTCTGGGGTCTGTATTAGAATAGGGGGTCTGGTCTGGGGTCTGTATTACTTAAGGGAGTCGGGGATTTTGGTCAATATTAGTGTAGGGGTCTGGTCTGGGGGTCTGTATTTAGGGGGTCTGGTCTGGGGTCTGTATTTAGTGGGTCTGGTCTGGGGTCTGTATTAGTTTATAGGCTCTATATAGGGGGCCTGTTCTTGGGTGTGTATTAGTTTAGGGGTCTTTATTTAGGGGTCTGTATTTATGGGTCTGGTCTGGGGTCTGTATTAGTTTAGGGGGTCTGGTCTGGGGTTTGTATTAAAGGAGTCATGTCTTGGGTTATTAGTGTAGGGGGTCAGGTCTGAGGTCTGTATTTAGGGGTCCGGTCTGAGGTCTGTATTTGTTCAGGTTGCTTCTTCTGGGGTCTGTATTTGTTTGTTTTTTTTTGGGGGGGGGTCTGGTCTGGGGACTTTAATAGTTTAGAATGTCTGGGTCTGTATGTATTCTATGATCTAGTCTGGGGTCCAAATTTATTATTCTGAGTAAAAGTGGTTGTCCGGGCACATCGATATGTCATCAATATAAAAACGGTGCGTGCCCAGACAACTCCTTTAATGTATGGTCCTGGGCCTTGGTGTCTAAATTTGTGTGTTTCTATAGAGGCTGGAAATGGCTGCAGAAGTGATGGGCAAAGATGTCTCATCAGGAGAAGTCACCATAACGGTTTGCGTCAGATGGAGAAGAAAAGAAAACTGCTCACATTAGAGAACACGTCACTTGTGAGTCACTGGATCCATAGAGGATCTGTCCCCTCTCCTGACATGTCTGTTACAGGTAATCATTGTATTCTACATATTTCTCATTACCCAGGTCTAATAGACAAATGCGTGTTACTATTCCCATTGTCAAGAGGAAGTGTGTTAGGTAAGACTAAACGTGGACACCACAACACTACTCAGTTCTTTTCAAATCAACGGTTTACTGAAAATCACAATTTCAAACAGGCCAAATAACTACAATACAGTATTCAAATCAAGTCTCTCAGTAGCTGAGGCACTCGCCCTCGTGGGAGTCCTGCCCGCTCTTGGGTGGCTGCGCCTGGCGCTCACTGACCCGGCCCGGCAGGTCTCAAGAAGGAAATGGGCCGCCTCCGCGGATCACTGTGGTGCTACCACTCACACTGCGGAATCCCCAAAGGTGGAAGCTATGCCCCTCGCCCTTTGGCTACGGCGTGAGTCCGGCGGACATATTACCGCGTGCGCCTCCGCGGGTCAGAGCGAGAGCTACTCACTACCACGCGACATACCACCCTTACCTCTGCTTTCTGCTCCTCTGTTGATGAAGATGACGTCTTTTCCCTTGTGTCTCCTGACACCGCTGAGTTGTAGTGAATGTCCAGCTAGTCCTCCTCCAGGAACGTTGAGCCAAGGATCCTTCTCCTACAAATGGTGGCAGCCTGGTCACTTTCCTGTCCCCACTCAGTCCTGCATCTTCTCTCTCTCCAAGTCCCCTCCCCTGTCCTTCCTCTTCCTGGGGTCCGCCAATTCCCCCTTCCCTCTCTCTCCGTCCGTTCTTTGGTTCCTCCTTTTTCTCTGTCCTAATGGCCTGTCTGTTTTCTCACTCCTGCTGTGTTCCACTGCCCCCCAGTGGTCATTGTTAACTTTATGGTTTCTACACATTGTTTCTAAGACATATGTCTAACCTTTGCTGCAAGCGGCCTGACGTCACACAAACGGGGGAAAACACGAGGCCCAGAAGGGGCTGAGAGCACAAATGGACACCTAAGACTCGTGGAGATGGTGGGGACCGAAACCTTTATAACTTCCGCGGGAGGCGAGGGGGCTGCGACCCCTATCATGTCATGAGGGTGCAGGAGGCTGGTACCCCCATTACACATCTCCCTTGAGGAAATAGTGCAGTGCCCGGCACTACAGTCAAAATCCCTGTAACGGGACGGTAAGGTCCCTCTGTTCTCCCGACGGGGGTAACGTACTGTCCCTTCTTCTTGGTCCCCTTCAACTGTTGGTGAGGATGGGACATCTGCGACCGGGACCACTACCCACCATTCGCCACTAGGTTCAGCGGGGGTAGTGTCAGGTGCCGTAGCCGGTGTCAGTTCCCTCATCTGCTCAGCTGGAAACGAACAGGGTCTCAGCAAGTTTCAGTGTAGTTTCCGTACCCTGCCGTTTCCGTCTTCTCGCTGTACTTTGTACACTGAGAGTTGTGGACTCGCTCTTCGGATAACGACATAGGGCACTCGCTCCCAACGTGGTTCCAACTTACTGGCTCGTTGCGCTTGTTTGTTGCGGACCAATACCCTGTCCCCAGGGTGGAATGGTTCTATGGGCCGGCTGGGTCCGGCCGTTATCGAAGGCTGTTCATGTCTCCTTGCTGCTTGTACTCGATCTCGAGCTCGCTGAATCCTGCGCTGGTGCTCCACTATCCACTGAGACGGGGTTCGCACACTATTTTCTTCAGGTTGCTCCATGAGTAAGGCTATTGGTAAGCGTCCCATTCGGCCAAACATGAGCTGATAAGGAGTGTATCCAGTAGTACTGTGTACGGTATTATTATATGCCCATACTACGTCCTCCACATAATTAGGCCACCGCTCTTGGTGATCGTCGCCCAAAGTTCTCAGCATCCCCAACAGAGTCCGGTTAAAGCGTTCACACGCCCCGTTGCCCTGATGGTGATAGGGCATCGTTCGTGACTTCTGTATGCCGTGTAGCACACACAGCTCTTGAATCAGCTGTGATTCGAAGTTTGGACCCTGGTCAGTTAACAGTCTCTGTGGACACCCATAGGGCCGTATAACGTGAGTCCATATTAGTTTGGCTGTGGTGGGTGCTGTCTGGTCCCTGGTGGGGATGACGATCGCATATTTGGAGAAATTATCTACACACACCAATGCGTATTTTTGTCCGGAGGTCACTTCATGGACGGTAAAGAAATCCATTGTCAACAGTTCAAAGGGTTCCCCCGTGTGTATGGCCTGCGGCACGGTAGTCTGCACTGGTCCTTTGTGGATAGCACAGTTGGCGCATGTCCGGCATATCCGCTCCACCGTCTCACTCAGTTGTGGGCTGTAGAAATAACCTCGGACCAGGGCCTCCGTTTTTACAGCGCAGAAGTGTCCTCCGACCTCATGTAGGGTTTGGCAGACTGACTCTACTTCTTTGATCGGCAACACTAATTGCCACACGACTCGTTGCTCTTTTGCCATCCAGAGCCGGCGGTGAATGACTCCACCTCGAAGGAGCAGCCGCTCCTGTTGTCTTGCAATTTGGCATCCCCTTCGTGTCAGCTGAGCACGTTCGGACCCTGTCGGCCGCCGTCTGGCCAGAAGCCACCCATGTAAATGTTGTAGGTCCTTATCAGACCTCTGTTTCTCCTGCCACTCTAGACGACTGTACAGATCACCCACTTTGGGCCCTCCATTCCTGGCCTCCAGTTGCGTGACCCTGCTTGCCACCCGCAATGGCGGGATCTCCACCTCTTCCACTTCTTCATCCTGATCCCCGACAGGGTTCGTTGTCGGGTTCCGGGACAAGGCATCCGCATTGCCGTTGTTGCGCCTAGGCTTATAGCGAATTATATAATCGTACCAGGCGAGGCGTGCCACCCAGCGCTGCTCTAGTGCACCCAGTTTGGCGGTGTGTAGATAAGCAAGCGGGTTATTGTCAGTATAGATCTCTATCCGACTTCCCGTCAAGTACTCCGCAAATCTTTCCGTAACGGCCCAGACTACAGCTAGGAGTTCAAGGCGAAAGGAACTGTAATTCAGGGGGTTCCGCTCGGCAGGCCTCAAACTCCGGCTACCGTACGCAATCACCCTTTCCACTCCATCTCTCTTCTGTGACAGCACCGCTCCCAAACAGTGCAGGCTAGCATCAGTATAGAGTTGGAACGGCTGTGAATAGTCGGCGAATGCCAAGATGGGCGCAGTCGTTAATCGCTCCTATAACTGTTGGAATGCCTGTTCCTGAGTCGGGCCCCATCGGTTGGCCACCGATGTACTCTGTTTCCCCCGCCGTTCTGCCGGCTGTCCCCGTAACAGTTCGTGGAGTGGACCGGCAATCTTGGCAAAATCTTGGATGTATCGCCGGTAGTATCCTACCAGCCCCAGGAAGGCTCTCACTTCGGTAGACGTGCTGGGTGGTGGCCAGTCCATGACGGCTTGAATCTTGCCAGGATCAGGTGCCACCCCCTCTGGGCTGACTACATGTCCCAAGTAGTTGATCTTCTGTCTCGCAATCCGACATTTAGTCGGTTTTAGTTTCAGCCCGAACCTCGTCAACCGGCTCAGTATGGCCTCCAGGTGACCCAGGTGCTCTGGAAAGGTGCTGGAGTACACTACGGTGTCATCTAGGTAAATCATGATGGACTTGAAGTTCATGTCTCCTAGGCAGTGTTCCATCAACCATTGAAATGTACTTGGGGCGTTATTCAACCCGAATGGCATCCGGTTACACTCAAATAGCCCCATTGGTGTGATGAATGCCGTCTTCTCTTTGTCTTCCTCTCGAACGGGAACTTGCCAGTACCCACTGGCTAGATCGAGGGTAGTGAAATACTGAGCCTAACGGAGTGCTGTGAGTGACTCTTCCACTCTCGGGAGGGGATAAGCGTCCCTATGTGTGCATGCGTTCAGCCGGCGATAATCGATACAGAATCGTAGGGTGCCATTCTTCTTCCGCACTAGCACAATTGGCGCAGTCCACGGGCTTGTACTTTCCCGGATCACTTGGCCCTCCAACATCTTCTGCATTAGGTCTTTGACCTCCTGGTACAATGCAGGTGGTATGCTTCTGTATCTTTCCCGCACTGGGACTGCACCCCTAGTGTGAATGGCATGTTCTATAGCGTCGGTACAGCCATAATCTTCCCCGTGAGAAGCAAAAGCAGTCAAGTAGCGTTGTAGGAGCGCCCGTAGTGCTTGTTAAAACTCCGGGTCGGGGGCCACCCCCTGCAATTTTAGTTGTTGCCACAGCCAGGTCAGTGTCCCTCCGGCCTCCTCTGTCTCCTCGGGCTCTGGCTCGTTGGACGGCCCGTGGGGTTCCGACTCAGTTACATCTTGAGATCGTATAACATATACTGCCGCTAGAGCTGTGGCGGGAGGGATGATGGTCACCACATCATCCAGATTCATCAGCCAAACGGTGGCGCAGCCCTGCGCTATTCGGCACACGGTCCTTCCCACCATCCAGTTGGCGGCTGGAGAGGCGTCGCTAAGTGATTCTACTATCACAGTAGCATTCCTCAACCGTAGATGTGTCTTCACCTCCAACGGTAGCGTTAACTCTTGTCTAGGGGGCAGTTGAAGGGGTTTTCCTCGGGGTGACCTAATGGTACCCACTTGTCCTTCCTCTTGAGCTACTCTTTCTTTTTGTCAGCAGATTCTCTGTAACTGTTGAAGAGACTGTTGCACTCGGGTGTTCCCGCTGACTCTTTCCCAGTAGACGGTTCCCATCTCCCGCAACAGGAGTCCGTCTAACTCTCGTAGTATGTTCATGCCGATGATTACGGGAACACCCGGCCGGGCATAGTTAGGCACGACCAACACGGCCTATCTAGGGATTGATTTTCCGAACAGCTCAATATCTAACCAGGTCATTCCAACCACTGGGATGGGGAGGTTGTTGGCAGCTGTCAAGGTGAGCCAAGGGTTCTCCAACTCATCAGACCCCGCAAAGTGTCTCTCATACACTTCCTTTGCCATCGTCGTAACTTCAGAGCCCGTGTCTAACAAGCAACTCACGTCTATCCCCTTTATCCGGGCCTGTAAGATGGGCGATCTGCCTGCGATACGGTGATATTGATCATTCGGGCCGATGGAATTGGAGGTCCCCGCCGCTTGGCCCTCAGCCGCGGGTGATTCTAGTTTAAAGGTGGCCGTTCCATCCTAGGGGCCTGACAGTCTCTTGCCACGTGTCCTGGTCGGCCACATTCACAACACCGGCGAATTTCGGCCGGATCAAATCTTCTCTGCCGAGGACGGTCCTCCCGGGTAGAACTTGCCGCCTTCAGCTGGTTGATCTCTTCTCTCATCTCCCTCATGGACTCCCTCACATCCCTGGCAAAGTCTCGGAGGAAAGCACTGTCTGTTGTGGGGTCCATTTTCGGAGGCGGTCCCCTTTCGGTAGAGTTGTGTACACTAACGTGAGCACCATCCTCTCCCTCGCGCTGCCACTCTATGGCCTCTCGAACTAGGTCCACTAAGGCGGTATGCGGCTCCGTCCGTATATAGTCTCTGAGGCTCCTTCTTAGCGCTCTATTCTTTAACTCAGACACGTATTGGTCCCGCAGCACCCTGTCAGGGTCGGGGACAGCCGCGCACCCCTCTTGATCTTTCTTGCTAAGTCGGTTCCACAATCGTTGGAGTGCGACCGAGTACTGTTGGACGGATTCATCTTCCCGTTGACTACGGGTATAGAACTTTTTCCATAAATCGGTAACTGAGGTAGTGTCTCCGTATAGGGTTTCGAGCCTGGCGATGATGTCTTCCAGGGTCGCTCTTTGACTGACTGGGAGGACTACTACTGCTGCACGAGCATCTCCTTATAGCAGGCTCAACGCAAGATCCGCTTGGTGTGGGGGAGGTACTTGGTAGAGTCGGGCCGCTGCTCTTAGCCTCTCGGCCCAATCCATCAGCGTCACGCTCTTTCCGTCATATTTGGGCACATTTAACATGGCTGCCACCTTAGGGAACAGAATTGGGGGTGGGGCTGGAGCACTGATTGCAGGCTCCGCTGAAGTTCCTGGTTGGCTCATCCTGTTCGTGACGCCACGTGTTAGGTAAGACTAAACGTGGACACCACAACACTACTCAGTTCTTTTCAAATCAACGGTTTACTGAAAATCACAATTTCAAACAGGCCAAATAACTACAATACAGTATTCAAATCAAGTCTCTCAGTAGCTGAGGCACTCGCCCTCGTGGGAGTCCTACCCGCTCTTGGGTGGCTGCGCCTGGCGCTCACTGTCCCGGCCCGGCGGGTCTCAAGAAGGAAATAGGCCGTCTCCGCGGATCACTGTGGTGCTACCACTCACACTGCGGAATCCCCAAAGGTGGAAGCCATGCCCCTCGCCCTTTGGCTACGGCGTGAGTCCGGCGGATATATTACCGCGTGCGCCTCTGCGGGTCAGAGCGAGAGCTACTCACTACCACGCGGCATATCACCCTTACCTCTGCTTTCTGCTCCTCTGTTGATGAAGATGACGTCTTTTCCCTTGTGTCTCCTGACACCGCTGAGTTGTAGTGAATGTCCAGCTAGTCCTCCTCCAGGAACGTTGAGCCAAGGATCCTTCTCCTACAAATGGTGGCAGCCTGGTCACTTTCCTGTCCCCACTCAGTCCTGCATCTTCTCTCTCTCCAAGTCCCCTCCCCTGTCCTTCCTCTTCCTGGGGTCCGTCAATTCCCCCTTCCCTCTCTCTCCGTCCGTTCTTTGGTTCCTCCTTTTTCTCTGTCCTAATGGCCTGTCTGTTTTCTCACTCCTGCTGTGTTCCACTGCCCCCCAGTGGTCATTGTTAACTTTACGGTTTCTACACATTGTTTCTAAGACATATGTCTAACTTTTGCTGCAAGCGGCCTGACGTCACACAAACGGGGGAAAACACGAGGCCCAGAAGGGGCTGAGAGCACAAATGGACACCTAAGGCTCGTGGAGATGGTGGGGACTGGAACCTTTATAACTTCCGTGGGAGGCGAGGGGGCTGCGACTCCTATCATGTCATGAGGGTGCAGGAGGCTGGTACCCCCATTGCAAGTGTCCCTACACAATGTTATACTGTCAGCGATGGTTGGAGAATATCAGTATGTAGGGACACAGCCCTTTGACAAGGGGCATCATAACAACCAAATGTCAATGCTCACACCAAAGGGTGGTGTTCACTATAGACACGGCAGAGCGGCGGTGGGGAAGAGGGGCCCAAGTTTGTGGTACAGCCCAGAGCCTATGGTCTACTTAATCCGCCACTGCTTGTAGGAATGAACAGATATATGTTAAGAATTACAAAAACTGTCTAAAAAATATTTTAAAAAAAATATGTATATAAAACCACCAATAGCAAGAGTGTATTGTGAAACAGAAAATGTCTCCAAAAACATATGTACATTCATAAGGAATCAATGCTGTTTATGATGCATCAACAAATAAAACAAAGTCTCCATATATTAATACAATATAGCAATTCAACATGAATAAATTGCAAAAAAGGACCTATCATCCATTTGGTTTGGAATGTCGTCACATGATGTGATCTTACCAATGGGAGAGTTATACTGTGCACCCATTTATAAGAATAAACGGCTACACTGCTGGTCACCTGACTCAAAACTACCAATAAGGAAGCTAGTATATTTTCCCGTTCATAATGGGAGCAGTTACAATCCAAGTCATATGACAAATTAACTAAATCTAAAACAGAAGGAAACATTATTACCATAAGGAGGATTATATTTTCTTACAAAGGATATCGGAGAATGGATCGCGAGAATGAGGAAACTGTAAATATACTCAAAGTACCACACTTGTCTATATATTGTAACATGGATATAGATGTGACACAGACCACACATTTTCAAACCATACAGAAGAAAAAAACATCAAAGCTATCAGAATAGTTGTAATCTACTGTATGAACTCTATAGGGAGCGGTGTATCCATAAAAAAATGAAAAATATAGGGAATATATACAATATAATAATATATACAAAGAGATTCATATATATATATATTTTGCTCTGCAAAAGTTTAGGGTCACTAAGAAATGTTCTTAATTTTGCATTAAAAGCACAGTTTTTTTCAATGAAGATAACATTAAATTAATCAGAAATACACTCTATACATTGTAAGGCCTCATGCACACGACCGTATTTTTTCACACCCGTAAATACTGGCGTAAATACGGGTCCGGTGTCACACGTATTCCACCCGTTTTGCACCAGTATTTACGAACCCGTGCTCGTAAATATGGGTCCGGTGTCACACGTATTCCACCCGTATTTACGAGCACGTTTTTGGCAGCAAAATAGCACTGCACTAATCGGCAGCCCCTTCTCTCTATCAGTGCAGGATAGAGAGAAGGGACAGCCTTTTCTGTAATAAAAGTTAAAGAAATTCATACTTACCCGGCCGTTGTCTTGGTGACGCGTCCCTCTCTTCACATCCAGCCCGACATCCCTGGATGACGCGGCAGTCCATGTGACCGCTGCAGCCTGTGATTGACCTGTGATTGGCTGCAGCGGTCACATGGCCTGAAACGTCATCCAGGACGTCGGCCCGGATGTCGGGAGGGACGCGTCACCAAGGCAACGGGCGGGAGACCGGACTGGAGAAGCAGGAAGTTGTCGGTAAGTATGAACGTCTTTTATTTTTATTTTTTACAGGATAGGGGATACATGTCTTTTGTTTATGGCAGAGCGGGGAGATACCTCCCCGCTCTGCCATAGTTTTCATTGTAGTCCCGGCGGTAGTTACGCCACTGGGCTGTGGCCTGCAGACCGGGTAGTCCCCTGACCTCGCCTCACCTCGCAACGCTCCCGTAATCACGGGTGAACACACGGAGCCACCCATGATTACGGGAGCCCCATAGACTTCTATGGGATGCCCGTGCCGTTATTACGGCATGAAATAGGGCATGTTCTATCTTTTTTAACGGCACGGGTACCTTCCCGTGAGCAAACGGGAAGGTACCCGTGGCTAACAGAAGCCTATGAGCCCGTTATTGCGGGTCGTAATAACGACCCGCAATAACGGGTGTTTTTACGGTCGTGTGCATGAGGCCTTAATGTGCTAAATGACTATTCTAGCTGCAAACGTCTGGTTTTTAATGCAATATCTACATAGGTGTATAGAGGCCCATTTCCAGCAACCATCACTCCAGTGTTCTAATGGTACATTGTGTTTGCTAACTGTGTTAGAAGGCTAATGGATGATTAGAAAACACTTGAAAACCCTTGTGCAATTATGTTAGTGTCATGGACACAGGGTTTGTGGACCCACTAGGCCGCTCCGCCATAGCAAGGAGGCAGCTGACCAGGTCACAGTCTATGCGAAAGTAAAATGGCAGACAGTAATGCTTGGGTACCTGAAATAGTCCGGGCGGTGGCTGTGGCTTCAGCACGGATGGAGGCAGGTGCGGCAAGTGGCGCCAGACGTGGCGGGCAGTATCCGATGAGCGGTAGACACTTGACGTGGCAGATGACACTTGGCGTGGCAGATGGCACTTGGCATGGCAGAAAGCACTTGGCGTGGCAGATGGCACTTGACGTGGCAGATGGCACTTGACGTGGCAGAAGACACTTGAAGTGGCAGATGGCACTTGACGTGGCAGATGACACTTGAACGCGGGCAGGCACAGGAACAATACGGAATACAGGAACGGTAACAGGGCACGGGTAACAGCTGGAACAGGAGACACTAAGGGACCATTTGCGAGACAGATTGGGAAAGACTAACAACGCTCAGGCAAGGATTAGAAGGCCAGGGGCCTTCTTATAGACCAGGAAATCGTGGCAGTTGATGATGATTTCCTAATTGCGCGCTGGCCCTTTAAGGCCGGGCGCGAGCGTGCCCGCGCGCACCCTACGGGACCCAGCCGGACGGAGCGGAAGTGAGCGCTGGCATCTCCTAGGAGGGAGACGGAGGCCAGCGCTCACAGATCAATGGCTGCGGGCGTCGGGAGGTGAGTAAAACCGACGGCCCGCGGCCAAGGGCGCTACAGTTAGCACCGCTGTAAACAGTTTTGCTGTTTAGAGGAGCTATAAAACTGACCTTCCTTTGAGCTAGTTGAGAATCTGGAGCATTACATTTGTGGGTTCGATTAAACTCTCAAAATGGCTAGAAAAGGAGAGCTTTCATGTGAAACTCGAAGTCTATTCTTGTTCTTAGAAATGAAGACTATTCCATGCGATAAATTGCCAAGAAACTGAAGATTTCCTACAACGGTGTGTATTACTCCCTTCAGAGGACAGCACAAACAGGCTCTAACCAGAGTAGAAAGAGAAGTGGGAGGCCCCGATGCACAACTGAGCAACAAGACAAGTACATTAGAGTCTCTAGTTTGAGAAATAGACGCCTCACAGGGCCTCAACTGGCAGCTTCATTAAATAGTACCCGCAAAACGCCAGTGTCAACGTCTACAGTGGAGAGGCGACTCCGGGATGCTTGCCTTCAGGGCAGAGTGGCAAAGAAAAAGCCATATGAGACTGGCTAATAAAAGGAAAAGATTAATATGGGCAAAAGCACACAGACATTGGACAGAGGAAGATTGGAAAAAAGTGTTACAGACGAATCGAAGTTTGAGGTGTTTGGATCACACAGAAGAACATTTGTGGGATGCAGAACAACTGAAAAGATGCTGGAAGAGTGCCTGACGCCATCTGTCAAGCATGGTGGAGGTAATGTGATGGTCTGGGGTTGCTTTGGTGCTGGTAAAGTGGGAGATTTGTACAAGGTAAAAGGGATTTTGAATAAGGAAGGCTATCACTCCATTTTGCAACGCCATGCCATACCCTGTGGACAGCGCTTGATTGGAGCCAATTTCATCCTACAACAGGACAATGACCCAAAGCACACCTCCAAATTATGCAAGAACTATTTAGGGAAGAAGCAGGCAGCAGGTATTCTATCTGTAATGGAGTGGCCAGCGCAGTCACTAGATCTCAACCCCATAGAGCTGTTGTGGGAGCAGCTTGACCGTATGGTACGCAAGAAGTGCCCATCAAGCCAATACAACTTGTGGGAGGGGCTTCTGGAAGCATGGCGTGAAATTTCTCCCGATTACCTCAGCAAATTAACAGCTAGAATGCCAAAGGTCTGCAATGCTGTAATTGCTGCAAATGGAGCATTCTTTGACGAAAGCAAAGTTTGAAGGAGAAAATTATTATTTGAAATAAAAATCATTATTTCTAACCTTGTCAATGTCTTGACTATATTTTCTAGTCATTTTGCAACTCATTTGATAAATATAAGTGTGAGTTTATGGAAAACACAAAATTGTCTGGGTGACCCCAAACTGTTGAACGGTTAAAAAAATACAAAACTTTTGTGTTAGGGCCTGTTCACATCACCGTTCGCTTCCGTTCCGGGGTTCCGTCTGAGGTTTCCGTCGGGTGAACCCCGCAACGGAAAGTGAAAGTGACAGCACAGCTTCCGTTTCAGTCACCATTGATCTCAATGGTGACGGAAACATCGCTAATGGTTTCCGTTCGTCACCATTCCGGCTGGTTTTCGGACGGAATCAATAGCGTAGTCGACTGCGCTAATGGTGACGGAAACGGAAGCTGTGCTGTCACTTTCACTTTCCGTTGCGGGGTTCACCCGACGGAAACCTCAGACGGAACCCCGGAACGGAAGCGAACGGTGATGTGAACAGGCCCTAACACAAAAGTTTTGTATTTTTTTAAGCTGGTTCACAAAAAAAAATTATTCCAAATTCTACTGGACCAACTGCCTATTTAGAGACAGGCAGCAGCTCCAGGAGCGACATCATAAGGGTAGGAACACACTAGGCGGATATGCTGAGTAAAACTACACAGCTTATCCGCCCCAGTAGCCGCAGGGAATTCCGACAGCAAAACCCCACCAAATAGTGGCGCAGGTTTCGTGAGGCATGTCCGCTGCGGGAATCCTGCAGGGAAAAAAAAGTTTAGACTTGCACCGGCCGTAGTCCTGGAGACGCATCTCTCTCTTCTGAACGTAGCCCCGCCTCCTGGGATGACGCTGTAGACCATGTGACCGCTGCAGCAGTCACATGGGATGAAACGTCATGCCAGGAGGCCGGGCTGCGCTAAGAATAGAGGATCGCGTCACCAGGACTACGACAGGGGCAAGTCTTTTTTTATCAATTTAAAAAAGTACCTTTTTTTTTTTCTCATTTGTGATTTTTGCGGCAGAACCGCAGCATTTCCGCAACAGAGGAGCAGCGATTCCACAGAATAAATTGACATGCTGCGGCTTAAAAAGCCACACTGCAGGTCAATTTTTTTTGCAGCGTGTGGATGAGATTTGTTAAAATCTCATCCACTCGGCTGCGACTGTTATACGCTGCGGATTTTCCGCAATAAAATGTGTTGCATAAAATCTGCAGTGTTCATGCCTAGTGTGTTCCTACCCTAAGGCCGGATTTACACGAGCGTGTGCTTTTTGCACGCGCAAAAAACGTGGTATTTTGCGCATGCAAAAGGTCCATAACAGCTCCGTGTGTCAGCAGCGTATGATGCGTGGCTCCGTGATTTTCGCGCAGCCGCCATCATTATTACACTCTGTTTGTATGTTTGTAGCACGTGGTGCTTTTCTGTTTTCATTCATAGTTTATACTGCTGCGGAAGTGCTGGGCGTGATTTTTAGGCAGCGGACACACGCTGCATGAAAATCACTGACAGTCTGCACGGCCCCATAGAGTAACATAGGTCCGTGCGAGGCGCGTGAAAATCACGCACGTTGCACGGATGTATTACACGTTCGTCTGAATAAGCCCTAACAATAAGGCCCAGATCACAGAGTTTTTGGGCCTTGATATTGACTCGGACACTGCGTCAGAATCAGCACCAAACAACTTCCAAAACCGCCTCCCATTGATTTAATCTGAAATCAATAGGAGCCAGTCACGGAAAAAATAAAAAGCAGCACGTCCTTTCTTTCCGCTGTTCCGCCTCTGACCTCCCATCGAAATCATTTGGAGGCAGAAAATGCATTTTTCGCTGCATTTTTTGTCTGCTCTCCTCAATCGCCGCGGGCAAAAAACGCGGCAAGATAGTGTGGGCAGGTCAAAATCTGCCTCAAAATTCGGTGCGTGGTTCCAGTCGGTCGCCGGCGGGCGGTCGCGGTTGCGCGCTCCCGGACGCATGCGCTGTCGGTCGTGGGTGCGTGCGGTCGCCGGTGCGCGCTCGCGGACGCTCGCGAGGGCACACGCGCAGGAGTTTGCGAGTGCGCACACGTGGGAGTTTGCGGGTGCGCGCGATCGGTCGCGCAGGCGGTGTTTGACGGCCACCATGACGAGAGGGGCGGCCCCGCAGCTCATGACATTCTCTTGGTGAAAAAAACGGGCCCCATTGCAGGGGCCTGTTTTTTTTTCTACCAAAGGCAAGTCGCGGCAGTTGCCGGGCCCCCCTTTCAATTAGGTTTGGCCGGGCCCCTCACATCAGTGCCCCTAACACCCCCCTGATGGCGGCCCTGGGTAGCATGATATAGTGCTGGACGGAGTACCGTTAACAGGCGGTGCCACGGTAGGGGGGCCCAGAAAATTTAGCTGTATGGGGCCCTGAAATTCCTGATGGCGGCCCTGACTATGGACAGGGAAGAGAATCCTGGAAGAGTGGATTATAATGTGCTTGAGATCCAACCATTATAACGGAGGAAGGAAACCTCATGTGTTTGCTGAGAATTTAGGACACAGAGGTATCGGTGACACTGGAGCAATCTGCCCTGAGCTGGACCTTCAACAAGAGATGGGCACGGAGGCATAAAAGTAATTGTGAGAGAGTATCTGTGAAAGTGATTAGAATATGTTTAAAAGATAACATTTTGCATGGACTCCATCTTGTATGGTAGGCGTCCATTTTAGATCATTGGAATCCATCTTTTGGCCTGAAGCAGCAATCTTGAGATTAATAAGTAAAAAGTAATATGTCAGCAGATGTCTTGAAGCAATTCTATGTTGAATGTTTTATTACTCTTGTGAGGAGCAGACCAAATAGCCTTGGCCGAATGAACAATGACATTGTTTACCATGAGGGAAACAGCCCTCTGTTTAAATGATTTAATCTTATCTGTAGTCTCCATTCTCTAGTGAGATAAGAAGTAGAGACAATAACTTGTGTCTCTGAAATGTGTGTCCTTCCCATGGGACAAGGTTCAGGCCACCTGGGGCTTGGAGGGTGAAGAATTATTATAATGCATTGAAATATTCTCATTGGCTGAATCAGAGTCATTATCATGTTGTAGATGATTGGCTGAAACCAAAGCCTACACCTTTCCTGTGATTATACTTATATACTTGTTTGTATCAATAAAGACCAGAGGAGCATTTTGGGCATACCAGCAGTGTCTGTGTGTTATTTCTCCTCCGCGATATATCGATAACCAATAACCACTGAGATTATTTGGACCTGAACAGGTGTACTGATAAAGGTGTTGATTGACACACCTACCTAAGGGTATGTTCACACGTAGTCAACAAAAACGTCTGAAAATCCAGAGCTGTTTTCAAGGGAAAACAGACCCTGCTTTTCAGACGTTTTTTTACCAACTCGCATTTTTCGCTGCGTTTTCACGCCGTTTTCGCGGCGTTTTTTACGTCCGTTTTTGGAGCTGTTTTCATTGGAGTCTATGAGAAAACAGCTCCAAAAACGTCCAAAGAAGTGTCCTGCACTTCTTTTGACGAGGCTGTATTTTTACGCGTCGTCGTTTGACAGCTGTCAAACGACGACGTGTAAATAACAGGTCGTCTGCACAGTACGTCGGCAAACCCATTCAAATGAATGGGCAAATGTTTGCCGACGTATTTGAGACGTATTTCCAGACGTAAAACGAGGCAAAATACGCCTCGTATACGTCTGAAATTTGGCCGTGTGAACATACCCTAAATCTTCAGTCTAATATACTTTTGGCCGACTCTGCGTTGACAGTATCCTATGAGTATCTATGGAGGTAATACAATAATCTATTTACCACAATCAGTTGCCAAATAATTAGCATGTTTTATAATAATGTAAGTCATGTCATTTAATGCTCATAATGTGGACACCTAGCAATTTTTTACTATACGTCCGTTATGGGAATTGCCCCAATGAGTGGAAACATTCTTATATTAATCCCTTAACCCATTAAGGAGGCAGCCTTGTTTTGGCCATAAGGCTCAGAGCCCATTTTTCAAATCTGACATATTTCACTTTATGTGGTAATAACGTCGGAATGCTTAAACCTATCCAAGCGATTCTGAGACTGTTTTCTCGTGACACATTGGGCTTTATGTTAGAGGTAAAATTTGGACGATATATTCAGTGTTTATTGTTGAAAAGTTGCAAAATTTAGGGAAAATTTATAAAAAATTGCATTTTTCAGAATTTAAATGCATCTGCTTGTAAAACAGACGGTTATACCACCCAAAATAGTTACTAGTTCACATTTCCCATATGTCTACTTTATATTGGCATCGTTTTTTGAACATTATTTTATTTTTCTTGGACGTTACAAGGCTTAGAACATAAACAGTAATTTCTTTTTTTTTAAAGAAAATTTCAAAAGCCTTTTTTTTAAGGTACCTCTTCAGTTTTGAAGTGGCTTTGAGGGGCCTATGTATTAGAAACCCTGATAAAACACCCCATTTTAAAACTAGACCTCTCAAAGTATTCAAAACAGCATTTAGAAAGTTTTTTAACCCTTCAGGCATTTCACAGGAATTAAAGCAAAGTGGAGGTGAAATTTGCAAATTTCATTTTTCTTGCTGAATTTCAATTTTATTCATTTTTTTTTCTGTAACACAGAAGGTTTTACCAGAGAAACACGACTAAATATGTATTGTCCAGATTCTGCAGTTTTTAGAAATGTCCCACATGTGGCTCTAGTGCGCTTGTGGACTAAAACACAAGCCCTAGAAGCAAAGAAGCACCTAGTGCATTTTGAGGCCCCTTTTTTATTAGAATATATTTTAGGCAGCATGCCAGATTTGAAGAGGTGTTGAGGTGCCAAAACAGTAGGAATCCCCCAATAGTGAACCAATTTTGGAAACTACACCCCTCAAGGAATTAATTTATGGCTGTTGTTATCATTTTGTCCACACAGTTTTTTCACAGCACCTATTTTAATTGGGCTGTGAAATTAAAAAAATGAAATTTTTTCCAATAATATGTAGTTTTAGCTCAAAATTTCTTATTTTCACAAGAAATAAAATACTCCATTTTGTTGCCCAATTTGTCCTGAGTGCAGCAATACCCCATTTGTGGTGATAAACTGCCATTTGGGCCCATGGGAGGGCTCAGAAAGAAAGGAGCGCTATTTGTTCTTTGGAGTCCAGATTTTGCTGGATTGGCTTTCGGGTGCCATGTCGCATTTGCAGAGCCCCAGAGGTATCAAAGCAATGGAAACCCACCAGAAGTGACCCAATTTTGGAAACTACACCCCTCAAGGAATTCATTCATGGTTGTGGTTATCATTTTGACCCCACAGTTTTTTTACAGCACCTATTTGAATTGGTCTGTGAAATAAAAAAAATGACATTTTTTCCAATAAGATGGCATTTTTAACAAAATGTCTTATTTTCACAGGGAACAAAATACCCCATTTTGTTGCCCAATGTTGCCTTAGTGCGGCAATACCCCATTTGTGGTGATAAACTGCCATTTGGGCCCATGGGAGGGCTCAGAAGCAAAGGAGTGCTATGTGTTTGTTGGAGTCCAGATTTTGCTGGATTGGTTTTCGGGTGCCATGTCGCATTTGCAGAGCCCCAGAGGTATCAAAGCAATGGAAACCCACCAAAAGTGACCCCATTTTGGAAACTACACCCCTCAAGGAATTCATTTATGGGTGTTGTGACCATTTTCACCCCACAGTTTTTTTCACAGAACTTATTTGAATTGGGCTGGGAATTAAAACAAAATTATTTTTTCCAATAATATGTAGTTTTGGCTGAAAATTTCTACTTTCACAAGAAATAAAATACCCAATTCTGTTGCCCAATTTGTCCTGAGTGCGGCAGTACCCCATTTGTGGTGATAAACTGCCGTTTGGGCCCATGGGAGGGCTCAGAAGGAAAGGACCACCATTTGGCCTACTGGGGATTTTTTGGTGCAAAGTCATGTATGCAGCAGCCCCTGAGGTACCAGTACAGTTGAAACCCCCAAGAAGTGACCCCATTTTAAAAACTACACGCTTGAGGCATTCATCTAGAGGTGTAGTGAGCATTTTGACCGGAGACCTACACCCCATAAACTGTAATGTGGGTTCTCCTGGGTATGGCAATACCCTACATGTGGCTGTTATCAGCTGCCTGGACACACAGCAGGGCTCAGAGGGGAAAGACGAGGGGGGATAAGCTGTGCGGAGTGCATCAGGGTAAGTAAAACTGGGGTAGATTAAAAATCATGGGATGTATGATAAATTTTGAAGCACTCTTTCATACGGAGCCTTAGTTTTTCGGGACATGTGTCACATTGATATATTGTGTCCTTCCTTATAGCAGACTTTGTACCTCTTTTGACTTTTTTCTTTCTTGCCAGTTTGGGGAACTTCTCCTGGAAAGTGTTGCCCTTGTACGATGCGTGTGGCCTCGCCTCCAGAAGTACTGGGTGCCCCCCCCCTTCTTGGTCCATAAAAATTAGTTTCTTGATAACCACCTCTTGAAATTCCAGGAAAGTTCCCGTCTGGCCTGTACATCGATGTAGCACGTACGAGTTGTACAATGCCATCTGTATGATGTGCCCGGCCAGCTTCTTATACCACACCGCATAGCGCTGTAGGGCTTCAGGGCTTGATCTGACAAGTCCACCACTCTCATGTACATATAGTAGTTCAGGATGCAGTCTGGTTTGGGGGTCTCTGTACTGGTACCTCGTACAGGTACATGGGTACTGGTGTGACATCTCTCTTGTCCTTGTACTTGATACACAATATGTTGCTGCTAGATTGTGCCCTGCTCTCACCCCTTCTGAGCGTTTGCCCTGCAGAGTCTTAGGGAGGCCTCTCAGATTTCTTCTAGCAGTGCCGCATGCCGCAGGACTTCTGGAAGCGAGGCAGTTGAAGAGTGGGACGCTGGTATAAAAATTATCCAGGTAGAGGTGGTAACCCTGGTCCAGCAGTGGGTGCACCAAATCCCACACAATTTTTGCATTAACTCCCAGTAAGGGGGGGGGGGGCATTCTGGGGGCTGAATACTGGTGTCCTTCCCTTCATATATCCTAAATTTGTAGGTATACCCTGATGCACTCTCGCACCACAACTTATACATCTTTACGCCATAGCTTGCCCTCTTACCCGGCAGGTACTGGCGGAATTGAACCCTCCCTTTAAAATGTACCAAGGACTCATCAATAGAAATACACTTCTGGGGGGTGTATGCTTGGGAAAACCGGGCACTGAAACTGTCTAATAGGGGTCTCCATTTATACAAACGGTCAAAACTGGGGTCATCGCGGGGTGGGCACGGCTCATTATCAGTATAATGTAAGAAGCGAAGTATTGCCTAATTTATTTATTTTTTTAGGTTCCAGTTCAGTTCTGAAGTTGCTTTGAGGGGCCCATATATTAGAAACCCCAATCAAACACCCCATTTTAGAAACTAGACCCCTCAAAGTATTCACAACAGCATATAGAAAGTTTATGAACCCTTTAGGTGTTTCACAGGAATTTTGAGCAAAGTAGAGATGAAATCTACTTTTTTTTTTGTCAGAAAATCCTTTTTATACCACTTTTTTTTATAACACAAAAGGTTTTATCAGAGAAACGCAACTCAATATTTATTGCCCAGATTCTGCAGTTTTGAGAAATATCCCATATGTGGCCCTCGGGCGGTAATGGACTGAAGCACCGGCCTCCAAAGCAAAGGAGCACCTAGTGGATTTTGAGCCCTCCTTTTTATTTGGCACCATGTCCGGTTTGAAGAGGTCTTGTGGTGCCAAAACATTGGGAACCCCCCAAAAGTGACCCCAATTTGGAAACTAGACCCCTTGAGGAATCCATTGTAGTTTTCTTGGGGTGCATGCGGCTTTTTGATCAGTTTTTATTCTATTTTTAAGTGGCGCGGTGACTAAAAAACAGCAATTCTACTATTGTTTCTTTATTCTATTTTTTTTACAGCGTTCACCGTGCGCTATAAATGACATATTCACTTTATTCTGCGGGGCGATACGATTACGGCGATACCAGATGTTTATAGTTTTTTTTTATGACTTATGGCGTTTGCACAATAAAATACGTTTTGTAAAAAATCATTCACTTTTTGTGTTATATTCTAAGAGCCATAACGTTTTTATTTTTCCATCAATAAAGCCGTGCGATGACTTATTTTTTGTGTAACGAACTGTAGTGTCCATCAATACAATTTTTAGGTACATGCGACTTTTTGATCTCTTTTTATTCCATTTTTTGCGAAGTGAAGTGACCAAAGAATTGTGATTCTGGGACGGTTTATTATTATTTTATTTTACGGCGTTCACTGCGCGGGATAAATAATAAAATTATTTTGTATTTCAGGCCGTTACGGATGCGGCGATACCAATTATGTATAGTTTATTCGTTTGTTTATATATTTTTATTAATAATAAAGGACTGATAAGGGAAAAGGGGGGATTTTTACTTTTATTACTATTAAATCTTTTATTTTCTTATTTTTACACATCTTTTTTTAACTTTTTTTTAACTTTTTTACTTTGTCCCACTAGGGGACATGAGGGCAGGAGGCCCTGATCGCTATTCTAATACACTGCACTACATGCGTAGTGCACTGTATTAGAACTGTCAGCTACTCACTGACAGCAAGCATAGTGGGTCCTGACTTCGTCAGGACCCACTAGGCTTCCGTCTATGGCATAGCCGAACGCCATTGTTTGGTGTCCGGTTGCCATAGTCACCATCGCCGGCCGCTATCGCGTAGCAGGCCGGCGATGGCAGCTTAACCCCTAAAAAGCCGTGATCGCTATTGAACACGGCTTTTCAGTGGTTAATCAGCGGGGACACAGCGATCGGTCCCCGCTGTAGGAGCTGTGACAGCTGCTGTACGAGACAGCAGCTGTCACAGCTCCTGTATGTGTCGGGAGGACGGCCGAAACGGCCGTCACTCCCGAGACGTACTATTCCGTCATGGAGCGCGAACAGGGCGCTTACCATGACGTAATAGTACGTCAATGAGCGTTAAGGGGTTAATGACCAGCCTATTTTAAACCTTGATGACCAAGCTACTTTTTAAGTTTTTCCATCGTCTCATTCCAAGAGCTATAACTTTTTTATTTTTGTGTCGACATAGCTGTATAAGGTCTTGTTTTTTTGTGGGACAATTTATATTTTTTAATAGCACCATTTTGGGGTTCATATATTTTATTGATTAACTTTTATTAACGTTTTTTGGGGGAGAATAGAAAAACAAACAGAAATTTTGCCACGCTTTTTTGCGTCCTAAATCTACGCCGTTTACACTGTGGTATAAACACCACAATAACTTTATTCAGTGGGTTGTTGCGATTGCAACGATACCAAATTTGTATTGATTCTTTATGTTTTACTACTTCTACACAGTAAAAACCGTTTTTTTTTTCTAAATTATTTGATTTTGTGTC